>NW_020954802.1:930095-962248 GCF_900497805.2 Vombatus ursinus
GAGTAGGACTACTACGCAGGCGCAGGAGGGGAGGGGCCAAAGTGGCGGGGGGGAGGGGGAAAGTCAGCGAGATGGGGGAGAAGAAATTGGAGGGTGGGGAAAAGAAATGGAAGGGGGGAGAAGAAATAGGGGGATGGGGAGAAGAAATGGGGGGATAAGAGACAACGGGGGTGCGGGGGGAGAAAACAACGGATGGGGAGACGGGGGGGGAAGGGAAGGATGGATGGGGGAGCGAGCGCGCGACAGCGGGCGTGCACGAGTCCGAGCAGGGCAGGGAGGGGGCGGGCAGACAGGCCAGGCAGGAGCGCGCGGCCACGGCGCGAGAGCAGAGGACTGCGCGGCGCGGCACGGCGCTCGAGGCCCACCAGCAGCGGGCCGGAGCGCACGAGCGCCTAGCCGGGGCCAAGCAAGCGGGTGGGAGGGCGTGCGCGCGCTGGGACGCGCGCCGGGAGGCCGGCCGCCGCGAGAGGCGGGGTGGCACCGACGGAGGGCCCCGGGCTCCAAGGAGGGGGGAGCAAGAGCGAGGGAGGGGGGAGGGAAGGAGGGACGCCATCCACCAGCCCGGCCCGGCTCGCCTCCCCGACCCCGCGGCCCCCGCCCGTGCTGCCTCCTCTTCGCGGAGGGGCCCCCGCCCGCGGCCACAGCGGCGCCACTCACAGTCTGTCCTCCTCGCCTCCTCCTCCTCCGCTCAGCGCGGCGGCGGCGGCCATTTTCCGAACGGCTTTTACCACAGGACTCTTGATGAGGAGGGTGCGCGCGCGCCACCGATAACCTGGGAGCGCGCGCGCCGCCCCACGTCTCAGCCACGCCACGCCCTCCCTATCCCTCTAGCTTCCCTCAGTTCCCTTACCCACCACTATCCGGTCCCTTCATTCGGGGGCTGGGCCGCTCCACCCATGCTTATTTCTGATTGGGCAGTGGAGACGTCATTCCGAAAACTCGCGTGTGATTGGCTGTGTAGTAAGCGAAGGAGGCTGGAGTCCTGGTAGCTGCTCCATGAATTGGCGGAAGTTTCTGTCAATTACTGCCCAGGTGGAGGAGAGAGGAAGCCCTTCCTGACTGTTGATTGGATGATGGTAATTTAATGAGGCTGCGCCAATTGGGCGTTCTTAGCTGTCGGTTTAGGAAAGTGGGCGTGACAGGACATTTGGGGTGGTCTAGCGGTTGGGATTTGAATATTAACGCTTTTAACAGTCTTCTCTGCTGTTTTCTCTGCTGAAGCTTCTAAGGCTTATTTACTTGTCCCTGTTATAAACCGGCTAATGTCTACCGGTCACATACACACGTACTTGCACATATACTCATCTAACACGCACTTTGAACCCATTCATTTGTGTCTATCCGTACCTTTAGGGAAGGCAACCTCCCCTTCCCCCGCCTCTTTTCGCACCACTGCAGGTCCGTATAAACGCAGCCATAAGAATCAGGCCACATCAAGTGCATTTTTGCGGAAGGTGGGCCTTTTCTCAGGACCAGGATAGCATGCCCAAAGGCTCCTCTTTTCGACCCCAGTGTTAATGGGGCAGCTAGAACTCTGGGTCTGGAGTCAGATACGTCTTAGCTGTGTGACCTTGGGTAAGTCACTTAGTCTCGTTTTCCTCATCTGTAGAATAAGGATGGTAACAATAGCACCGGTCTCCCAAGCTTGTTATGAGATAATTGTAAAGCCCTTAGCGCACCGTGCCTGGTCCATACATATTAAGTGCTATATAAATGTGAGCTGATACGACAGCCTTACACCTTGGATCATACGGCATGTTGCTATAGGATGCAGTTTCCACAGCCAATCTACACTTGCTTGCCAGTGACTTTTCCATACTGGCCGACTTGCAGTTTCGAGAACAGGAACTCTTTTTCCTCACCTTCCCATCTTGGAATCTCTAGCTGCTTTCAAGGCTCATCTCAAGTTTCATTTCCTAATAACAATAGCTCAGATTTCTATAGAACTTTAAGATTTGCAAAACACCACATGTTTTTTCTCATTTTGATTCTCAAAACACTGGGAGTTACGTACTAATATTATCTCAACTAGGGAAACAAGCTGAGGAAGACTAAGTGATTTGTCAGGGTCACAGAGCTAGTCAGGCAGCATTTGAATGCTGGTCTAACTGATTTCCCAAATTACACTGTATTTACATTTGATAACATCCTTAGGAAATAGGCCATCTCTAGGCTCCCCCCCCAAGTTAAATAACGATATGGAGTCAGGAAGATCTGAGTTCAAATCCTGCCTCAGACATTTAGTAGTTGTGTGATCCTGGGCAAGCCACTTCACCCTGTTTGCCTCAGTTTCCTCATCTGTAAAATGAGCTGGAGAAGGAAATGGCAAACTACTCCAGTATATCTGCCAAGAAAACCCCAAATGGGGTCACAGAGAGTTGGACAGGACTGAACAACAAAAGTGGAAATATTAACAATACCATTTTCAGATTGCTATGCCCAGCACAGCCCAGATTCTTCCTTCCAAATCAGAAAAGCTTTGAGTATGGACCCAGCGATGGGCTGTGTGCCTCTTGCTCCAGGACCAGCTGAGCTGACCACAGACTGAGTAGAGACATCGCTGTTGATTCCTCAGTTCCAAATGCATCTTATACTAGAGACAGAATGAGAGAGACATTTGTGGGTATCACCAGGTTAAGAATTTGTTTGGCTTGTCTATGCATCAATGGTGTCTTCCAAAGTCTTAGTAAAATTTGAAACTGTTAATACTGCACTAAGACTTTGGGGACACACTATATTTGTTCCAACACTTTGGTTATTCTTTTTGTTTGTTTTTCCAATGTGGAGTGAGGTGGGGGTAGGAGAGATGGTAAAAAAAAAGTATCTTGTATCTATTTTGAATATACAAGAGGCAACACGGTGTAAAGGATGGAGAGCCAGGCTCAGAGCCAGATACCTGGCTTCAAGCCCCTGTTCCAACACATAGTGACTGTGTGACTGGGGAAGGGGGTGGGGGGTAGGGGTCACGTGACCTCGTAGTGTCCTAGAAAACTCTCTGTAATTTATTTGCAAAGAAAGTTCCAACCTGCATTGGTAGAAGGATTTTCCTCACTCTAAAGTTACCTATCCCACTGGTTCTCAAACATTTTAGTCTCAGGCCCTCTTTATACTCTTAAAAATTATTGAAGATACTTCTAAAGAGCTTTTGTTTATGTGGGTTATTTCTATTGTTATTTATTATGTTAGAAATTAAAACACCTTCGTGATGGAAAATGCTATCCACATCCAAAGAAAGAACTATGGAATTTGAATGCAGATCGAAGCGTACTATTTGCAATTTTTTTTTCTTTCTGTTGAGTTTCATTTCCTCTTTCTGATGGTTCCTTCTATTGGTTCTAATTTTTACTTACATCACTAATCTGAAAATATGTTTAATAAGAATGTGTATATGTATAGCTTATATCAGATTGTGTGCCGTCTTGGGGAGGGTGGTGGGGAGGAAGGGGGAGAAAAATTTTAAACTCAAAAGTATATGGAAGTGATTGTTGATAAATCAAAATTAATTAATAAAAAAGGAAAGCTAATTGAGACTATAAAAAAAATTAAAACACCTTAGTATTATTATGGAAATAGTTTTGAGGGGCAGCTAGGTGCTGCAGTGGATAGAGCACCATTCCTGAAGTCAGGATGGACCTGAGTTCAAATCCAAACTCAGACACATAACACTCACTAGCTGTGTGACTCTGGGCAAGTCACTTAATCTCAATTGCCTCACTGAAAAAAAAGAGAAAATAGTTTTGACCTTGCAGACCCCCGAAAAGGTCTCTGGGTTCCCTGGACAAGATTTTAAGAACTGCCATATACTGAAATCACCAGTATAGTCATTCACTTCTTTGAATATACCTATATATATAGCTCCCCTCACTTGGTTGTAAGCTCATAGAGACCAGGGGCTGTCTTTTGCCTTTCTCTGTATCCCCTTGGCTTTTCACTGAGCCCTGCACATAGTGGGCAATTAATAAATGTTTATTGACTGGATGACTGACTAAGGCAAAAGATACTCTGCCCCCAAGGAGCTCACAATCTAACGGGGGAGACAAGCAAACAACCATATACAAACAAGCCATATCTAGGATAAAAAAAGGAATAATCAAGAGAGAAGGCACTAAAATGAAAGGGGATCAAGAAAGGCTTCCTGTTTCACTGGATCTAAGCGTTCACGGTGGGGAGAAAGGTGAAAGAAGACTGGAAAGGTAGGGAGGACAGGTTAGAAGGGCTTTATAAGCCAGAGAGGGATTTCTCCTGGATCCAGGAGATGCTGGGGAGACACTGGAGTTTGTTGAAGGGTGACATGGTCAGACCTGCACTTTAGGAAGATCACATGAGGCAGGTAGACCCACTAGCCGGCTATTGCTGTTGTCCAGGTGTAAGGTGATGAGAGGCTGTACCAGGGTGGTAGAAGTATCAGAGAAGAAAAGGGAGTGGATTGTTAGGAACGTAAAATCAACAGACTTTGGCAACAGATTGGGGGGAGGGGAAGAGACACAGACACAGAGGGGGAGAGAGAGAGACAGAGACCGAGACAGAAAGAGAGATTGAGAAAGAGAGAGAGAGAGAGAGAGAGAGAGAGAGAGAGAGAGAGAGAGAGATTTGGGGTCAGACTTATGGAAGTGACTGTTATTGAACTCATATAATCTTTGCACTTATTTCTTTTTTTTTCAGATGTTACATTACCTTTTAGTTTTTAATTTAATTTATTTTTTTGTTATGTTTTGAGTTCTGAACTGTCTCCTCCCTCCCCACCTCCCCACTTGAGAAAGATAACCATTTAATACAGATGTATATGTAAAACCATACTATGCATACTTCTGTTCATCAGTTCTTTCTCTGAAGGTGGATAGCATCTTCCTTCAAAGGCCCTTTAGAGTTGATTTGAGTATTTATAATACTCAAAATAACTTAGTCTTTCACAGTTGTTTTTCCAATAATATTGCTGTGTACAGTGTTCTCTTGGTTCTGCTCATTTTACTCTTCATTATTTCATGCAATTCTTTCCATGTTTTCTAAAATCAACTTACTCATTATTTCTATTTAAAAAATTTTTTTTAGTAAATGGTATTTTATTGTTTCCAATTACATGTAAAGATAGTTTTCAACATTCATTTTTTATAAGATTTTGAGTTCCAAATTTTTCTCCCTCCCTACCATCCCCCCTCCCCAAGATGACAAGCAATCTGATATAGGTTATACATGTGCAATCATGTTGAACATATTTCCACATTAGTCATATTGTAAAAAAAGAAACAGAACAAAAGAGAAAAGCCACAAAAAACAAAAAAAGTACAAATAGTATGCTTCTATCTGCATTCAGACTCCACAATTCTTTCCCTGGATGTGGATAGTGATGGGGTGCTTGGTTGCTTGTGTTTGGGTACTTGTGATTGTACTTGGACCCCAATTTCTCCCTGGTCTCAGAAACACTGTCTCTGACAATTTCCCCCCAACCCAAGGACACGGTGCCTAGTAATTACTCATGAGTGGGCCCCAGAAAGACTCTTATCTCTCTCCCTGGTGCAGCTACACAAAGCTGGGGGAGAGAGTGCTGGGCTGCTCAGGCCCCAGCCCTCAGATCATGTCTCTGGAAGCCTCCCAATTCCTTAGTGAGCTCCTGTCTTGTGAGAAAACTTTCCTTTGTTGCAGAGCATTCTCTAATCAGGACAGAAAGAGAGGGATGTCTTGTCTGGCCCAAGGAGTTTTGTCCTTGGCTGGCCCAGGGACTCTTCCTTCTGCCAGATTCCCAAGATCCATGCCTCTGACATCTCCCTCCCTGTCTGGTATACTCCGGACACTTTCCCATCCATAGCTCCCAGACACCAGGACCTTTAGATTGATTATCTAATCAGTATCCCTGGCATTCATTTCCCATGCCCTTTTCCATATAAACCCTAGCTCCATCCTCAGTCTCTCGTGGGTTCCTTAAGATTCCTTGGCCCCTGAAAAGCGTAACAATAAACTTTTTGCCAATTTGACTTAAAGAATGCTTGAGTCTGTGAATTCATTCCAGACGACCCGGTCCTGTACTCCAGTCTTTGAGGGGTCTCAACCTCTCAGACTGCAACAATAGGTATGAGGTAGTACCTCAGAGTTGTTTTAATTTGCATTTCTCTAATCAATAAGTGATGTAGAACACTTTTTTTCCCCATGCCTATAGATAGCTTTGATTTCTTCTTCTGAAAATTGCCTGTACATATCCTTTGACCATTTATCAATTCGGGAATGACTTGTATTTTTATACATTTGGCTCAGTTCTCTATATATTTGAGAAATGAGACCTTTATCAAAGAAACTTGATGTCAATCCCTACCCCTTACCCCCAGTTTCCTGTTTTTCTTCTAATCTTGGCTACATTGGCTTTATTTGTACAAAAACTTTTAAATTTAATATAATAAAAATTTTCTGTTTTACATCCTATCTCTTGTTTGGTCATAAATTCTTCCCTTATCCATAAATCTGACAGGTAAAATATTCCATATTCCTCTGATTTGCTTATGGTATCATATTTCATAAACCCATTTTGACCTTGTCTTGGTATACTGTGTTAGATGTTGGTCTATACCTAGTTTTCTGCCAAACTGCTTTCCTGTTTTCCCAGCAATTTTTGTCATGTAGAGAGTTCTTGTCCCCAAAGCTTGGATCTTCGGGTTTGTCAAACACTAGGTTATTATGGTCCTTTATTACTGTGTATTGTATCTCCACTAATCTATTTCTTAGCCAGTACCAGATTGTTTGATGATTACCACTTTGATTACAGTTTGAGATTTTGTACTACTAGGCTACCTTGCTTCACATTTTTAAATTGATTTCCTTGATATTCTTAACCTTTTGTTCTTCCATATGAATTTTGTTATTATTTTTTCTAGCTCTCTAAAATAATTTTTGGTAATTTGGTTGGTATGGAACTAAATAAGTAAATTAATTTAGGTAGAATTGTCATTTTTATTATATTGGCTTGGACTACCTATGAGCAATTAATATTTCTCCAGTTGTTTAGATGTGATTTTATTTGTGTGAAAAATGTTTTGTAATTGTGTTCATATAGTTCCTGGGTGTATTTTGGCAGGTAGACTCCCAAGTATTTTCTATTATCTGCAGTGATTTTCAAGGAATTTCTCTTTCTATCTCTTCCTGCTGGACTTTGTTGATGATGTATAGAAATGCTGATGATTTATGTGGGTTTATTTTATATCCTGCAACTTTGCTGTAGTTGTTGATTATTTCTACTAGTTTTTTAGTTGATTCCCTAAATATACCATCATATCATCTGCAAAGACTGATAGTTTTGTTTCCTGATTGCCTATTCTAATTCCTTCAATTTCTTTTTCTTCTCTTATCACTATAGCTAGCATTTCTAATACAATATTGAATAATAGTGGTGATAATATGCATCCTTGCTTCACCCCGATCTTATCGGAAAGTCTTCTAGCTTATTCCTATTGTACATAATGCATGCTGATGGTTGTACATAGACATTGTTGCCATTTTAAGGAAAACTCCCTTTATTCCTGTGCTTTCTAGTTTTTATTTATTTATTTATTTATATTTCTTTTTTTTTGTTGTATTTTAAGTTCTGAACTATTTTGCTTTTTCCTTTCCTCCCCATCTCACCCTAGAGAAGGCCACTATTTCATATATACATACATACATATGTATATGTATATATGTGTGTGTATATTTTTATGTGTGTGTATATATGTATGTAAAACCATGTTATGATTAATTCTATTTATTAGTTCTTTTACTAGAGGTGATAGCATCTTCCTTCATAGTTCCTTTATAGTTGATTTGAGTATTTGTAATACTCAGAATAACTTAGTTGTTCACAGTTATTCTTTGAACGATATTGCTGTTACTGCATGCAACGTTCTCTTAGTTCTGCTCAGCTCACTCTTTATTATGTCATGCAAATCTTCCCAGGTTTTTCTGAAACCATCCCCCCTCATAGTTTCTTATAGCACATTAGTATTTCATCACAATCATATACCATAACTTGTTTAGCCATTTGCTAATTGACAGGCATCCCCTCAATGTCTAGTTCTTTGCCACCACAAAGAGAGCTGCTGTAAATATTTTAGAACATATAGATTCTTTTCCTTTTTCCTTGATTGCCTTGGGAAACAGATCTAATAGTGATATTGCTGGGTCAAGGGTATACACAGTTTTATAAACTCTTTGGGCATAATTCGATATTGTTCCCCAAAATGGTTGAATCAGTTCATAGTTCCACAAACCACTGTTGGTGTCACAGTTTTTCCACATTCCCTTCAACATTTGTCATTTTCCCCTTCTATCATTTTAGCTAATCTGATAGGTGTGAGATATCTCTAAATTACTTTATTTTGCATTTCTCTAATCAATAATGATTTAGAGCATTTTTTCATGTGACTGTATATATGGCTTTGATTTCTTCATCCAAAAACTGCCTGTTCATGTCCTTTGACCAGGGGTGGGGAACCTGCAGCCTCAAGGCCACATGTGGCCTTCTAGGTCCTTGAGTGAGGCCTTTTGACTGAGTTCAAGTTTTATAGAACAAATCCTTTTATTAAGGGGGTTTGTTCTGTGAAGTTTGGATTCAGTCAAAGGGCCGCACTTGAGGACCTAGAGGGCCACATGTGGCCTTGAGACTGTAGGTTCCCCACCTCTGCTTTTGACATTTGTCAATTGGAGAATGACTCATATTCTTAAAAATTTGACAAAATTCTCTATATATTTGAGATATGAAACCTTTATCTGAGAAACTGTCTGTAAACCCGCCCCCACAATTTTCAGCTTTCCTTCTAATCTTGGCTACATTGATTTTATTTGTATAAAACCTTTTTAATTTAGTATAATCAAAATTATCCATTTTACATCTCATCATGCTCTCTATCTTTTGTTTATTCATATATTCTTCTCCAGTCCATAAGTCTGATAGGTAATATCTTCCATATTCTTCTAATTTTATTTATGATATCATTTATTTATGATATTTCTTTATATCCAGGTCATGTCTCAATTATGACCTTATGGTAAATGGTGTAAGATATTGTTCTATACCCAGTTTCTGCCACACTGTTTTCTAGTTTTCTCAACAATTTTTGCCAAATAGTGAATTCTCATTCCATAAGCTTAAATCTTTACAGTTGTCAAACACATGGTTACTATAATCATTTGCTACTGTGTATTGTATGTCTACTCTGTTCCATTGATCTATCTTTTTATTTTGTAGCTAGTACCAGATAGTTTTGATATTTATTGCCTTATAATGTAGTTTAAGATCTAGTACTGATAAACCTCTTTCCTTTACATTTTTTTCATTAAATCCTTTGATATTGTTGACCTTTTCTTCTTCCAAATGAATTTTATTTTTTTTCTAGCTCAGTAATTTTTTTTGGTAATTTAATTGAGATTGCATTGAATATGTAGATTAGTTTATGTAGAATTGTCTTTTTTATTATATTGGCTTTGAACACCCATTAGTGTTTCTCCCATTATTTGAATCTGACTTAATTTTTATAAAAAGTGTTTTATAATTATGTTTGTGTAGTTCCTAGGTTTTTCTTACTATCTCTTCTTGCAGGGTTTTGTTGGTGATATATAGAAATGTTAATGATTTATGTGGGTTTATTTTATATACTGCTATTTTGCTAAAATCATTAATTGTTTCAACTAGTTTTTTGTTGAATCTCTAGGATTTTCCAAGTATATAATCTAGATTTTTTAGTAGGAGTGAGTGTTATATTTTGTCAAAAATTTTTTTCTGCATCTAGTGAGATAATCATATGATTTTATTTTTTTTGCTATTGATATGGTCAGTTAAACTGATAGTTTTCCTAATATTGAACCAGCCCTGCATTTCTGGTATAAATCCCATCTGGTCATAGAGTATGATCTTTGTGATATAGTTCTGTAATTTCTTTGCTGGTATTTTGTTTAAAATTTTTGCATCAATATTTTTTAGGGAAATTGGTCTATAGTTTTTTTTCCTCTGTTTTTTTTTCTGTCCCTGGTTTAGGTATCAGCATCATATTTATGTCATAAAAGGAATTTGGTAGGACTTATTCTTTGCCATTTTTTTCCAAATAATTTATATGGTATTGGAATTAATCGTTCTTGAAATGTTTGGAAGAATTCACTTGTGAGTGTCCTGGGGATTTTTTTTTTTTCAAGGCAACTCATTTATGGCCTTTTCAATTTCTTTTTCTAAGATGGGATTAAGTATTCTAATTCCTCTTTTGTTAATCTGGGCAGTTTATATTTTTGTAAATATTCATCCAGTTTACTTAAATTGTTAGTTTTATTGGCATATAATTGGGCAAAATAGCACCTAAAGTTGCTTTAATTTCATCTTCATTGATGGTAAATTCACCCTTTTCATTTTGGCACTGGTAATTTAGTTCTTCTTTCTTTTTTTTTTTAAATCAAATTAACTAAGTTTTATCTAGTTTATCCCCCTCACCCCAAAGAAACCAAAACCAGCTCCTAGTTTTATTTATTAGTTCAATGGTGTCTTACTTTCAATTTTATTGATCTCCCCTTTTATTTCCAGCATTTCCAATTTGGTATTTAATAGGGGATTTTTTTTTTTTTTTAGTTGCTTGCCTAATTCATTGATCTGCTCTTTCTCTATTTTATTGATGTAAGCATTTAGATATACAAATTACCACTGAGTTCTGCTTTGGCAGCATCACATAAATTTTGGCATGTTGTCTCATTGTTATCATTCTCTTTCACAAAATTATTGATTTTTTCCCATGATTTGTTCTTTGACCCACTCATTCTTCAGGATTAGATTATTTAGTTTCCAATTAATTTTTAATCTATGTTTCTATGGTCCTTTATTGAATATCATTTTATTGCATTATGGTCTGAAAAGGATGTATTTAATATTTTTGCTTTTCTGCATTTGTATGTGAGATTTTTATGTCCTAATACATGGTTAATTTTTGTGAAGGTGCCATGTACAGCTGAAAAAAAAAGGTATACTCCTTTCTATTCCCATTCAATTTTCTCCAGATGTCTATTATATCTAATTTTCTGAAATTCTATTCATCTCCTTAACTTTTTATTTATTTTATGGTTAGATTTGTCTAGTTCTAAGAGGGGAAAGTTGAAGTAGTATAGTTTTACTATCTATTTCCTCCTATAACTCATTTAACTTTTCCTTTAAGAATTTGGATGATATGCCATTTGGTGGATATTACTTCATTGTAATTGATATTACTTCATTTAGCAAAATGTAGCTTCCCTGCTTATCTCTTTCATTTAGGTCTATTTTTACTTTTGCTTTGTATGAGATCATGATTGCTGTTGCCTTTTTTTATTTCAGGTGATGCATATTAGATTCTGCTCCAGCCCCTTATTTTGACTCTGTGTATGTGTCTCTGTTTCAAGTGTGTTTCTTGTAAACAACATGTCATTGGATTCTGGTTTTTAATTCATTCTGCTATCTGCTTCCATTTTATAGGTGAGTTCATCTCATTCACATTCACAGTTGTGATTATTGTGTATTTCCCTCCATCCTGTTTTTCCTCTGTCTATTCTTCTCTTTCTGTTTTTACCCTGTCCCTCCTCAAAAGTCTGTTTTGCTTCTGACTACTGCTTCCCTTAATCTGCCCTCCCTTCTTTTACCCTCCCCCTCCAACCCTTCTCCTATTTCCTTTCCCTCCTACTTTGCTGTAGGGTGAGATAGATTTCTATACCCAAATGAGAGGGCATGTTATTCTCTCTTTGAGCCAATTCCAATGAGAGTAAGGTTCAAGTGTTGTTGCCCTCCCTTCCCCCCATCTTCCTCTGCACTATAAAAGCTTTTCTTTGCACATCTCTTTTATGTGAGATAATTTTCCCCATTCTTCCTCTCCCTTCCCCTTTATCCCAGGACATCCCTCTTTCTCACCCCTTAATTTTATTTTTTTGAAATCATTTCATCATAGTCAACTCAACACCCATATCCTCTGTCTATGTACACTCTTTCTAACTGCCCTAATAATGAGAAAGTTTTTAAGAATTATAATAATCGTCTTCCCATATAGGAATGTAAACAGTTTAACCCTTATGATTCCTCTTTCCTGTTTACCTTTTTATGCTTCTCTTTATGCTTCTCTTGAGTATTTTGTTTGAATGTAAAATTTTCTCATTTCTGGTCTTTTTATCAGGAATGCCTGGAAATCCTCTATTTCATTAAATTTCCATTTTTTTCCCCTGAAGGGTTATACTCAGTTTTGCTGGATAAGTTACTCTTGGTTGTAATCCTAGCTCCTTTGCCCTCTGGAATATAATATTCCAAGCCTTCTACTCCTTTATTGTGGAAGCTACTAAATCTTATGTGATACTGACTGTGGCTCCATGATGTTTAAATTGTTTCTTTCTGGCTGCTTGTAATATTCTTTCCTTGACCTGGGGGCTCTAGAATTTGGCTACAATATTCCTGGGAGTTTTCATTTTGAGATCTCTCTCAGGAGGTGATCAGTGAATTCTTTCAATTTCTATTTTACCCTGTGGTTTGAGGGTATTGGGGCAGTTTTGCTTGATACTTTCTTCAAAGATGATATGTAGGCTCTTTTTTTTTTTAATCATGGTTTTCAGGTAGTCCAATAATAATTCTTAAATTATCTTTCCTCACTCTATTTTCCATGTCAGTTGTTTTTCCAATTTGATATTTCACATTTTCTTTTATTTTTTCATTCTTTTAATTTTGTTTAATTGTTTCTTGATATTTCATGGAGTAATTGCTTTCACTTATTAAAATCTAATTTTTAAGGAATTATTTTCTTCAGTGAGCACTTGTACTTTTTTTTCCGTTTGTCCAATTCTACTTTTTAAGGAATTCTTTTCTTCAGTGAATTTTCATGCCTCCTTTTCTATTTGGACAATTCTGCTTTTTAAGGAGTTCTTCTGTTCAGTTGATTTTTGTGCCTCTTTTACTGTTTGACCAATTATGTTTTTTAAGATGTTATTTTCTTCAATTTTTTTTTTGCCTCTTTTACTCAGCTGTTAATTCTCTTTTCATAATTATCTTGCATTTCTCTCAATTTTATTCCCAATTATTCCTCTACCTCTCTTATTTGATTTTTAAAATTCTTTTTGAGCTCTTCCAGGAATTCCTGTTGGCTTTGAGTCCGATTCACATTTGTGTGTGTGTGTGTGTGTGTGTGTGTGTGTGTGTGTGTGTGTGTGTGTGTGGAGGCTTTGCTTGTAGTTGTTTTGACTTCATCTTCTGAGTTTCTATCTTGATCTTCCCTGTCACCATAGTAACTTTTTATAGTCAGGTTCTTTTTTGTTGTTTGCTTATTTTTCCAGCCCATTTCTTGACTTTTAACTTTATGTTAAAGTTGGGCTCTGTTCCCAGGGTGGATGGGACACTGTCCCAAACTTCAGATTTTTCATGTGGCTGTTTTCAGATCTAGTTGTAGTTTTTTGGTGTTTCTGAGGTGGTGTGCTTTAAGCAGAGATATGGTCCCTGCTCTTCTGGACTGTGCTCTGATATTTACCCAGGAAAGGATCTTGTTTCCCTGTAGACACAAGTGGTAGCATTCCTCTTGGCCCTGGAACTGTGACCAGGTCCCCTGCTCTCCTGCAGCTGCACGTGCTAGTACTCCTTTCTGTCTTGGAGTTGAGACCAGGGTCCCTACTCTCTTGTGAGCAACCACAGGTACTCTTCTGCACCCTGGAGACCAGAGACTCTGCTCCCATGTGGTGGCAAGTGCTAGTGCTCCTCTTTGTCCTGGGAATGTGACCTGGAACTGCATCTGGGTAATGCAACAGGCTCCTGAACCTAGCACCAGCAAAGGGTCCCCTATAATTTCTTTCAGAGCAATTGTCAGCCCCTCCCCTTTATCATCTATGGGCTGAGATCTCCTCAATCTGCTTCTGCCACTGATGCAACCACCTCCAAGGCCCACTGCTGGCTTGCTGTGCTCTGGGGTGGATCACTACCCTGGTGAGACAGACCTTTCCTGTTGACCTCATAAAGTATTTTGGACTGGAAAATTGTTTCACCCAACCTTTTGTTGGTTCTGCTGCTCCAGAATTCATTTTGAAGCATTGTTTTAAAGTTGTTTAGAGGGGCATTTGGGAGAGATTGATTGAGTGCCTGCTCCTACTCCACCATCTTGGTTCTGCCTCTACTTGCTCTTTTGAAACACAAATAGAACAAAAATACTAAAACTAAGCCAACCAAAAAAGAATGAAATGACTTCTTCATTTTCTGGTACTGGGATAATATTAATAATCAATGCAATAATTTCTATAACACCTTAAGACTTGCAAAATACTTTGCAAATATTAACTCATAGCACTTTGGGGGGGGTGCAATTATCATCCCTATTTCACGCATGACAAAACTGAGGCAGGGATTAAGTGACTTGCCCAGGGTCACACAGTTAGTAAGTGATTAAGACTGGATTTGAATTGAGGTCTTCTTGATTCTAGGGCTTATGCTCTTTCTACTTGGCTAGCTGGCTGTCCTGTGTTTTCAGTGATGTCAGGAACCCTTAGTTAAGGAATTTCCCTGTATCCATAGAGGTAAATGATAGTCTCAGAAAGTTCTCTAGAGCACTGGGAGGTTATAGGACTTACCCAGTCCCACAGCCAGTATGTATCAGAAACAGGGCTCTTATCCTGATCATTCTGGATCTAAGGTCAGCTGTCTCTCACCATCACCACTTTGCCTCTGTTTTCTGACACTTCATCGTGGTGAGGAGGTGACCTTGGGTTTTCGAAGGCTCTCCTGACATCATTTAAGGACCAGCCTAAGTCCAAGAGGCTCATCATCAGGGAAACCACCAGGAACTCCTGAAGACCTCCTACTAAATAGAAAAAGGATTATAATTTGTTCCTAGGGAGGTAATATCGTTATCCTCAACTCCACTGCCCCCAGCAAAATCCCAGATCCCTGAAATATTCAAAGGTTACTTGGTTTGGTGTGGAGTGCATAAGAATTCAATTCAGGGGAATTGGATTCACATTCTACAGTTATCCCTTCCACATTGTGACTTTCCTCAATGTGGTTTTGATATATTGTGGGTCAGCATAAGAAATGGAAATTTGGGGGGAGTTTTTTGGAAGCTGTAGACATCATGCAAAGGCCAGCAGATGACACAGAAAAAGTTTAGAAACTCAGAAATAAATATAATATATTTATATGTAAATACATATATATGCAAGTATAAATTTATATATAATAAAATAAAATATATATATAGTATTATATAATGTCAATCCAAGTTTTACAGTAAGGTACTGTAAACGCCCCACAAAAGAAAAAGAAAAGGATTCAGACTTCTCTGGTAGGAAGGGAGGGCCAAAAAATTTTATGTGGATTTTCCAGATCGTGAAGGCACTGTGCCCTTCACCCCTGTGATGTGGAAGGGATAACTGTAGTATTATTAGCAAATTTATCCTATTTGCCAATAATACAAGGCTGGGAGGCAAGCTAACAAACTGAATGACAGAGTCAGGATTCAAAAAGGTCTGGCCAGGCTAGAACACGGAGCCAAATCAAATAAAATGACATTTAACAGGGGAAAATATAAAGGCATAGGATCAAAGATCAAGAAGGAGGAAAGATTTCAGAAGCCAGCTAGTCTAAACCTTGCCATTTTACAGATTGAGGCCCAGGGAAGTTAAAGTCAGTATGGCCTAGAGGCATGAGGACCTATGGTCTTGCGAAGTGACTCACCAAGGTCACACAGGTCTCAAGAGGCAGAATACAGTCTGGGTTCTTTCCAGTGTATCATGATTTTACGCTTGGATGTTAAAAAATCGCTTTCTCAAGTACTAGATAGAGGTAGCAGGCCCACAGCTCATTTGAAAAAGATTTGGAGGTGAGATTCAAGCTCAATAGGAGTCAGTAGTATGAAATGGTGGCCAAGAAAGCTAATGCCATCTCGGTCTACATTAAGGGCTGCACAGTGCCCAGGACTAGGTAAAAGAGAGCCCAACTATAGTACTGCTTTGTTCAGTCTTTCATTTCTGGGCCCGACTGCTTAAGAAAGACATTCTAAACGAGAGACTATCTAGATGAGGCAGCCAGGAAGGGGGAGGGCCTCAAGTCCTTGCCATATAAGGACTGCTTGAAGGAGCTATAGATGTTTAATGTGAAGAAGAGGCAAGTCAGGGGTACATGAGAGCTATCTTCAAGTAAATGAGAGGCTGCTCCTTGGCAGAGGACTTGACAGCCAGAACTGGGAGCAGTTGAGGGGTGGAGATGGGGTGGGTGTAAGGAATAGCTGTCCCAAAGGGGAAGGCACTGCCTCTGGGAGGTGCTGGCCTTCCCTCTCTTCAGAGCTGTTCAGGCACAGACCGGTTGACCACTTGGACAGGGGTTCTTGCCCAAGTATGATTTGCACCAGATGGAAGGAAGAAAACAAGCATTTTTTGAGCACCTACTATATATGAAGCACCGTGCCAGGCTTTTAACAAATATCATCTCATCTGATCCACACAACAACCCTAGATTTTTGTTGTTGTTGAGTTATTCACTTGTGCCAGACTCTTCATGACCCTGTGAACATAGCATGCCAATGCTGCCCGTGGGGTTTTCTTGGCAGAGATACTGGAGTGCTTTGCCATTTCCTTCTGGAGGGGGGGGAGATTGAGGCAAACAGATTAAGTGACTTGCCCAGGGTCACACAGCTAGTAAGTGTCCAAGTGTTTGGTCTGAGGCTAGATTTGAACTCAGGTCCTCCTGACTTCAGGGCCGGTGTTCTATTCACTGTGCCACCTAGCTGCCCCCTACTTGGCTCTGTCTGGATGAGGATCTTGGGGAGGCAGGAACAGATGTCCTAGAGACTCCCTCCGCCCCAGACGTCTGTTCCTGCCTCCCTGCACTCCCTACTATGCTGCTTCCCACTATCTTCAAGTTAACTGAAGCCTGTTCACTTGAATGACTTATTTGAAAAGTTGATTGATGTGAAATGCCTCATTCTCTGATTATGATAGAAAAAGAAGTCATAACTCCATTTAAGGGTACAAATTTGGGGCTATGGAATTCCAAAGGAAAATCTTACTGAGCGTGCTGAGACAGAAATAACTGTCTCAAGGTTCTATTTTAGGCAGCCTGGGTTCAGTGGCTAGAGTGCTGGAGATGGAACTGGGGTTCAAATCCAGCCTCTGACACTTGCTAAGTAAATAATCATGGGCAAGTTACTTAATTAATCTCTTTCAGCCTCAGCTTCCTCATCTGTAAAATGAAGATAATAATAATTATAGTACTCATAATAATAAAAGCTAGCATTTGCAGAGTGCTTTACAAACATCAACTCATGATCAACTTATGATCCTCATTACAACCCTTGGAGGTAGGTGCTGTTATTATCACCATTTTACAGATAAGGAAATTGAGGCAGATAGCAGTTAAGTAATTAGCTCAGGATTATAAGTTACTAAGTATCTGAGGAAGGATTTGAACTCACGTCTTCCTGACTCTAGGTCCAGTGTGCTACCCACTAGACCATGCTGTCCAAAATAAAACCTTGAGGTAATTATCTCACAAGGTTGTTGTAAGACTACAGACTGAGTGATTATCCCTGAAATAGAAAGTCAGTTCTTTTTTTTTTTTTTTTTTTAGAAAGTCGGTTCTGCTAAACAGATCAAGCTTCTGAAAGTGACTAAGAAGTCTCTGTTTAGGGTCTTAAATTATTATTGTTATTTTTTTTGGTGAGGGCAATTTGGGTTAAGTGACTTGCCCAGAGTCACACAGCTAGTGTTATGTGTCTGAGGTTGGATTTGAACTCAGGTCCTACTGACTCCAGGGCCAGTGCTCTATCCATTGCGCCACCAAGCTTCCCCTAGGGTCTTAAATTAAAAAGAAAAAGGAAAATCCACAAAATACCAGGTGAGAAGCCAGAGGACTCAGCACCTCACAATCCCTAATGGGAATCCTCAGATTTCTTAACTCCTTTTGTTAATAATGTTTTCATTCTGATGAATACAGCATTTGATTTAGCCCCCAGTAGTGATTAGGAGCTAGCCAGCTTTCACTTTTTATGTTTTGCCCTCTTTAATTAACCCCGTCTTCCCCTCCCCCATGTTACAACATGTCTGGCACTGTCTCTGTATAGGTACATTTCTGGACTGTGAATGTAATCTACATTTTTGTTGTAACAAGAGCAATAGCCTATATCTGAATCTACTATATAGTGAAGAAAAAAAATTTAAAAAGCTTCAAGGACCTCATAGATTCCAGTTGCTGGGAAAAGCTAGCTCTGTTAGAAAACCCAGGCTCTCCCAGTGATGCGACATCATGCAATAGGCATAGGACATTTTCCAAGTGGCACATGACAAATCAGTCAGAGGACATGAAATGTCCTTTCTGCCTCACCAAGTACACAGTCATCTGGTATATCACGTTGATCGATGGACTTGGACAGTGGGCCTTACTGCATTCAATGAGAGTGTGTGTGGTGAAAGTGACAAGCTTGGAGGTCCTGGCAGAAAAGACTGAAGTCATCCCTACGGGTGAGGTTTGGCAATTTGTGAATGGCAATAGCAAAGTATTGGAGAACCCAGGGCAGTGTATAATTGAACTGGCCAACTGTGTGTATGTGTGGTTTGTCCTTCATTCTGGAAGAGGACCATGACATCAGGGAGATGATGACATGACTTACAATTGACTTTGATTTGAGTGAGGGAGGGCTGTGCAAACTCACCAGCCTCACTTTCTCCTCCAGAGCCATCTGGGTCCAGTGGCCAGATATCAGGATGACTGGAGATGGCCCAGGATGCAGTGAAAGACCTTGGCCCTTTTAAGCTAAGGTCTTCTCAGGTTCTCATTTTGAGTGAGGCAACACCCATTCAGTGAATAGGTCTGGAGTCAGGATAGAAAGAGAAAAATGAGGCCAGACCAAGAGTGATGGACTGGGTCACAGCTCTAAGGAGTAGAGGGGCTGGAGGTTGTACTAAAGAAGAAGAATAGGTTGCAGAGGAGTGAAGGCCCTGGAGAGATAGAAGGATTGGAGGTTGTGATCTGAGAGAAGAATTTCAGAATTCTCAGTTATGGAGATAAGATGATGCCTACATGTGGCTGAGGACATTGGAGTTGAGGAGGTAGATGAGCCGGGAAGCCAGGGTGTTTGAAGAAACATCTGCATGTATATTAAAGTGCCCAAATTCTCCCATTGGAGGTTCCTGGATGGGGATGAGAGGGTCTTCATTTTGGGGGATAGACCCAGGCCAGCCATGCTTCATTCACCTCCCAGCTATGCTTCTGACTCTTCATACTACTGCAGCTACCTTTCACTTTGAGATATCCCTCCACCATGCTGGCCTACTTCCCCCATTAGTGAGTTCTTTTTAGGACCTCTTTTTGGGGATGGGTCCAGGTCAGCCATAATCTTTTCCCCCTCCCATCTTTTCAGCTCCTTTTTATGTGTTGACTTTCTCTGTTAAAATGTAAGTTTCTTGAGGGCAGGAACTGTTTCTTTTTGCTTGCATTTATATCTCCAGCACTTAGCAGTGTGCTCAACACATAGTAAATGCTTAATAAATGCTTGTTTTCTGTGTACCAAGTATAAGGCAGGGTGGGTGCAGAGGAAGGCTGTGAGTCAAGGGTGGACTCTTTGAGAAAAGAAGGCCTGGGGCCCAGTAGATCAGTAATTTATCTGGATAAAAGAAACCTCAAAGATGGTGAGGTTGCTGAGTGATGGTGGGAGTGGGGAGGAAGGAATAATTCCGTAACCCCTCCAGAACTGCTGTGTCATTGGAGCATGAAAGAAGGTACATGAAGTACTGGAAGTGATGACTGAGGATGCAGTATCCTCTGGGAAGAGCCAGGTCTCTGAGTGCCAGAAGATGGAAGGAGCACCAGAGGAAAAGGCCTAAGGAGAAGGGGAGTTTGTTCATTATAGAATGGAATGCCAGAGAGCTAGATGGAAGGCCAGGATGGGCAGAGCTGGATTAGGAAATGAGGGCCCGTTCAGTATTACCCTTGGCTGAGTAACCCATTCAGGTGACAGAGCCCCTACAGAGCCAGTACTTGGTAATTGGCAGTTTTAGATCAGTGGCTTCCAAATGACCTATTATAGGTCTCATTAAGTCTTTTTAAACTTGATTTATTTGTTATTTTATTTAATTTATTTATTTTATTAAAGTGTCATTAAGATTTTCAGTATTTTTCTTCCCAGCTTCTCAGTATCATTCCCAACCGAACAACGTCATTGGGATCCACTACCGCCTCCAAGTGATTTATGTCACCAGCCACTTCTTTAGTTTCCTTTCTTTTGGTCCAGTTTGGTTTGAACTTCAATGTGAGGTTTAATTGAACCCAAATCAAATGTGCAAAGTGATTCCCTTGTTTCCTTCAGTCCCCCAGCCTGGACTTTGGGTCTGTGAATTCAGTGTCAAGCTAAGTCGTGGGATCCCAGGACTTGGTGATTTTAGAATAAACATTGTGAGCCATTAAAAGCATATCAAGAACACTGGGAGCTCTCTCATATTGTGTATCAATCAGTAGTGTGCCTCCCCTTCGCAGCCCAGTTTGCTTTGGGTTTCTTTGTTTTATTTTGCCATAATCAAGGACGTGAAACCTGACCTAGAATCTTTTTTGAACATGTTGGGCTTATGCCAGTTATGTTTGTTCTGGACATGTCTATCTGACTGCTGATGGATTAAACTTTTTGGTTCTCTTTCTGAGTATTATGGTAGGCTTCACAACAGGTCTGAGGGCAAGAATGTCTCCTGCAAAGAAGGAAAAGCCATTCACCATACACTTTTTTTTGGGGAGGGGGTGAGGCAATCAGGGTTAAGTGACTTGCCCAAGGTCACAGAACTAGTAAATGTTAAGTGTCTGAGACTGGATTTGAACTTAGGTCTTCCTGACTGCAGGGCCAGTACTCTATCCACTGCACCACCTAGCTGCCCATTAGACACTTTTTCTAAGAACTGTTGAAAAGTGGTCAGGCCCCAGAAGCTCCTGAGGCATTCGATCAAAGGCATAGAATTGCCCCCTGGACAGATGCTTTTGTTATTGTCTTTGCTTAATGAGATGATGTACTGCTCAGGTGTGCATGTCAGGGAGGAGCTTGGGGAAGGGGAAGCAGAGGAGAGAGAGCTCTTTTTTGGTTAGGTAAGAGCTGCAAGAATGGGTTGGGACTGGGAGGAGGTGTATGAACCTGGCAGCACAATCTTCTCAGGACAGGAAGCTAGGACTCCAATCTCTCCAATCTGTCCTATACACACGGAACAAATTGGTAATTCTAAAGCACACATAATGACCATGCTGCTCCCTGCTCAAGAAACTTCAGTGGTTCTCTCTTACCTCTGGGATAAAATACAAATTCCTTTGTTTGGTATTGAAGGCCCTTCACATTCTGGCTCCAATCTATCTTCCCAGACTGGCTCCCTTTACTCCCTCTCACATACTCTCTGTTCCAGCCAAACTAGCCTACCCATTGATCCCTATATATCATTCAATCGATCAGTAAACATTTATTAAGCACCTATCATATCTCAGGCACTGAGGACTAGAAGACAAATTGAAATAGACCCTGGCCTCAAGGAGTTTACATTCCTTGGAGACAACATAAGCCTCAGTTTCCTCATTTGCAAAATGAGAAATTGAACTCAATGGCCTCTAATAGTCCTTTCTAGCTCTAAATCTGTGACCCTGTGATTCTATGATATATGACCTTCCAAAGTCTCCTGCCTCTTTTGCTTTGTATGGCCTGTATGTACCTCATGCTTGGAATCCTTTGTCTCTTGGACCCCCCTCCCCCACTTCCTTCAAAGTTCAGCTCAAGGGCCACATCCTGTAAGAGGCCTTTTTGGGTCTTCTCATTGTTTAGTCCCAAGTATTGAAAATCATTGGCTGCCCAGCAGACAAGGGCATCTTAAGCTCCTAAACTTGGCATCTACTTTAGTCCTTTTACTCAAATCTGGTGGGACTCCCACATCTAGACCCTCCTAGCCTTTTTTCATACCACCGTTATGTGTGGAACGTACAGATTATGGTGCTCCATGACTATGCTGTTGAGTAACAGCTTCTTCTGATGGTTCCTGAGGTCCTCCAAATTAGGTACGGCCAGTTTCAAGATTCTTTTCAAAAAGACTGGAAGCCAATGAGGTAGGTAGTGTGTATTGACCCCAAGGCATAGATCATATCCCACTTGTGCAGGGTAGAGGACTGGCTCTCAGCCTGAATATCTTTCTCAGGGGATCCTTCCATACCTCAGATGCTAGAGAGGCTCTATATCAAACTTCTTTGCACATTCACCCTTGAGCTGCAGGGCTCAGGGTTGCCAAACCATGCATATGGCCATTACTGACCTCTGTTCTATAAATTTCTGAATGGAAGATATAGGGTGTCAGGGTGGTCAGGTGCTAACTTCTAACTTGCTGCCTTTGGAATTCTGCCAGGACTTTGAAAAGCCTGGAGTTGGTCTCAATCGACCCTATGTGTGTTGGCCAGGTTTGGATACGCCAGGGTGGTAGTGCCCACCTCCTTGGAATAAACACTCCTTCTCCAAGGAAACTCTAAGCTCACTGATAAAACCCAACACGGGCAGTCCTTTTCACTCAGTCCACCAAATTTTAACCCCTATATAACCTCCCTGATCTCCCAATCTCGGATCTCTCCCCTCTCCAATCCACCTTCCAACAGCTGCCAAAGTGATTATCCTAAAGCTCACATCTGACTATGCAATTCTCTACTCAGTAAACTCCAGGGGCTTCCTCTAAGCTCTCATTTGAAATATGAACTACTCAGTTTGTCTTTTAAAGCCACAATATAGCCCTGACCTCCTTCCTTGCCTTCACACAGAGTCCAGCTAACCTGGCCCCTTTGCTGGCCTTCACACCCCATAATCCATCTCCTGTCCCCGAACCTTTGCACTAGCTCTGTCCCATGCCTAAAATCCATCCCTCATTCACCTTTGCCTTTTAGAATCTCTAGTCTCCTTCAAAACTCTGCTCAAGCACTGCCTTCTAGATGAGACTTTTCTTGATTCCTTTAGCAACTGGTACCTTCCTGCTCAAAATGGCCTTGTGTTTATTTTGTATGTATTTGTTTATGGTTGTATATGTACATATTGTCTCCATCAATAGAATTAACCTCCTTAACGGGGACTTTCTTTTCTTTTTTCTTTTTTTTTTTTTTTTTGCCTTCACATCCTCAGTGCTTAATAAATGTTTGTTGGTTGGGTTGATTGTTTGGCTGTTGGAGGTATATGCTGCAAGAGTTCTTCACAAAATGACTAGAATCCAGTAGATCCATTGTCCAGTGCAGCAGGACATTGGACGTCTTCAAGGGAAGGGAAAAGGAATAAGCATTTATTATGCACCTACTATGTGCTGGGCACTGTAGCACTTTACAAATATGATCTCATTCACCATCCTCAATCCTTAAGGTCACTACTGCATGGGGTCTTATGGATCCTGGGGGAAAGGTTAGTGAGCCTGGGGTTAAGTTCTTCAGGTCCTAGAACACCAACTTCCCTGACTACCTCTCTCTTTTCTGATGTCAGTCTTGCGGACTTCAGCATCTGACAAAGCATCAGAATGCCTTGGGTAGAACTCCCTGAGGTTATGGGGAAAGAATGAGAGAAGACCCAACTATCCTACAGAGCATGTGCTATCAGCTATGTGCTTGGCTCCCTCCTGGACCACTGGAGATTGTTTTTTTTAAATTTTTATTTTTTTCCCCACTTAATAGTATTTTATTATTCCAAATACATGTAAAGATAGGTTTCAACATTCACATTTATAAGATTTTGAGTTCCAAATTTTTTCTCCTTCACTTCCATTCCCCCTCCCCAAGATGGCAAGCAATCTGATATAGGCTATACGTGTACAATCATATTAAACATATTTCCACATTAGTCATGCTGTGAAAGAAGAATCAGAACTAAAGGGAAAAACCACAAGAAAGAAAAACCAACAAAAAAAGAGAAAATAGCATGCTTTGATCTGCATTCAGACTCCATAGTTTTTTCTCTGGATAAGGATAGCATTTCCTGTCATGAGTCTTTTGAATTGTCTTAGATCATTGTATTGCTAAGAAGAGCTAAGTCTATCAAAGTCAGTCATAGCACAGTGTTGTTGTTACTGTATATGGTGTTCTCCTGGTTCTGCTCACTTTACTTAGCATCAGTTCACATAATCTTTCTAGGTTTTTCTGAAATCTACCTTCTCATCATTTCTTATCGCACAATAGTATTCCATTACATTCATATAGTCCAACTTGTTCAGCCATTCCCCAACTGATGGGCATCCCCTCAATGTCCAATTCTTTGCTACCACAAAAAGAGCTGCTATAAATATTTTTGTACGTGTGGATCCTTTTCCCTTTTTTTTGTGACCTCTTTGGGATACAGACCTAGTAGTGGCATTGCTAGATCAAGGGATATAGACAGTTTTATAGCCCTTTGGGCATAGTTCCAAATTGTTCTCCAGAATGGTTGGATCAGTTCACAACTCCACCAACAATGCAGTAGTGTTCCAATTCTCCCACATCTTCTCCAACATTTATCATTTCCCTTTTTTGTCATATTAGCCAATTGGATGGGTGTGAGTCCACTGGAGATCTTGAAGAGGGCAGAGTCAGTTACTCAACTGATGAGATTGGAAGCCAGATTGCAGAAGGTTTGGAAGAAAGAGAGGAGAGCAAGTATAAACAGCTTTCTTGTGAAGTTTTGCCTAGAATGGAAGGGGAAATATAGGAAGATAGCTAGCAGGGATAATTGGATCAGGTGAGGCTTTCTGGAGAATGAGAAAGGAGTGTTGGTGGGCAGCAGGGAAGCAGCCAGTAGACAGAGAATGATTAGAGATTGGTGTGGGTATGGGGATAAGAGAGGGGGCAATCTGCTAGAGAGGATGGGATGGGATCAGTTGTGCATGAAGAAGGGTTGGCCTTGGCCAGGAAAATGGCAGTCTCATTTTGGGAGAGAGGGTGAAGGAGAAGATAACAGGGGAAGATGTTTTAATGATGTGAAACTGGGAGAAAAAAAAACCCAGTTTTTTAGTGAATTATAGAGGTATCTTCAACTGAGAAGGTGGAAGAGGTTTGGGAAGAGAGAAAAAGGGTTGGAAAATCTGCTGTGGTGAGTGGGATAGTGAATCAATTTGGGGAGTGTGAAAAAGATTGCTTTGCTATGGTGAAGGCCCAGGTGAGATTATGTAACATTCATATGGAGTGGCCCCAGTTAGCATGGTTTCATGATTTTCTCCAGCTTTGTTCAGCAACATGTGAATAGGAGAGAAGGCAGGAGATGGTGGGAGTAACCCAAAACTGGGGCTTGGCAGAACGTGATGGGAGATGTGACTTTATCTGGGAGGTGGTGGTTGTTGTTCTTTGTTCTTGAATAGGGCCAAAAGGACATCACTATGTTAGAGCCAAGTTACAGTGTGTCCAGTGTTTGGTTACAGCGTGTTCAGACCATTATGAGCTCGGAATGCTCTACCACAGGTCGGACACAAATAGTCCATGTGAACATGGGATGGATTCTCTAAATTTGTGCATCTCATGTTTCTTTAGAGCTACTTCAATCTGCTTTGCTGATAGAGCACAGCTCCTTCTCTGATGAGGGCATGCCATGCTGAGCGGTCCTGTGCCAGTGTCTCCCATGTCACACAATCAATTCCAGAGTTCTTAAGACAAACCTTGAGAGTGTCCTTGTATCACTTCTTCTGACCACCATATGAGCACTTGCCTTGTGTGAGTTCTCCATAAAATAGTCTTTTAGGCAAGCATACATTTGGCATTTGAACAACGTGGCCAGCAGGAGCTACTGAAAGCTTTTGAGGAGGATAGAAAGAAAGGGAAACATGCTAAAAATTGTGATTTAGGAATATCCCTGTATCAGCCTCCTTTGGTGCCTTATCATGGAATGGAGGAAGGAAGGAAGAGAAGGAAAATAAAAGGAAGGAAGGAGACAAGCATTTATTAAGTCCTTACTCTGTTCCAAACACTGTATTAAGCACTGGGAATACACATACAAGCAAAAATAAAGATAGTCCCCTGCCCTCAAGGAGCTTACATTTTTTAAAGATTCTATTTATTTTTTAACATTCTTTTCTTTTTTAAATTTTGAGTTCCAAATTCTCTCCCTTCCTCTCACCCCTTCTCCACCCACTGAGAAGACAAACAATATGATATCAATTATACATGTGAAATCATGTAAAACATATTTCCATATTAGCCATATTGCAACAAAAGCAAAAAATAATAAAGTGATAAAATTATACTTCATTTGCACTCAGAATTCATCAGTTCTTGCTCTGGAGATGGATAGCATTTTTTCCATCATGAGTCCTTTGGAATTGTCTTGGATCACTGTATTACTTGGATTGGAGTAGCTGATCATCATTACAACATTGCTGGTGCTGTGCACCATAATCTCTTGGTTCTTCTCACTTCATTTTGTATCAGTTCATGTAAGTTTTCCCAGGTTTTTCTGAAACCACCCTCCTCATCATTTCTTATAGCACAGTAGTACTTCATGACAATCGTATGCCACAATTTGTTCAACAATTCCCCAATTGATGACTATCCCCTCAATTTCCAATTCTTTGCCATCTCAAAAAGAGCTGCTGTAAATATTTTTCTCTAATCAATAGTGATTTAGAGCATTTTCTTATATGACTATAGATAGCTTTGATTTCTTCTGAAAACTGCCTGTTCATATCCTTTGACCATTTATCAATTAGGGAATGGCTCTTATTTTTATAAATTTGACTCAGTTCCCTATATATTTGAGAAATGAGGCCTTTATCAGAGAAATTTGCTGTAAAATGTTTTGATATTACTTCATTATCAATATCTATTGTCTCTTAGCAAAATGTAGTTTCCCTGATTTTCTCTTTGATTTAGGTCTAATTTTCCTTTTGCTTTGTCTGAGATCATGATCGCCATCCCTGACCTCTTCACTTCATGTGAAGCATAATAAAATCTGCTATATCTTGTGTTATCCTGACTGTAGTTTCACCATACGTGGCTTGTTTTTTTTCTGGCTGCTTGCAATATTTTCTACTTGACTTGGGAGCTCTGGAATTTGGTTATAATATTCCTGGGAGTTTTCATTTTGGGATCTCTTTCGGGAGGTGATCAGTGGATTCTTTCAATGTCTATTTTACCCTCTGGTTCAAGAATATCAGGACAGTTTTTGTTGATAATTTCTTGAAAGATGATGTCTAGGTTCTTTCTTTGATCGTGGTTTTCTGGAAGTCCAATAATTCTTAAATTATCTCTCCTGGATCTGTTTTCCAGGTCATTTGTTTTTCCAATGAGATAGTTCACGTTTCCTTCTATTTTTTCGTTCTTTTGACTTTGTTAATTGTTTCCTGAAGTCTCATGGAGTCATTTGCTTCCACTTGCCCAATTCTGATTTTTAAGGAATTATTTTCTTCAGTGAGCATTCGTACCTCCTTTTCCATTTGGCCTACTCTGCTTTTAAAAGAGTTCCTCTTTTCAGTGGATTTTTGTGTCTCTTTTACGAATAGGCCAATTTTTTTAAGGTGATATTTTCTTCAGTATTTTTTGTGCCTCTTTTGCCCAAGCTGATAATTCTGTTTTCATAATTTTCTTGCATCACTCTCATTTCTTTTCCCAGTTTTTCCTCTACTACTCTTATCTCTTTCCTCAACTCTTCCAGGTTTTTTTCCTTTTTTTTAAAAAATCTCTTTGGAATACAGACCTATTAGTGGTATTGCTAGGTCAAAGAGTATGCATAGTTTTATAGCCCTTTGAGCATGGTTCCAGATTGTTCCCCAGAATGGTTGGATCTATTCACAAGTCCACCAACAATGCATTAGTATTCCAGTTTTCCTACATCCACTCCAACATCTGTCATTTTCTTTTTTTGTCATATTAGCCAATCTGATTGATGTAAGATAGTACCTCAGAGTTGGTTGAATTTGCATTTCTTCCCCTCCGACTAAGCAGAGAATCCTACTTCCAACTTTACTGAGCCAAGAGATGTCATCAATTGACATTTCTCTCTTCTCAATCATGTCACACTACACATTCCTTCTTCATCACTCATTATCTATTTTTGCTACAGTCTCAAATGAAGAACTGAGTCTTTTGTTTGCAAAGGCCAACTCATTCACTTGAGGTCTTGTCCCTGTCCTTCAGGACCCTGCCCCTGCCATCATTCATTTCCTTTTTTCTCTCTTTATCCATTGGTTCTTTCTCTGACGTTTTAAAAATGCCCCTCCCCCTTTTAAAAAAAACCTCACTTGTTCCTGGCATCCCCTCAGTCATCTTATATGTCTTCTTCCTTGCACAGTCGCACTCTTTCTTAGAAAAAAGCTGCTTATATGTGTTTCCTCGTCTCTCATTCACTCCCTTTTTGTTCTTTTTAAATAGATGTCTTTTGTTTTTAATATCACACTAATTTCTAGATGTAACCTTTTCCTGTCTCTTACCCAATGAGCCTTCCCTTCTACAAAAGATTCAAAAAAAGTCCAGGAAAGCCAACTGACACTATGACCCCATGTGACTGCATAGATGTTATTCCATACCCATAGTCCTCCACCTCTCCATTTTCTCTTCTGTTCTCTGGTGCCTGCCTGGCTTGGTCACTTTCAGATTTTTTGTTATTTCCATTTAAACTATTGAAGTCTTTGTTCCTATATACTTTTCTCTTAAAAGGAAGAAATTATTGTGATCTTATGATGTTTTTACGTCATCTGCATTTCAAAAATATTCCCTCTTCCTCCCTTCCCTGAACCCCATTCACTTCTCAGTCCCTTGAGGTCTGGTTTTTTACTTCACCTCTTGACTGAAACTATTGTCTTTAGTATTACCAATGCTCTCTTAACCAATTCAATAAGCATTTATGGAGTGCCTACTGTGTACCAGGCACTGAAAATGTGCAAACTGGAGGAGGCAGGAAGAGAGCTTTAACGGCTAAGGACATGATCCCCACGAGGAAAGGCTTTCCATAGAAGATGGCTCAGGAGCTATGCCTTGAAGGGAGCTAGGCATTCTGAGGGGTGGCACATGGAACGCTGGGTTTGGCTGGAAGGCAGAGAGAGTAATGGGCAGTGAGCCTAGAAATGCAACCTGCCTCCACATTATGAAGGGCTTGTTAACTACTAACTACACTGACCTTCTCTCAGTTCTCCTTCAACAGGGTGTCCCAAAAGTCTCAGTGAAGTTTAAACTCTTAAAGCTCAAGTTCAGGGTATTCCCAAAAGTCTTAGTGCAGTATTATTTGACTTTTGGGACAACATGTACTTGACCTCTCTGCAGTTTTTGATGCTGTTGACCTTCTCCTGGGCATACTCATGGCTTGGTGATTAATGTTTGAGGGCATGTCTGAGTAGGTATAGGTTACAGAGACTGTCATTTTTTAAAATATGTAGTAAGTACTTACTATACGGGAGATGGTACGGTATAGTGTGTGGAGCCAATGTTCTTCCTGGAGTCAGAAAGACCTGAGTTCAAATCCATCCTTAAATACTTTCTGGCTATGTGGCCCTGGGCAAGTCACTTAACCATTGTCTGCCTCAGTTTCCCCATCTGTAAAATGATAATAATAGCATCTACCTTGCAGGATTGTTATGAGGATCAAGTGAGATAGTATTTGTAAAAGGCTTAGCACAGTGACTGACACATAGTAGGTGCTTAATAAATGATTATTTGTCAGGAGACTGTGTGGTTCAGTGGTCAGAGTGTTAGTCTTGGAGACAGTGACTTCAAATCCCACTTCATATACTTTCTAGTGATATGATCCTGGGCAAGTCACTCAAACTCTCTGAGGCTCCATTTCTTTCTCTAAAAAATAGTACCATAGGGACAGCTAGGTGGCGCAGTGGGGGGCAGCTAGGTAGAGCAGTGGACAGAGCCTTGGAGTCAGGAGGACCTGAGTTCAAATCAGGTCTCAGACACATGACACTTACTAGCTGTGTGACCTTGGGCAAGTCACTTAACACCAATTGCCTCACAAAAAATAAATAAATAAATAAATAAATAGAAAATAGTACCTACCAAAAAATAGCACCTAGGGTTTTTGGGAGGATCAAATGAGATAACATATGTAAATTGTTTTGCAACTTTAAAGCACTCTATCAATGTCTGACATTTTACTACTACTACTAAAAGTTTAATTATTGAATAGCATTATCACACTTGGTTTCACTTATGTGCTCTCCCAAAGCCATTCCCAGGAGACCAGGCCAGAAGACAAGGTGTTCTCAAGTTTAGGCTCAGGCTCTTCTCCCCTAGCCCAAAAGGCAGGTCCTCCAGCAGGGTACTTCTAAGCATATGCCCTTTGGCCCCGCCCCCCGGGTGAGAGCTCTAGCTTAGGCTTATTGCTTTTATCATGTCTCTGTTCTTGCTGTATTCATTGTTCATTTTAAAATTATTAAAATTTATATTTTAGTAATTTTTATTTAAATTAAGTTTTTCAATTAAATTTTCAATTAAATTAATTTTTCATTTAAAAAATTTCAGTTCTGAATTCTCTCTCTTCCATTCCCCTCCCCCCATTTAAGAAGACAAAAAATACTACACCCATTTTATGTGTGAAGTCATGAAAAACATATTTCCATATGTCATGTTGGAAAACAAAACAAAAAAAAAAACAAAACCAAGAAAAGTAAAGAAAGGGTGGGGGCAGAGTATGTGTCAGTCTGCATTCATCAGTTCTCTTTCTGAAGATGAATAGCATTTTTCATTATGAATCCTTTGGAATTATCGTGGATCATTGTTTTTATCAGAGTAGCTAAGTTTTTTACAGCTGATCATTGTATAATATTGTGTTACTGTGTGCAATGTTCTCTTGATTCTGTTCACTTCACTTTGCGTTAGTTCATATAAGTCTTCTCAGGTTTTTCTGAAACCATCCTGCTTTTCATTTCTTAAAGCATGAGAGTATTCCATCACAATCATATATCATAACTTGTTCAGTAATTCCTCAATTGATGAGTATCCCTTCATTTTCTAATTCTTAGCCACCACAAAAAGAGTAGCTATAAATATTTTTTGTACATGTAAGTTTTTCTCCCTTTTTTTAATCTCTTTTGGATACAGACCTAGTAGTGGTATTGCTGGGTCACAGGGAATGCACAGTTTTCTAGCCCTTTGGGCATAGTTCCAAATTGCTCTCCAGAATGGTTGGATCAGTTTACAACTCTGCCAACAGTGCATCAGTGTTCCTATTTTTCCCTATCCCCTCCAGGATTTGTCATTTTCCTTTTTTGTCATATTAGTCAATCTGAGGTAGTTCCTCAGAGTTGGTTTAATGGGCATTTCTCTAATTATTAGTGATTTAGAGCATTTTTTTACATAACTATTGATAACTTTGATTTCTTCTTTTGAAAATTGCCTGTTCACCTGGAAAGACTTGTATGGTCTGATACTGAGTGAAGTGAGCAGAACCAGGAGAATGTTGTATACAATAACAGCCACGTTGTACGATGACTAATATTGATAGATTTAACCTTTCTCAGCAATACAAGGATCTAAGACATCTCCAAAGGCCTCATGATGGAAAATGCTATCCACATTCAAAGAAAGAACTATGGAGTTTGAATGCAGATCAAAGCATACTATTTGCTATTTTTTTCTCCTGTTGTGTTTTGTTTCCTCTTTCTGGTGGTTCCTCCTATTGGTTCTAATTCTTACTTATAACATCACTAATATGAAAACATGTTTAATGCAAATGTACATGTACAGCCTATATCAGATTGCGTGCCATCTTGGGGAGGGAGGTGGGGAAGGAGGGGGAGAAAAATTTAAAACTCAAAAGCTTATGGAAGTGATTGTTGATAATTCAAAATAAATTAATTTTTTATTAATAAATTTATTTATTTTTAGTTTTCAACATTTACTTCCACAAGATTTTGAGTTCCAAATTTTCACCCCATCTCACCCCTCCCCCCACCCCAAGATGGCATGCATTCTGAATACCCCTTCCCCTAGTCTGCCTTCCCTTCTATCTCTCCCCCTCTTCTCTTATCCCCTTCCCCTTCTGTTTTCCTGTAGGACAGGATGGATTTCTGTACCCCATTTCCTGTATTTCTTATTTCCCAGTTGCATGTGAAAACATTTTTTTTAAACATGTGTTTTTAAAATTTTGGGTTCCAAATTTTCTCCCTTCCTCCCTCCCCACCCATCCTCATTGAAAAGGCAAGCAACTCAATATAGGTTATACATGTGCAGTTATGCAAAACACTTCCATAGTAGACATGCTGTGAAAAACTAACCCTGTTTCCCTTAATCCTATCCCACCCCCACC
>NW_020954802.1:967248-1013894 GCF_900497805.2 Vombatus ursinus
CTTTTGGGGGTTCTGATGCTTTAGAATTTATTTAGAGCCATTTTTTTACAGGTATTTGGAGAGGTTTGAGGGAGAGCTCAAGCAAGTCACTGCTTTCCCTCCACCATCTTGGCTCTGCCCTCAAAATAAATTAATTTTTTAAAAATTGCCTGTTGATATCCTTTGATCATTTATCAGTTGAGGGATGGCTCTTATTTTTATACATTTGGCTCAGTTCCCTGTAAATTTGAGAAATGAGGCCTTTATCAGAGAACTTTACTATAAAGTTTTCTTCCATCTTCCTGCTTTTCTTCTAATTTTATCTGCATTAGGGTGTGTGTGTGTGTGTGTGTGTGTGTTTACAAAACCTTTTTAATTTCATGTACTTGAGATTATCCGTTTTACTTCCCATGATCCTTTCTATTTCTTGTTTGGTCATAAACTCTTCCCTTATCCATAGATCTAACAGGTAAATTTTTCCATGTTCCTCTAATTTGCTTATGATATCACCCTTTATGTCTAAATCATGTACTCATTTTGACCTTTTCTTGGTATATGGTGTGAGATATTGATCTATACCTGGTTTCTGCCAAAGTGCTTTCCAGTTTTCTCAGCAGTTTTTGTCAAATAGTGAGTTCTTGCCCACAAGCTTGGATTTTTGGGTTTATCAAACTCTTAGATTACTATGGTTATTTACTCCTGTGTATTGTGTACCTAATCTATTTCACTGATCTAAGACTCTATTTCTTAGCCAGTACTGGATGGTTTTAATGATTACAGCTTTGTAGAATACTTTGAAATCTGGTACTGCCAGGCCACCTTCCTTCAAATTTTTTTTTATTGATTCCCTTGATATTCTTGACCTTTTGTTCTTCCAGGTGACTTTTGTTATTATTCTTTCTAGATCTATACAATAATTCTTTGGTAGTTTGATTGGTATGGCACTAAATAAGTAAATTAATTTAGGTAATATTGTCATTTTTGAGGACAGCTAAGTGGTGCTGTGGATAGAGTGCTGGCCCTGGAGTCAGGAGGACCCGAGTTTAAATCTGACCTTAGACACTTACTAGCTGTGTGACCCTGGGCGAGTCACTTAACCTCTGTTTGCACTAATCTACTGGAGAAGGAAATGGCAAACTACTCTAGTATCTCTGCCAAGAAAACCCCAAATGGGGTCACAAAGAGTAGGACACGACTAATAGACTAAACAGCAACAACACAAAACAACATTGTCATTTTTATTATATTGATTTCTTGCCATCTCTGTCAGGAAAGCTTTCTTAGATAAGCTTCCAGAGGGCAGGAATCAGAGCTGAGACAGGACAGAGACTAGTCTAATTACATGTGTAGTCAAGGCTTGTTTCCAAACAGGACCAGCCCTAGGCAGCATTGGGAAGTGGGTGAATTTTGTATTAATATGCCTTTCACTCTTCACTTTAAGTCCCCATTAGCAGGAGGAAGCTGCCTCAGGGAGGTGAAGCAACTGGCCTAGGTGGCACACAGGCCATTGGAAGCAGGATTCAAACTCAGGTTTCCTCACTCTAGGTAGGCTTGCTTCCCACTCTGCCATACTCTTCTCAAGTGACCCCTGGGCCATCCAAGTCTCCAGGATTGTGGGCCACCACTGCTCCCTTCCCCTTGTGGGCTCTCAGGGTGTGGCTCATATTGGCTCCCCTATGACACAGCCCAGCACAAGGCTGGACATACAAGAGGGGCTCAATTCAAATTTGCTGATTATGTGTTCTTGAGGGATCATCGACCTCTTAACTGAAGGTAGGTAAGCCCAGGTGAGATTTTCCAAACCCTGGCCCAGCAACCATGGAGTCTTGCCCTTGTAACAGGAACATCCAGGATTCATAAGGACCTGCTTCCATGGTCTTCCATTCCCCTCTCATGGGCCTCTGTGCTAGGCAGTGTTGATTTGGATCATAATTGGGGTAATACTGCATCCACATGGACTTGTAGTAGAATTTGCCCCTCTGTGTTTGCTGAGGAGGCTGATGCTCCACCATCATCCTGCTCCTAGTAGGTCAACATCTTTGGGACAGGTTGAACTGTCATCATACCTGACTCCCTGATGAAAGAATCTTGAATGGGTGTTGTCTGGAGGCAGCTCTTAGCTGCCTTTTTTTTTAACCCCTTCCTACCATAATACTTGGCTTTTTAATTTTGCATTCAATACCTTAACCCAAAAGACAGACTAATTTCAGGCAGGCAGAAAGTGGGAGAGTTTCATATAGTCAAGAGCCTTCGGGCATCCCTCAAATTCTGTGGCAGAGGCTGCCACCTCCTGTGCCTATGTAAAGCTGGCCTTAGGGCTGGAGCTAGGCCTTAAGGACTGGGACTTTGCCTGGGGAAACTGAAATTAAAGGGTACTGGCAGCAGCAGTAGAAGTACCTAGTTAGCAAGAATAATTAGCGAAAATAATAAGAAGCCACCAGATGGCCAAATTACCTTTCCCCTGATCCAAAGCAGTGACCTAGCAGTGATCTAGGATATCTCTCTGCCCATCCTCCCCTGCAACTGAATTTGTCTTTAAAAAAAAAAATTAATTCGAGGGCACATTTTGGGAAGGCTGTGCCAGGTGTTCCAATTGCTCAATTGTCTTCTCCCTGGGCAGACTGGGGCTGGGGAGAGTTGTGGCAGCCCACCCCATTCTTGATACCCCCCCTCCCCACTCCAGATTCCTCCATATAGGAGCCTGGTATGATGACACTTGTTCAGCCTGCCTCATAGATGTTGTCCCACTATGAGCAGAAGTGGGGGGCATCTGCCTTCTCAACATCCACGGAGCAGCAAATTCAGCTAAAAGTGCAGGTGATGCAGTATCCTGGATGAGGGTTCAGGTGGCCAACTCCAGGAGAGAAGTTTGCCTCCAGGCCAGGAAACTCAAGTGAGTGTTTGGAGTACTGCCTGCTCCCACTGGCTTGAGTTGTTTGCATGGCCTTTTGCTATGAGCTGGGGGAGTACGGCAAGGCTGGCACACCAGATAGGGGGCTCCTGGCTGCTGGCACTGACAACCAGCCACCCCAGCCTAGTTCCAGGGCCAGATCTGGGCTAATTAGGGAATTGAGGTAGGTCTGGGAGCTGCTTAATGCTAGCGACAAGCAGACTCATTCCTAAACCCTGTCAAGGCTTCAACTTCCCTTGGCAGTCGACTTTTATCTTCTCCACACACTGGCTGATTTCAGATGTTCCCAACCCTGATACTCTCTCCATGTTGACCTGAACTCAGTAGCTTTAGCATGCTTTTGAGCAGAGCTCTGGACTATTCAGTTCAATTGAACAGCTATGTCTCAAGTTCCACCTCCTACGTGAGGTGCTCCCAGGTATCAGCACTCTCTTCCTCTTGAAATGACACCACAGTCGTCTGGAACACTATCATAACTAATAAATGTTTGTGGAATTGGAGGTGGGTTCCTCCTCGAACCTCGAATGTAAGGAGGAGGCCCAGGCCAACCAGGCTCCACTGCTGACTCATCTCCACAGGACATTTTCTTTCATTCCCCTTTGCAGTGTCCCTTCTCCCTTCTCCCTGCTTCCCCACCCCCCCACCCCAGGCCCCTTTAATGTATTATCTTCCTTCATTAGAATGTAAGTTCCTTGAGGGAAGGGACTGCCTTGCTTTCTCCTTGTATTCCTATTTCTAGTGCTTAGCACAGTGCCTGGAATACAGTAAGTGCTTGATAAATTCTTGTTGTCTGATGATTTCAGCTAAGAATGTTGCAGGGGAGAAAGAGCAAAGGATTGAATTTGGAACTGGGCTCATCATATAGTAAGAGCATGACCTAAACAATGGAAAGCCTATGTACTTTGTCTTTTTTTTTTGCTAGGCAATGGGGTTAAGTGACTTGCCCAGGGTCACACAGCTAGTAAGTGGCAAGTGTCTGGTCTGAGACCGGATTTGAACTCAGGTCCTCCTGACTCCAGGGCCGGTGCTCTATCTGAAGAGGGTGGGGGTTTTGGGGTGCTTCTAGATGCACAGAGGCACCCCAGAATCGTGGGAAAAAGCCCAGATCACGGCACGGATCTGCCTGAAAGAATTCGATCTAGATCTTCTTCCAGCCAGAGGAAAAGTTTATTAAAAATAACGCATATAAAGCATATAGGCCAGACTCCAAAGGAACCCAAACATCAGTGATCTAAATGGGGGCTAAGGTGGTCAGGTGACGCTTGTAAAGACGAGCCAGCATGAGGCAGTCTCAGCCTCTTGGGCATGAAGAAAGCTCAGCGTCTGAGTGGGGTATGGGGTCTGAGGTGGTCAGGCCAGGTGATGCTCCTTGAGCGGGCATGGGGGTCTCAGCCTCTAAGGGCATGAGAAGTTCCCAGCATCAGAATGGAGCAAAGATGAGTGGCCAAGCAGTTTGGAGTGACGGGAGGAGGGGTCTAAGGAGTTCTGGATGGGAGTGGCTAGTAAACTGGGATGAACAGAACTCCTGGGTCCCGGACCTTGTGGAGCCTAGCTAGGATTAAGGGTGGGAATGGCCAGGAAGGCAAAACAATGTAAGGAGAGGTCAGTTGAAGGGTCCAGGTGAGAATTTCCGTTTGGAATGTCTGAGGGATTTGAACAGACAATGAGAATAGATAATGAAGGGAGCTGAAAGTGGGGGAAGTTTGCTTTCAAAGGGAAATAAGGCAACTTCCAAAACTTTAAGGTTTTCCTGGGACAGACAACTGAAGCCAGGTTCTTTTTGGAGCCAGGGAAGAAAGATGCATTTGAATAAGCTTTCAAATTGAGAGAGATAAAGTGAGTCTACAAGGAATCTAAAAGTTTTAAGGTTTTTCTGGGAACTGTAAACAAGGAGCCAAATTCCTTTTGGCTTAATGGGGCAAAGGTAATCTCTTCATATCCACTGCACCACCTAGCTGCCTCGAGCCTATGTACTTTGTTGGTATACATTTACTGCCTAGAGGTCCAGAAGAAGACCTACCCTGCTTCCCTACACCCATCCCAACATGTTGGATGGGCCTTCTGTACTTGATTTACAGCAGATTATGGACAAAAATATCTCAGGCCTGGGTAGACTATGCTACATGCCATTGGAAGGCATCACCACATGGATGAGAATATTGAAGTATACATAAGTAGGCCTGGTCCAAAGCAAAATTTTGAGGAAAAGTCATTCTTTTGGAACCATTCGTCCCTTCCTTTTCTTCCCTAAACCTGCTACTAGTGTCCAGCAGGACCTCATATTTACAATTAAAAATTAATGGCTTTGCTCAGATTCTTATAATCTAGCCAATAGCTCACTAACATTCAGACTCCTTAAGAGTCTGCCCAATATAATGGATGTTCTAATAAACCTTGTCCTTGGCTGAAAGAAGGCTTGGGTCAAATTTTTTCAGGCAGGAACCACGTGTTATCATATTGGGATCCCGGCACCCCTAAACCTCAACATTTTGGTGTCCCATATGGGGAAACTGCCTAACCCCAAGTTCTTCTTCAGCAAAGACTGAAAGGTATGTAAGGGCTCTCCCCCTCCCTTTCTTGCTCTGCAAGGCTTTGGAGGTGCTTTTCAGGCAGACATTTATGAGGTTGTCTCGCACTGGGCCTGATACTCTCAGGCTCCCAGTCCACTGGTTCGGTTCGAGGCCATGGACCTGGGTACACCTTCCACAGCATAGAGGACAAGGACAGACTCCCTACCCGGAAGCAAATACCCAATTTGGTCAGTTCTCTCAGCAGTAGGTAATTGGGGAAAACTGCGGTTGCTTTTTGGTTCCCTGAGGTTTACTTATTCCTTTTCCTCTACACTCCTGAATCCTCCTTCATGGAGGTTACAGGGAAAAGTTAGAACAGCTAAAAATATCTTGGTCACTCCTTTCTCCCACTCCCTTCCCTTGAGTCAACAGGGTATCTGTTAACCCCTCTCATAGGAGAAGAGAGCTTCACCCTTTACCCCTCACCTTTGATTTTACCCTCCCCCACCTGGGAAAGGAAGGAGGGAGGAGGGGCAGCAGTTACAGCATGGGCCCACCTGGCAATGACCTTGGGCCCTAGGGCAACCTTTGCCTAGAAGCATCACTCAGGTTCAGCACATCCTGTTCAAGGTAAAGAAGCTGGCCTCCCAACTTGGGTAAGCATGCTCTTTTAAATTTGTAGTTTTAACTGTTAATGATGAGATGTTGATTCTCTGTGTAAAGTAATTTAGAAATGCATTTAACAAAACTAAAATCATCTGATTGGTAATGGGTTTATTTCAAGTTTCAAATTGGTGAACTTTTTGTATCAGTTATGTTAAGCAACTTTTCATAATTTGGTTACTGCTGCAATAATTTAGCTATTGTTGGTTATTGTTTTAATGTATAAACTAGCCAAAAAGCTTGTTTGGGTTATGTATGGCTTGCTGAGAACTTGCAAGTATATAGAAATCTCTAATGATTGGCTTTTTACACCAGGACAAATTTAAGTTTGAGATGTAAATCCTGGAAAAGTTTTTCTTAAGCTGTAATTAATGAAACTTGTTGTTTGAGGTAAAAGCTCCTAGGATTTTATTGTTGTCTGATGGATCATAATCCATCCATAATCAAGCCACCTCCTGAGAGAAATGCCACAAGCTACTCAGAATGTGATACTGGTAGGAAGTCAGCACTGGGAAAAAAGCTTAGAGGACAATTTTAGCCTCAGTCTAGGATGGGATCCTTCTGCCTCAGTTTCCCCATTATATTCCTTTGAAAGGGAATGGTACCCACCTGGCTATTCTTGAGTCTGGCTATGAGGTGGATTTGATACTGCATGGTTGGAAAACTGAATTATCTGAATCCAAACAGAAGTAAGGATGTTTTATCCTGTCATCTGGGCCCTGAAGTCAGATTTGTGTACAGGCCATTCACCTATAGTTCATAGCAAACAGTGGGTACCAGCCAATGTCTCCCCATTGTTTCCTGGATGCAGCCTGTGCTCCTTGGTTCCAGTCAGCCTCCTCTTTGGGACTTCCTTGAGGCAGGGAAAGCTCTACATCCCTTGCCAGCAGGAAGCAGTTTTAGAGCTAAGACCTTCGTCCTCTACCCCAAAAGAATTTGGGTCCTATTTGTTTGAGGGGGGAATGATGAGGATGGGATCTAGACCCCAAAAAGGAAAAACTCTGGACTTTCCCACATGGCCAAATCTGTGGCATTCACCTGAGGCCATAGTTCCATCAATTAGCCTTTCATTGTGGCTACACTCAATCTCCCAATTCTGTTATCCTTAACCTAGTTTAGCCCTCCCTATGGCCCCTGGCCATTTCCCCACACTTAATCCTAGGTAGGTTCCATTGTCCAGATCCTAGGAATTCTGTTCTAGTTTACTGGCCACTCCAATTCAAGTCTTCCTCAAACCCCTCCTCCAGTCACCCCACACTACTTGGCCACTCCTAGATCCCTCCCACAGTCTTTCTGTAAATAAGGTCCATCTTGTCTCCATTAAGGTGCTTAGATTCTTAAAATCTAGCCACTGCTCAGATTCTCAGAATCTAGTCAGTACCTCACAGACTCTCAGATTCCTCAAGAGTCTGGCTAATGTGGCGGATCTTTAATAAACTTTGTCTTTGGCTGAAAAAAAATTAATGGCTTAGATAAAGGCATAGATGATTAAATATGTAGACAACAAGAAACTAGGTGGGAAAATGGACGCATTGGATGAAAGTTATGATCTCATAAGCTCTCAACAGGCTAGAACATTGGACTGAATCAAATATGTTGGCATTTGATCAATCAGTCAATCAATCAACATTTATTTAGTGCCTACTATTTGCAAGGCACTGTGCTAAGTACTAGGGATTCAAAAAGAAGCAACAGTCCCTGCTCTCAAGGAGCATACAATTTAATGAGGGAGATAACATGCAAATAAGTATATACAAAGTGAGCTCTATATAGGAAAAATTGATGTTAGTCCTTTCTTGAAGAGGACCAATGACATCATGGGATAATTGCACATGAATTGGATTTAAGTGAGGCAGAGTTGCAGAAAGTCATCAGCCTCACTCTCTTTTCCAGTCATCAAAGTCCAGTGGCAAGACAAAAGTCAAGACAACTGGAGATGGCTTGGAATGCAGTAGATGATGATTGTGGCATCTTTGATGTCTGACTAAGCTCTAAGCAATCCACAATGCCTGCTTCAGTTACCTTCATGGCTGTTGGAACAAATTGTTCTCATAAGCCCATTCCAATCGGGGAAGTCTTCACATACTTGGAGTAGACATCCACCTAACTAACTGATGGGTTTGAGGCCTTTTGGTTACCCACAAACACTAGGGTACAGGGGGTATTCAAGGAGAGCTAGCACCTCTGGTGTGAGGGCTTGCCAAGTCCTTTTCAAAGCTTCTCATCCACCTTTGGTGTCTACTCAACTCTCACCCGTGGTTCCAAGAAACTGTAGTATACACAGCAGCCACACTCCCATAAAACCATCTTAGCAGAGGGTTAAATCAGATTGAAAGTAACCAACAGGATAAATAGGAAATAAATAACAAAGGGAATGTACAGGAATTATTGAGCGTTGGGGAGGGCTTCCTATAGGAGGTGGGATTTTAGTTGGAACTTAAAGGAAGCCAGGGAGGTCAGTAGTCAGAGCAGAGGAGGGAGAACATTCTGGGTATGGGGGACAGCCAGAGAAAATGCCCAGAGCCAAGAGATGGAGGGTTTTTTTCATGGAACAGCCTTTGGGCCATTGTCACTAGATTGAAGAGTACTCATTGGGGATTAAGGTATAGGAAGGCTGGAAGGGTAGGAAGGGGCTAGGTGATAAAGAGCTTGAATGCCAAACACAGCATTTTGTATTTGCTCCTGGGAACAAGAGGTTTTTGAAGGGGGGAAGGGAAGTGTGTGACACAATCAGACTTTCATTTAAAGAAAATCACTTTGATGGCTGAACAGAGAATGTGGATAGGAGTGAGGAGAGACTTGAGGCAGGCAGGGCCCCCAACAGCTATTGCAATAGTCCAGGCATCAATGATGAGAGCCTGTACCATAACAGTGTCAGGGGCAGAAGAGAGAAGGCAGGGGTGGGGTATTCAAGGGATGTTGAAAAGGTGGAAGTGGCAGGCTTTGGCAATAGCTTGGATAGGGGTGACAACTAGTGAGGAATCAAGGAAGACTCCTAGCTGGTGAGCCTGAAGGAGACTGGTGTTGCCCTCTACAGTAATGGGCAAGGTAGGAAGTAGGAAGGGTTTAGGGGGAAGGATAATGAGTTCTGTTTTAGACATAGTGAGTTTAAGATGTCTCCTGGACACCCAATTCAAGATGTCTGAAAGGCAGTTGGAGATGTGAGATTGGAGGTCAGCAGAGAGTTTGGGGCAGGATAGGTAGATTTGAGAATCATTAGCATGGAGATGGTAATTAAATCCATGGGAGCTGATGAGATCACTAAGTGAAATAGTATAGAGGCAGAAGAGAAAAGGGCCCAGAACAGAATCCTGAGGGACATCTATGATTAGAGGGTGCGATCTGGAGATGGTACAGCAAAGGAGGCAGAAAAGAAGTGGTCTGATAGGTAGGAAGAGAACCAGAAGAGAGAGAGGGGTGTCCCAAAAACCTAGAGAGAAGAGGGTATCAAGGAGGAGAAGTTTATCTACAGGCTGCAGAGAGGTCAAGGAGAATGAGGATGGAGAAAAGGCCACTAGATTTGGTGACTAAGAGATCATTAGTAACTTTGGAGAGAACAGTTTTAGTTTTTGTAAGGGGTTAAGAAGAGAGTGAGAGAAAAGAAAGTGTAGGCTCCTTTTGTAGAAGGCTTTTTTAAGAAGTTTAGCTGCAAAGGATGATATCGAGGATGAAAGGAGCAGATGAGGGTTTTTTTTCAGGATGCAGGAGACATGGGCATGCTGTAGGCAGTAGGAAATGAGTCAGTAGAGAGGGAGAGATTTAGGATAAGTGATAGAGTGAGGATGACAGAGAGGGCAATCTGCTGAAGGAGACAGGATAGAATGGGATCACTTGAACAAGTAGAGGGGTTAGCTTTGGTAAGGAGTAAGGCCACTTCATTATGTGAGACATGGGTGAAGGAGGAAATGGTGGCAGAAGGCACCTGAGTGAAAAGAGGTGAGAAAGAGAGGAGAAGAGGGAGCTCACAGCTGAATTTCCCAATTTTATCAGTAAAATATGAAGCAAGGTTCTTGGCTGAGAAGGTGGGGGACAGGGAGCCATGGTAGGTCTGAGGAGGAATGAAAAGGTTTGGAAGAGCTGCTGTGAAGAATGAGAGACTGAGTTGACGAGGTAGGTATAGTCGGATTGCCTAGCAGCAGTGAGAGCCCAGTTGAGGTTGTGTAGCATAAATTTGCAGTGGACCAGTCAGACAGTTGCATGAATTTCTCCATTGTTGTTCACTAGCATGTGTATAGGAGTGAAGGTGGTGAATGGTGGTAATGATCCAAAGCTGAGACTTGGCTCAGCATAACTGGTGATAAGATAAGGAGGCTAGGGGTTCAAGAGAGTAGAGTTGAATTGGTTTGCCAAGTACTCAAGATGGGGAGAAGAAGAGAGAGTGGCTAATGTAGGGAAGATGCCCTGGGAGGGGAGTGAGGGGTCAAGGGATTGGAGGTCACAGCATGGATGAAGAGTAGAGTTTTGTTAGGGAGGGCAGAAGGAGAGGTGAAAAGCCAATAGATGATGGTTGGATACGGGTATTTCATAATCCTTGAACATAGAAGTGGTACATTTGTGGGTGATGGAAAGATCAAGGGTGTGACCACTTTTGTGTGTGGCTAAGTTTAGGTGGAGCTCATGGAGGGTGAGTAGGTTGAGGAACTGAGTGGTTAAGGCATTTGAGAGATAGTCAATAGGTATGTTGAAGTTCCCTAGTATGAGGGCAGGAGTTGGGGAGGAGAGAAAAATTGTGAGCCAGGTACCAAACTCTCCATGAAAGGAAGGGGTGTAACCTGGTGGTCTCTGGACAACAGCTACCGGGGGTAGCCAGGTTTCAATAAGAGCTGGTAGATAGAAGAAGTGGGAGAGGAAAAGATTTAAGATGAGAGGAAGTCTGTTGCCTATGGAACAGGCATTCCAGAGGGCACAGTAGAAGGGCTGGGTGGAATTAGGATGAAACTTTGGAGTGGGAGGGTTGAGGGGGATGGGGGTAAGGAATCAGGTGGTAGGGGGTGTTGATTGGGGTTTGGATGATCTACAAGACCAGGTGTGAGAATGTTCATTATTGAGTGGAGGGCACTATCCTCTACCCTCACAGGACCAGCACAACAGGAGATGAGAGACCTGAAGTCAAAAGGAAGGTTGCTTTTCTTTGCACAGGAGGTTCTCCACATCTTAGTTGGGAAATTGGACTGGCAGTAGGAGGCAAACGTTGCCTTGTGCTCCCTCTTCTCCTCTCTTTCTCACCTCTTTTCACTCAGATAGAAGTGGTTGCTTTGGGACAGATGGAAGATGCCCAGCCTGGCCCCTTGCAGCCTTTTGTGGCCAGCAGGAGAAGGAAGACTCCAGGTACCTGGGTAGTCTGAGGATCTATGGTTCCAATTCTCACCTGGGGAGACTGGCCATGAGGCAGCAGCAGGAAGTGTAGAAGGAAGTCCTTTGGGTCCGAGGAGCTATGGCATTTGACAGGAATAGATACAGAATCTTACATTTGTGTTAAAAAAAAAATTGACAAGTACAGGAGGGTGGAGATATGACTAATAGGCACCTGAAAAAGTTCTTGGATAGTTGGTAGACCTTAAGTTCAGTATACATTAACAGTGTAATATGGTAGCAAAGAATGCTTGTCCACATTAATGTCCAGGAAGAGGAGGGCAAAGGACCTGAAGATCATGCCAGGTAAAGATCCACTGAAGGATTTTTACCCTGAAGAAGAGAAGAGTTGGAGGTGGAAGGGAGGCATGACAGCTTTTTGCATATATTTGAAGGTCTGTCCTGTGGATGAGAAATTCCTTTTTTGGATTTGGGCTCCAGAGGGCCCAACTAGGACCAATGTGTGGAAACTGAAAAGAGGCATATTTTGGAGTGATGAAGTCACTCCTCCAAAAAGGGCGGTTCATAAGTCTCAAGGAGCTTAAAAATCACATGGGCACATAGTAATAACAATCCCTCACATTTCTTTAATACTTTAAGGTTTGCAAAATAGCAACCAAGGGAGGTGGGTTTTTTACCTTAATTTAACTTTATTTTTTAATAGCATTTTCTTTTTTCTAATTACATATTGATGCAAATTTTAACATTCATTTAAAATTTTTGCATTCCAAATTTTCTCTCTCCCTTCCTCACTTCCCCCTCCATAAGATGGTAAGCAATTTGGGGCAGCTAGGTGGCACAGTAGATAGAGCACCAGCCCTGAAGTCAGGAGGACCTGAGTACAAATCCAGCCTCAGACCAAACACTTGACACTTACTAGCTGTGTGACCCTGGGCAAGTCACTTAACCCCAGTTGCCTAAAAAAAGAAAAAAAAAAGATGGTAAGCAATTTGACATACATGTTCAATCATGTAAAACACATTTCCATGTTGTGAAAGAAGAGACAGACCAAAAGAAAAAAAACTATGAAAAAATACAGAAAGGATCTGCATTCAGACTCCATCAGTTATTTCTCTGGATGTGAATAGCATTTTTTCCTCATGAGTTTTTTGGAATTGTCTTGGATCATTGCATTGTTGGGAATAGCTAAGTCATTCATAGTTGATCATTGAACAGCATGGCTGTTACCATGCATAACGTTCTCCTGGTTCTGCTCACTTCACTCAGCATCAGTCCATTTAAGTCTTTCCCAGTCTTTTCTAGAATCCACCTGCTCATCATTTCTTATTGCACAATAGTATTCCATTACATTCATTTGCTACAACTTGTTCAGCCATTCCCCAATTGATGGGCATCCCCTCAGTTTCCAGTTCTTTGCCACTACAAAAAGAGGTGTTATAAATATTTTTGTACATGTGGATCCTTTTCCCTTGTTTATGATCTCTTTGGGATACAGGCCTATAAGTGGTATCGCTGGGTCAAAGGGTATGCACAGTTTTATTGGCCTTTGGGCATAGATCCAAATTGCTCTCCAGAATGATCGCTACAAAGGAGAACATGGGGCCCAAGTGAAACCGGAGAGGGGAGGGGAGGGAGTGGTGAGGGATCACTGCCAAGTGGACTCTTCACAAACCACTGCATTTTAGCTTCCTCCAAAGAAGAAAAGGGGAGAAAAGACTTGAAAAAAGCAGGAGGAATGATGAGTAAAGCTTTTCTCCTTTCCCTGGGAGAACTCGTGTGCCCGACTTTCTTGGTGCCTGACCTTAGGTCCTGTCTGTAGTCCTTTTTCTGTCTGTGGTATCACCATTCTCTTAGTCACTCACGCTTCAAACTCAGTCACCCTTGAGCCCTTCTTTCCTCTCTTCCAACCCCCAATCCAGCCAGATGATGAGCTCTGCTAACTCTGTCATCCCTCCCAAATTTATCCTCTTCATTCCAATGAACTATAACCCTAGCTCAGGCCCCCCCTCTCCCTGCCCCATTTCTCATCTAAACTACTGCAACAGGCCATTCCAACTCTGCACTCACTGCTTCCAAATCCACGCTCTGCTCAGGCACCCCCTTGTCCACCTCCAATGCCGCCCTCCCAACCAAATCTCTCCGTGTTGAGATTCAAGCCCTTCTTTTAAGGGCTTTCAACATCTATCTCTTAAGAAAAACCTAACACTTGTACCTCTCTCTTTCATGTACTTACATATTTTAATTCATACTAATTACATACTAAGAGCATAATTCATACTAACACTACATAGAGGTTATTCCTACTAAGTTTTAAATAATTTCAGGGTTAAGGACTGCATCTTGTTTGCTTTCTATTTCCCTATCTGTCAAGCATAGGCCCTTGCATATCAAATTACAAACTGAAAGTTTTACAGTAGATCAGTAGTTCTTAATCTGGGGTCAGTAAACTTTAAAAAAAAAACAATGTAATTAGTTTCCTTTTTAATCCCATGTATTTTATTTTATGCATTTAAAAACATTCTGAGAAGGGCTCCCTCAGCTTCACCAACCCGCCAAAGGGGTCCATGACCTAAGAAAGGATAACTAGGAAGTAATTAACAGAAGGAAGACATTGAAATGAAGAAGGGTTGGTTGCCTTCTTCCTGTAGGAGGTGGGATTTTAGTTGGGACTTAAAGAAAGCTAGAGAGGTCAGTAGTTCAAGAGGAGGAATGGGGGACAGCCAGAGAGAATGCTCAGAGCTGGGAGATAGAGTGTCTTGTTTGTGGAGCAGCCAGTAGGCCAGTGTTTCGGGATTGAAGAGTACTAGTTGGAGAGTAAGGTGTAAGAAAATTGGAAAGGTAGGTGGGGGCTAGGTGATGAAGGGCTTTGAATGCCAAACAGAGCATTTTATATTTATTTCTTGGGGTGATAGGGAGCCTCTGGAGTTTATTGAGTAGGGGGTCAAGGGAAGGAGGGGGTGATAGAGTTAGACTTGCCTTTTAGGAAGATCACTTTGAAGGCCCAATGGAAGATGGGCTGGAGTGGGGAGAGATTTGAGGCAGGCAGACCCTGCAGCAGATATTGCAATGGTCCAGGTTGGGGGCAATGAGGGCCTTCACCAGAGTGAGGGCGGTGTCAGGAGAGAGAAGGGGGCTCATTCAAGATATGATGCAGAGGTGAAATTGACTGGCCTTGGCAACAGATTGGCTATTCACCTTATCCCTGCACTATCTGAGCAATATTGTGGATGGTTGGCAAAGTCCTCAGAAAAGGAAACAGAAAGGTAGAAGGAAAGGTGTCTGTTCAAGAACTCCCCTCCCAAGCTCACTATGTGCTTCTGTAAATTGCTGGTTTCTGTTCAGGGTTGGGGGAGAGAAGCAGAGGCCCAGAGAGGTCATGAGGTTGCATGAGCATGAGGTCGTGAGGTCATGAGCAGCACCTGAGGCAGAATTGAGGACCAGGTCTTCCTGAGTCCTCAGCTAAGCCTTCTATCCACTACTTCACATTGTCTCTGGAATGGGAGTTACAGGTGAGAGGGGACCTTTCCTTCTTAGGAGATAGCAGCAGCCAAGACATTAATGGAGTTTCTGTAGAGACACGTGTGGACCTCTTCAGTAGCTCAAGTTTAAAATTTCCCAACCTCAAGACTTTAGGATTGGGAGTTTCTAAAGAAAGGGAAGTGCCTTTCCCTGGACAAAGGAGAGCCTTGTTGTCCACATCTTTTCCCGGCAATGTCCTACTTGGAAAGCAGGATCACTTAGTTAATTGGACAGGGCCCATCCAATAGCAAGGGGACTGCTTGTTCACAAGCCCCCAAAGTTCATTAGCCTTCTTCTGGAGGGAATCCCAATCACAGGGTGACACTGAGTCTAGGAGGGACTGGGCAGAAAGTTGCAGGAGGGCCAGGGACCCAGCAGAATGCCAAAGGACTGCCCCAGGAACAATTCCAAGCTCTATTCACTTCCAGAGGACCTGGGGGAGGGGCTGCTGGTCTATCTGAGTACTCAGGATGGGATTTCAATATCTGTTTATGGGCTCCTGTGAGTTTTGGTGTCATTTTCTGGGGTGTTAAATAAAGCCATCCCAAATCTGATATATTGTTACCCATGTGGTTTGTCTAAAGGTGGAGTTGATTGATTTACTCAGTCACTCATTTCCACTCCACTTAAAGTAAATGATAAGATGTCTTGATACCTTAATGAGGTGAGAATAAGTCTCAATTAATCAATCATAGGCTTCAGATTAATTATGGAAAAATACTCAGAATCAGAGTGACATTACAAAGGTTGTTGTTGTTATTGATCCTTTGAAGAGGATTAATGACTTGCAAGGTGATGTCTTGACTCCTACATGAACTGGATTGAAGTGAGGCAGAGCTGCACAAAGTCACCAGCCTCACTATCTCTTCTAGGGTCAACAGAGTCCAGTGGCAAGACAAAAGTGAGGGGAACTGGGATGGACCGGGATGCAGTGGATGACTTTGGTGTCTTGGATGGCTAACCAAGCTCTAAGCACTCCACAGTACCTGCTTCAGCTGCCTTCATGCCCATTGAAGCGAATTGTTCTCATCCGTCCATTTCACCTGAGGAAGTCTTCACATGCTTGGGGAAGACACCCCCCTAACTCACCAATGGGTTTGAGGCCTATTGGTTATGCTGAACCTGCTTTAGCCTGTCTTCCAAAACAGTTTACCAGGGTGTGGCTACTGTGCATGCTACAGCTTCTTGGAGCCACAGGTGAGAGTTCAGGGCCTGTGAACACAAAGGTATATGAAAAGTCCTAAAAAGGGCTGGACAAGCCCTCACAGCAGAGGTGCTAGTCTTCCTTGAACTCCCCTGTTACAAAAGTAGAGTATTTGGGAAGGTAGGGCTGAGGAAACTTGGTCCTGCCCTAGGGGTCACTTATAAATATCAAGTGAATTGAAGACTAGAGTCATTTTAGATATTGAGTGAAGAGCTATGTTTCCCCCTAAGAAGGAAAGGAACCGCTTTTAAAGGAAGAAGAGGCCTCCAGTCTCAGCCTAGGCCTCCTCTTCTCTCTACCACTTCCCCTAACTTTTAGAGGAAAGAAGACCTTGTAAGATTTGAAGGGGCTGGAGAAGAGTTGGTACCAACATCCCCATACAAGTCTGGGATACCCTATCCCACCAGTGCATACAGAGTCCAGGGGAATGTGGGCTCAAGCTTAGAGACACATGTGGCCAAGAGATATTCACAGCTCCTGGTTGTTGGAAGTTATTTTCTCCTGTTCATGGAGTGGTCAAGAAGTCCCCCTTCAGCATTAGTTCCTCTTAGTCTCTTTGCTAGACCTCTTGTAGAGTCATGAATTTATGTCCAATCTGTCCTTGGCTCCCAATGCAACCACGCTTGCCAGCTGATCTGAGACTCCTCTAGGTCAGCTATGAAAAAAAAAAGGAAGTCTAATACCCTCTGAACCTTTAGGAACTTGAAGAGGCCTCCTCTGGCTAAAATGGGGTCTTGGCAGAAAAAGGGCAGACCTGTTCCTCTTCACAGGGGTTAGCTAGAACACCATACTTGTTCTGGCCTCTCAGATGACTCCCTTTTAAAATTGCTTGATAATTTATACATGACTCTTGGGGTGTAAGACTGAATTTCCCTGACCTATGATTCATGTGTAATATCACTCTAGTTCCAAGTCATTTTTTCTTTATTTTTTTTGTTTAGCATTTTATTTTTCCCCCAATTACATGTAAAACAATTTTTAACATTCGCTTTTAAAACTTTGAGTTCCGAATTCTCTCCTTTGCTCCCCCCTCCCACCCTCACTGAGAAGGCAAGCAATTTGATATAGGTTATACATGTGTCGTCATCCAAAACATATTTCCATATTAGTCATGTTGTGAAAGAAAACATAAACAAGAAAAAAGACTTCAAGAAAAATAAAGTAAAAAAAGTATGCTTCAACCCGCATTCAGACACCATCAGTTCTTTCTCTGGGGATGGATAGCCTTTTTCATCTTAAGTAGTCTTGGATCATTGTATTGCTGAGAATAGCTAAGTCATTCACTGCTGATCATCTTACAATATTGGTGTTACTTTGTGCACAGTACATTTCCCTTTGCATCAGCCCATGCAGGTCTTTCCAGGTTTTTCTGAAAGCATCCTGCTCATCATTTTTTATAATACAATATTATTCCATCATAATCACATACTATTACTTGTTCAACCATTCCCGAATTGATGGGCATCCCCTCAATTTGTAATTCTTTGCCCCCAGAAATGAGCTGCTATAAATATTTTTGTACATATAGGTCCCTTTCATTTTTGTTTTTTATCTATTTTTGAATATAGATCTAGTAGCGGTATATTGCTAGGTCAAAGGGTATATGCATGGTTTTATAGCTCTTTGGGCATAGTTCCAAATTGATCTACAGAATAGTTGAATCAGTTCACAATTCCACCAATAGTGCATTAATGTCTCATTTTTCTCACATCCCCTCCAACATTTGTCATTCTCCTTTTCTCTCCTATTAGAATCAGAATTGTTTGAATTTGCATTTCTCCAATCAATAATGATTTAGAGCATTATTTTCATACAGCTGTAGATAACTGATTATTTCATGTGAAAACTGTTCACATCTTTTGATCATTTATCAATTGGTAATGGCTCTTATTTTTATAAATTTTACTCAGTTCTCTATATGACAATATGAGAAATGAGGCCTTTATCAAAGAAACTTGCTTCTAAATTTTTTTCACAGTTAGGATTGCTAACTGTATTTCTCTCCATCCTATTTCCTCCTCAATTTAATCTATTCTGTCTCTCTTTTCACCTTGTCCCTCCTGAAAAGTGTTTTGCTTTTGACTACCCTCTCCCCCAATCTGCCCTCCTTTCTGTCACCCCACCTCCTTCTCTTGTCCCCTTCCCCTCCTACTTTCCTGTAGGGTAAGATAGATTTCTGTACTCAATTAAGTATGTATGTTATTCCCTCTTTGAGCCAATTCTGATGAGAGTAAGGTTCATTCACTCCCCCTCACTTCACCCATCTTCCCCTCTAAAAATTTTTTCTTGCCTCTTCTATGTGAGATAATTTGCCTCATTCTACCTTTCCCTTTCCCTTTCTCCCAGTGCATTCTTCTTTTACCCTTTAATTTTTATTTTTTTTAGGTATCATCTGAATTGTTTTCATACACCTTTAGTGTATAAAAGTGTATAGTGTAAATCTAGGCATGAGTTATCCAGTGAGTACATTAGAGATTTTACTTGAGTAACTAGCTCCACGGTAGTAGGAGGGAGGTTGGCACAATGAGCCAAAAGGAGAAATGATCCCGTTGGAGTCAGTCTCCTGGGATATATCATATGAAGAGCCCAAGACATTTCCGAAGGCCTTATGATGAAAAATGCTCTCCATCCCCAGAGAAAGAACTGATGGTGGTAGAGGTGAGGTTGGAATCCTGATTTTCTGACTTCAAAAAGCTAGCATGATTTCTATTTTTTTTAATTAATAAATTTATTTATTTTTAGTTTTCAACATTTATTTCCACAAGATTTTGAGTTCCAAATTTTCACCCCATCTCACCCCTCCCCCCACCCCAAGATGGCATGCATTCTGAATACCCCTTCCCCTAGTCTGCCTTCCCTTCTATCTCTCCCCCTCTTCTCTTATCCCCTTCCCCCTCTATTTTCCTGTAGGGCTGGATAGATTTCTATACCCCATTTCCTGTATTTCTTATTTCCCAGTTGCATGTGAAAACATTTTTTTTAAACATGTGTTTTTAAAACTTTAGGTTCCAAATTTTCTCCCTTCCTCCCTCCCTACCCATCCTCATTGAAAAGGCAAGCAACTCAATATAGGTTATACATGTGCAGTTATGCAAAACACTTCCATAGTAGACATGCTGTGAAAAACTAACTCTATTTCCCTTAATCCTATCCTGCTCCCCAGTTCATTCTATTCTTTCTTTTGACCCTGTCCCTCCTCAGAAGTATTTGCTTCTGATTACCCCCTTTCCCAATCTGCCCTCCTCTCTATCATCCCCCTACTTTCTTGTCCCCTTCCCCCCCTATTTTGCTGTAGGGTAAGACAGATTTCCACACCCAATTGAGTGTGTGTATGTTATTCCCTCCTTAAGTCAAATCCTATGAGAATAAGATTCACTCATTCCCTCTCACCTTCCCCTGTTTCCCCTCCACTGTAAGAGCCTTTTCTTTTCTGGTTTTTTTTTGTGAGATAATTTACCCCATTCTACCTCTCCCTTTCTCCTTCTAGTATAATCCTGTCTCACCCCTTAATTTTATTCTCCAGATATGACCCCTTCATCTTCAATTCACCCTGTGCCCTCTATCTATCTATCTATCTGTCTACCTATCTATCTATCTATCTATCTACATACATATAATTTTTACCCTAATACTGACAAAGGTCTCATGTGTTACAAATATCATCTTTCCATGCAGGAATGTAAACAGTTCAACCTTAATAGGTTTCTTATGATTTTACCTCTTCATGTTCCACTTGATTCTTGTATTTGAAAGTCAAATTTTCTATTCAGCTCCGGTCTTTTCATCAAGAATGCTTGAAAGTCCTCTGTTTCACTGAATGACCATTTTTTCCCCTGAAGGATTATACTCAGTTTTGCTGGGTAGGTGATTCTTGGTTGTAATCCTATCTCCTTTGCCCTCCAGAATATTATATTCCATGCCCTGCAGTCCCTTAATGTAGAAGCTGCTAAATCTTGTGTTATCCTGATTGTATTTCCACAATACTTGAATTGTTTCTTTCTGGCTGCTTGTAATATTTTCTCCTTGACCTGGGAACTCTGGAATTTGGCTACAATATTCCTAGGAGTTTTCCTTTGGGGATCTTTTTCAGGAGGAGATTGGTGGATTCTTTCAATTTCTATTTTGCCCTCTGATTCTAAAATATCAGGGCAGTTTTCCTTGATAATTTCTTGAAAGATGGTGTCTAGGCTCTTTTTTTGATCATGGCTTTCAGATAGTCCAATAATTATAAAATTCTCTCTCCTGGATCTATTTTCCAGGTCAGTTGTTTTTCCAATGAGATATTTCACATTGTTTTCTAATTTTTCATTCTTTTGGATTTGTTTTACAGTGTCTTGATTTCTCATAAAGTCACTAACTTCCAATTGCTCTATTCTAATTTTTAAGGAAGTATTTTCTTCATTAATCTTTTGGACTTCCTTTTCCATTTGGCCAATTTTGCTTTTTAGGGCATTCTTCTAGAACCTCATTGGCTTTTTGAACCTCTTTTGCCATTTGGGTTAGGCTATTTTTTAAGGTGTTATTTTCTTCAGAATTTTTTTGGGTTTCCTTTAGCAAGCTGTTGACTTGTTTTTTGTGATTTTCTTGCATCACTCTCATTTCTCTTCCCACTTTTTCCTCTACTTCTCTTACTTGCTTCTCAAAATCCCTTTTGAGCTCTTCCAAGGCCTGGGACTGATTCATATTTTTCTTGGAGGCTTTGGATGTAGGAGCTTTGGCTTTGTTGTCTTCTTCTGGTTGTATGTTTTGATCTTCTTTGTCACCAAAGTAAGATAATATAGTCTGACTCTTTTTGCAAGGTTTGCTCATGATCCCAGACAATTACTTGAGTTTTAAACTCTTTGTTAAGGTAAGAGTCTGCTTCCAATGTGGGGAATGTACTGTCCCAAGCTTCGGGGGGTTGTACAGCTGTTTTCAGAGATACTTCTAGGGACCTGTAAATTTTCAGTTCTTCCAAGGTGGTATGATAAGGGGCGAGGTGTTTCCTCTCCACCACCACAACAAGCTCCACCATGCCAGCACTCCTCACCCCACGACTCCCCCTCAGAACTGTGACCCAGATGCAAGCACAGGCAAAGCAAGAGATTCCTGCCTCAGCACTGGCAAAGAGATCCCTGCAATCCCCCTCTGATCAGCCACTGGATTCCCCCTCAGTCTGTGGGCCAGAATCTCAGGAGGCAACTACTGGCCCGGGGGCACGTTTGGGACTTGCGGCTGAGAATTATCCCCTCTCTCACACCGCAAAAACAGACTTTTCCCACTGACCTTCCAAGTTGTCTTTGGCGTTGGTGGGTTGAGAGGTCTGGAAACCGCCAGAGCTGCCTGTGAATCAGCCCTCTGAGGCCTGCTCCAGGTTCGCTGCGGCCTGCGGGACCATACCAAACTGTGCTCCTTTCCCTGCCCAGCGCAGTATTCCTTTCTGATCAACCATCCAGGTTGTCTTGGTCTGGAAATTTGTTTTACTCTGTCTTTTGGGGGTTCTGATGCTTTAGAATTTATTTAGAGCCATTTTTTTTACAGGTATTTGGAGAGGTTTGAGGGAGAGCTCAAGCAAGTCACTGCTTTCACTCCGTCATCTTGGCTTCACCCCCTCTAGCCTGATTTCTATTAAACAATATTGCCCACAGAATGAATATTGACTCCTTAGCTTGGCTCTTAAAACAGTAAGGCCTGGTTCTGGCTTACTTTCTGGGCCTTATTTCATATTCAATTTTCTTAGCAGCTAGGTGACTTAGTGAATAGAGTACTGGATCTATACTCAGGAGGACCTGAGTTCAAATATTGCCTCAGATACTTACTCAGCAGGGAACCGTTGAAGGGTTTTCAGCCAGAGAATGACCTGTGCTTTAGGAACCTTATTTTGGCAGCTATGTGGAAGATGGGTTGAAGAGGGGAGAGATTGGAAACAGGGAGGCCACTTAGGGGGCTGGTGTAACAGTCCAGGGGAGAAGTGAACTAGGGTGGTAATTATGGAAGTGAAGAGGGAAGGTATATAAGAGGTATTGGGAAGGAAGAGTCTCTAGGACTTTTGAATAGTGATGGAGAACACATTCATTTATTAGTTCATGAGATTTTTTTATTGAGTACCTACTATGTTCTCTGGTCTGTGGTAGGACCTGTGACAAAGGCAGGAAAAGTAGAAGAGAGGATCCCTACCCTAATGAAAATAATCAAACCCTTTTCCGCAGGCCTCCTCCTGAAATGTCTCATTGTGGTCTGGTATTTCTTTTGAATTTCTCTAGTTCAATCTAATTGGCATTTTAAAACACCTACTTTGTGCAAAGTGCTGGGAATACCAAAACCGAGTGAACCCTGTGCCTCCAGTGATGACTCAGGCAGTTCGAGTACAAGTCATGGTAGATTTACCGAGCTGGAAGGTCTCTGAGTTTAGACCTGCCGTCCACAGCCCAGCCTTGGGAAGTGTGGTGGAATTCATCACTGGAAGGTTAGCCAAAAGGGGATAACCAGAGAAGTGATTGACTTAAGGTCACACAGTTAATTAAACCCAGGTATTCTGACTCCCCAGTCCAGTGTTCTTACAACTATACAGACAGTTGTTGCTTTATATAAGTGGGCCATTCTGCAGACCTCTAAGTAAAGAGATTTTTATGTAATACAGAGAAGTGAGAGCAGGAGAAGAAACCTGGTTGGGGGAGGCATAGGGCCGTGTCTTGAACAAGAGGAAGAACATGGGGGTGGGGCAGAGACATGGGGACTGGACAAGGACACAGGAGAGGACAGATGACATGTGGGGACTGGGGACAGAAATGTGTTATCTGGGAATGGATTAACGGAAGACAGGCATGAGTGAGGCTGAACACTCTGGAACCCATTATTCTGCTTTCACTTAAAGGGGTTTTTTGTTTTAGAGTTGTTGTTTTGTTTTGTTTTTAGTGAGAGGGTAGGAGGCCATGGAGCCCAAGTGGAAAGGCAGGAGAGAGAGAAAGAGAGAGAGAATGGTATTGTGCAGTAAAGTCAACATAAGGGTTTTTTTTTTTGGGAATGCGGATTTCTTTCTCATTCCTTACTAAAGTCAAATTTTCGTAATGCAAATTTATGTAAAGTGAGAACTGTCTGTACTACTTGGTTCTGATTTAGTGAGTTATTGGTAATCATGGTATCAACCAGTAGAGGGCTCTTTAGTGGGATCTGTTGGTCTGATGGGGCTCAGTCATCCCTAGGGCCAAAATCTCAGGAGGAGGCCACACCTCCCTTGCTCTAATTCTTTTGTTGCCCCTCTCATCCTGCCCTCCTTAATGAAATGGTTGCCCTTTCTTCTCCTCCTTCCTAGGTTACCTCTACTCCTTCCCTTTCCTCCTCCTCCCCTCTCATCTTTGCACCACCTCTGCACTAATGCCTGGTCTCAAGGTTCATGGGTGGTGCTATATCACCATCCTGAGGCCTTCCTTTGCCATTGCATTCTGGAAAGCTTGCGCAACACTAAAGTAATGACGGTGTGTACTGCAGTGGTAATGTGCAGAAAACCTTGGAGGGGCAAGTGAGGGCCACTGTTCCCCTCATCTCCCTATCATTGCCTGGTGCCTTGGATTCAGAGTTCCAAGACTGGTTCAGATCTAGGCTCTACTATTTACTTGTTAGTTGGCCTGGGGAAAGTAAGTTCACCTCTGAGACTCAGTTCTTCTTCTGGAGAAGGAAATGGCAAACCACTCCCGTATCTTTGCCAAGAAAAACCCCAAATGGGGTCACGAGGAGTTGGACACGATTGAAATGACTGAATAACAAACAACCTACATGCTGTCCTTCCCAGGGTGGTGAGAAAAGCCCTATGGAAATGTGAAATAGGATTGCCCACCCCCCAAATGGGAGCCCCCTTGTTGATCTAACATATATAGAAACTGAGACCCAGAGAAGGGGAGGGTCTTGCCAAGGTCATGTAGTGAATGAAGGGCAGAGAAGGGATTCAAACTGCTTCCCCCAGCTCCCAATCCAGAGCTTTTTTCATCTTCCCAGAGTGGGTTATGACCCTGCTGCTTTGACCTTGACTTTTGTGGGAGTGAAGCTTCAATTTCCCCAGTGTAATGATAATATCTGACATTGATACTGTAGCAAAGTTATCCCCTGCAAGGCAGTGTCATTGTGTAACTCAAAGGGAGACAGAATAGACATCTCTAGCTTCTTCTCCTCCCCCCCCCCCCCCCCCCCCCGCCCTTCTCCAAGGGAGATTTTAATTCCTGCCAGGAGGGGGAGGAAGCAGGAGGTTGGGGCCAGAGTCTATCACTCAGCTCTCCAGAGAGACAGGGGGTACCAGGCTAGAATTCTGTCTGCTCCCTTAAATAGTGTTAGTCTAGGGGATGTGGTTTTCAGATTTAAGCTAAACTTCTGATCACTTTTCATTCATGGGAAAAGCTATGTATCCAAGACTTGACCCCCTTTCCACCAAAAACCAGTTCCACAATGAACACACATAGTAAGTAGCAAGGAAACCCATTCATCTAAGCAAAAGAGAAATCAGAGAAAGTACACGTATGAGACTGTATGTACATATACATATGTAGACCCACATTCACACACATCCACCTCGATTCCAGGGGACTAATGATGAAAAATGCTCCCTACACCCTGAAAGAGAGGTGCTCGATCAGACAAACATATTTGGTCATGGCCAATGTGGGAATTTGTTTTGCTTGACTTTGTTTATTTGTTATAAGAATTTTCTTTTTCTTTTTTAATGGTGGGGGTGAATGGGAGGGAGGAAAAATAGATTTTGTTAATCGGGGGAAAAATTAATTTAAAGAAAGGGAAAATAGGCTACCCACCTCCCAACAGAGGAATAATAAGTGCAGGGTACAGAATGAGACATTCCTTTTTTTTTATTATTTTGACAGAGCCAATACAGGAATTTATTTTGTTCGACTAGGCATATTTGTTACAAGGATTTTGTTTTTCTTTTTTCTTTTCTTTTCAATGGGCATGGGGGGTGGGTGGGAGGGGGACAAAATCAATTTTTGTTAATTGAAAAACATTTCATTTAATTTTTTAAAAAGGAAAGTGTTAGGAAGCAAACGATTTTCAGCAAGCATCTTGAATACTAATTTAGCCATTGAGACTCTCTACACGTGAGCTCTTTGTCCAATGATGAATAAGAGCTGCTGCAGTCATCACAGGAGGAAGGAGGAAATGAATCACACCGAGGTCATAGTATGGCTAGAAACGAAAACAGAAGCAGAGACATAAAGGAGTTACAGCTAAATGGGAGGAAGGTTTATAGGTTCTTAGATAAATGCAGGATTTAAAGCTGAAAAGAGACCTATGTAACTCATTTTCTGCTCACTCTGAAATTCATGGGGATTGGGATTTAGTTTGGGGCATTGTTTTCCATTATATCATTTCTATCGGCTGGTTAATCTGCTGTCTCTACTTGCTGTCCCCACCTAGTTCCAGAGTCCAGCATTTCATTGGGACTGAAATGAACAACGAAACAACAGAGAAACAACCTCACATGCTTTCCTGAGCAAATACATTCTCCTCTTTTTCCCCTCAGAGAAACATTTGGGACAAAATCTCCGCCCAGACTCTTGCCACCATGGAGGGGAGGAGATGGTTTTCCCTAGCCCTGCTAGTCCAGCTTGACAATTGCCCACATATCTGCCCGTTTCTCTCATTCTGAGTCTCCATAGAGCCCAGGCCTGATTGGGCTCAGATCGTGCTGACCCTAGCCACTGCCACTTCAAGACTTCCTGGCTCTTCTCTTTTCCCTTAGAGCCGTGGCCAGAGTTAGGTTCATTACGTACCTAGAGCCACCATGAAACAGCCTTTCATGGGACACTTGTTCATTGCCTAGCTGTGCTGAACGTCAGCCAGAAGACCCCCACGAAGGCACGTGTCACTCGGTGCCAATGTTTGTTGCCAAGGATTAAGAAGTAGAGAAATTAGACTGAGCAATTGCCAAGCTTCTCCAAACCAATTCCATCTGGCTATTTCAGTAGGAAAGAGGCATAGAGGAGGACATTGAAGAATATGGTAGAAAACACAAGTCAGGAGACGTGATGTACTGTAGGTACAGAATGAGATGTGCATTTTCAGACATGACCAATGTAACACAGATTTATTTTGCTCGATTCTATTCATTTGAGAATCAGTGTGGTGTGGTAGAAAGAGAACTGGCCTTGCTTCCAAGAAGACCTGGGTTCAAGTCCCTCCTCTGACAATTAGTCAGTTAAGTCCTGTCACTGGACTTGGATGACTCTGCAAGAGAGAGTGAGGCCGACGACTTTGTGCAACTCTGCCTCACTTCAATCCAATTCACCAGTGATGTCATCAGACCTTTTCGAGAATGAAGGACGAACAACAATAGTTAAGAAACATTTATTAAGCACTTGCTACGTGCCAGGAGCTGTGCTGAATGCTGGTGTTGGAAGTGTGGCCCCAGTGCCCCAGTTCAAGTGTGATGTTGGGGAAAAATGACTTGAAAGTCAGGCCTCTTGTCTCCCACCTGCCTGCCCTTTGAGGGTTGAGCAGTGACACCCTGCACTCTGTATCATATCCTTCATATCCCAGGGACTCTGAACTCCTGTAGATCATCATCTGAACCCTACTCAACAACCCCTCCCACTCAATTCCTCATTTCCATCCCCCTAAACCCTCCCACCTTTAAGTTTCCTCATCCAGCCTTCTACAGTGCCCTCTGGAATGCCATAGGTAACAGACTTCCCTTCATCTTAAATCTTTTCCTGTCCCACTCCTTCCGTCTACTAGTTTTTACTGAAACATGGCTCCACTCTGATGATACAACCTCCCCAGCCACCCTTTCCAGTACTGGCTATACCCTCGCTCATTCTCCTCAGTTCACTAGTTGAGGTGGGGAGGTTGGAATACTTCTTGCTCCCTATACCTCTTCTAGGTTCTTCCCCTTCCTCCTTCACTTAGTAACCTTTCTTCTTTTGAGGTTTGTGCTCTTCATATCTACCATCCAATCAAAATCTTGGTTATCTATAGACCTGTAGGTCACTCTCCTTTTCTCAATGAATTCTAATGGCTTAAAATTTTTCTCTTCTCTCCAACTCCTCCCCTCATACTAGGGGACTTCAACATACATATTGACTCTCAAACACCCTAACCACTCAGTTTTCTCAACCTACTCACCTCCCATGAACTACTCTTCTATCCAACCTCAGCCACACATGAAGGTGGTCATACCCTTGATCTTTCCATCACCTGCAAATGTACCACTTCCATATTCAAGAATTCTGAAATCCCTGTATCTGTCGTCATCTATTGGCTTTTCACCTCTCCCTCTGCCTTCCCTAACAAAACTCTACTCTTCATCGGCACTATGACCTCCAATACCTTGCCAATCCCTTTCTCTTCTCCCAGTCTGTCTCCCTGGCACTAGCCACTCTCTCCTCTTTTCCTCATCTCAACCCCTTGGTGAATTCAATTCAACTCTACCTTGAATCGCTGGCCCCCTTATCATATCACAGATTATGCCCAGCCAAGCCTCAGTCTTGCATCACTCCCACCATTCATTGCCTTCACTCCTACACACATGCTGCTGAGCAAAGATGGAGAAAATCATACAACTGTTCTAAATGGATTCACTATAAATTTGTTACACAACCTCACCTGGGTTCTCACTGCTGCTTGGCAGTCCTACTCTACCTCCTTTATCAACTCAGTCTCCCACTCTCTACAGCAGCTGTTCCAAACCTTTTCATTCCCCCTTCAAACTTCCCTTGGCTCCCTGTCCCTCCACTCTCTCAGCTGAGAACCTTACCTCATATTTTACTGAAAAAATCGAGACCATTCAGCTGTGAGTTCCCTCTTCTCTTTCTCATCTCCCATCATTCAGGTGCCTTCTGCCACTCTCTCTTCCTTCACCCTGTCTCACATAATGAAGTGGCCTTATTCCTTGCCAAAGCTAACCCTTTTACTTATTCAAGTGACCTCATTACATCTTGTCTCTCTCAATAGATTGCCCCCCTATATCTGTCATCTCCACTCTCTCACTTCTTCTTCTTCTTTTTCTTCTTCTCTTCATCTTCTCTTCTTTTTCTTCTTCTCTTCTTTTTCTTCTTCTCTTCTTTCTTCTTCTTCTCTTCTTCTTCTTCTTCTTCTTCTTCTTCTTCTTCTTCGTCTTCTTTGTCTTCTTCGTCTTCTTTTTGTATTTTTTTTGTCTTCCTTCTGTCAAACCCTGAGTCAATACCTTTCCCCAGGGCTCCCTGAGGAGATAGAGGGGGAGGTACACACAGACTGGATGAGACATGGAAGGACCAGGAGGAGGAAGAGGAATGTCTGGAAATGTTGGGGAGTACAAATGGCTTCATCACATGATGAAGAGGATGAGGAAATCCACCATCAGGGCAAAAGATTCCCAGGGCTTCAGACAGGGCAAAGGTCAGGATGGTGTAGGAGAGCTGCTGCTTCAGGGAGGGGTTCCTGGCATAACTAATGATAAGACTTTCAAATACAGTCCTGATCCCAGTTCTGGAGCCAGCCACCCCCATAGTAGCAGCCCTTGCCCTGATGAACTTTTCTGCTGTGTCCCTATCCCTTGATACGGTACTAGTTTGGAAGCCATCTCTGGGGACAAGGGGGGTCAGGGGACCTGATGCTGCCAAGATGCTGAGGTTCTCATCTGTCTGAACCTCTGGCTGTCTTAGCACCATTGTAGATAATGGCCACTGTACAATGACCATTGTAGATAACTCAGCCACTGAGAGCTGCTCCTCAAAAAAGCATGAGTAGAGATGGACTTGGCACAGGGGTACATTCTCAGAGGGTGAGAGGCAAAAGTAGAAGAGCTGCTGGCAGAACAGAGGAGACACTCTCACTTATTTTTAATCTCCCTCTCTCTGCTGGCTCATTTTCTACTGCCTACAATGTCTCCCCTATCCTGAAAAAAAAAACTCACTTGATCTTTCCATCCCTGCTAACTATCATCTTATTTCTCTTCTACCTTTGGAGCTAAACTCCTTGAAGATGTTGTCTACAATAAGTACCTTCACTTTCTCTCCTTTACTCTCTTCTTAACCCCTTAAAATCTGTCTTTCAATTTTATTATTCCACTGAAACCGCTCTCTTCAAAGTTACTAATGATCTCTTATTTTGCTACATCCAGTGCCCTTTTCTTATTCCTCTTTCTCCTTGACCTCTCTGCAGCTTTTGACACTGTTCATCACCTTCTCCTCTCTAAGTTTTTGTGACATCACTGTTTCCTGCTTTTCCTCCTTCCTCTCTGACTACTTCTTCTCTGTCTCCTTTGTTAGAGCCTCTTCCAGATCACATCCTCTAACAATAAGGTGCCCCTCAAGGTTTTGTCCTGAGCCCTTTTCTCTTCTGCCTCTATACTACTTTACTTGGTGATCTCCTTAACTCCCATGGATTTAATTACCATCTCCATGCTGATGATTCCCAAATCTACCTATCCTGCCCCAAACTCTCTGCTGACCTCCAATCTCACATCTCCAACTGCCTTTCAGACATCTCGAATTGGGTGTCCAGGAGACATCTTAAACTCACTGTCTAAAACAGAACTCATTATCCTTCCGCTTAAACCCTTCCTACTTCCTACCTTGCCCATTACTGTAGAGGGCAACACCAGTCTCCTTCAGGCTCACCAGCTAGGAGTCTTCCTGGATTCCTCACTAGTTGTCACCCACCCTATCCAAGCTGTTGGCAAAGCCCGCCAGTTTCACCTTTTCAACATCCCTTGAATACCTCATCCCTGCCTTCTCTCTTCTGCCCCTGCCACTGCTATGGTGCAAGCCCTCATCACTGATGCCTGATCTATTGCAATAGCTGCTGGGGGCTCTGCCTGCCTCAAGTCTCTCCTCACTCCCATCCATTCTCTATTCAGCCACCAAAATGATTTTCTTTAAACAAAAGTCTGATCATGTTACACACTCCCCTCTCCACCCCCTTCAATAAACTCTTGTTTCCAGGAGCACATACAAAATGCTGTTTGGCATTCAATCTCTGTATCACCTAGCCCCCTCCCACCTTTCCAGTCTCCTTATATCTTTTTTTTTTTTAACTTTTAGGCAATTGGGGTTAAGTGACTTGCCCAGGGTCACACAGCTAGTAAGTGTCAAGTGTTTGGTCTGAGGCTGGATTTGAACTCAGGTCCTCCTGACTTCAGGGCTGGTGCTTTATCCACTGCACCACCTAGGTGCCCCTGAGTCTCCTTATATCTTACTCCCCAATACGTGCTCTTCAATCCAGTGACAATGGCCTGTAGGCTGTTCCATGAAAAAGATCCTCCATTTTTTGGCTCTGGGCACTTTCTCTGGCTATCCCCCATACCCAGAATGCTCTCTCTCCTCTGCTCTGACTACTGACTTCCCTGGCTTCCTTTAAGTCCCAACTAAAATCCCACCTCCTATAGGAAGCCTTCCCCAACCCTCAATAATTCTTATGCATTCCCTCTGTTAATTATTTCCGATTTCTCCTGTATATAGCTTGCTTTGAATATATTTGTTTGCATGTTTTCTCCTGTGGATTATCATTTATCATTTATTAATATAATGGGTTTTGATGGAGCTTCCATTTCAGAAGTTCTCTAGTGCCCACAAGGTCTTGTTTACCTTGGAGAACTTTGAAGGGGAATTCCTCATCACTGATAAAAACTGCCAGGAGACAGAACAGAAAAAGAGCTTAGATGGGTGAGGAAGACCAGTGAAGTCTCATTCCTAAAACAGCTCTCCAAGCAAGAGCTATTAAGCAGGAACTTGCTCTCACTGATTTTTTGTTGAGAACGGTGAGATTCTTTCTTTCTCTTTGCTTTCATAATTCTGGCCAGGTTGGAGATTGCCGAGATGAAGACAGACAAGAAAAGAAGGGAAATCTTTTTTCCCAATTTGTAGAAATGTATGGCATTATGAACTAATTAGAAACTAAAAGTTGTAATTGAAATGTAACAACTTTACTGTAAATTTCCAAATTATGGTTTAAAGGTTTTTGTAACTGCTAAAATATCTTAGTGGATTTTTGGAATTTTGCAGGTAGGATCGAGATTACAGACAAATGGCACACATTGCTCTCTCTCCCCACTTCCTGGAAGGTGATAGTTGCATTTTTTTCTACTAGGAGGTGATTTCACCTACTAGAGAATAAGCAGAACTGAAGCTAGTTTGAAATGATTCAACAGAATTTAATTGTTTAGGTAAATTAGTAGCAAAGTCACCTAAATTGAAGTAAACTATGCAACTCCAGAAGTAAAAGTGTAGCAAACAATTGGTATTATATAAGGAAATCTTTACAGGAGGGATTCAGTGGAATGTTAGACTGGAACATCATTGAGAAATAAGAAGATATAGACTTAAGAAAGTATTGAGGATAAATTGAAGTGAGGAATAAGAGTGTAAAAAGAAAGGTCAGTTTTGAAGTTGGTAGGCTTTTATTAAAGTCAAGAAGGCAAGAGAGAAGATTTAAGTAGAGATAAGAGGAGAATGGATGGAATGTTGAAAAAAGTCAGTCTGTTTACACTGTGAATACAGGGTTTGAAAATCAAGGATTTAGAGTGTTATAAAGAGGTTTGAGGCTTTTTATTCCATTGAGATAAGAAAGATTTGAAAAAACTTTTTGGAGAAATGCCTGTTAACAATTTTAGACAAACAATATTTTATCAAATAATTTGTTGTTGTTCAGTTGTTTTCAGTCAAGTCTGACTCTTTGTAACACCATTTGGAATTTTCTTGGCAAAGATACTGGAGTGGTTTGCCATTTCCTTCTCCAGCTCATTTTACAGATGGGGAAACTGAGGCAAACAAGGTTAAATGACTTACCTAGAGTCACACAGCTAGTAAGTGTCTGAGTTCACAGTTTAACTCAGTTCTTCCTGACCCCAGGCCCTGGCGCTCTATCCACTGCAGTGCCACCTAGCTGCCTTCTATCAAGTTATAACATTTGCCAAATGGAAACCATAGAAATAGATTTGCAGCATGGCATTATTTGAGGATAGTATATTAAAATTCTGTTCTTGAAGAACATTAGAAGGGCATGTCCCAACCCTTAGAGCAGGGGTGGGGATCCTGTGGCCTCGAGGCCACATGTGGCCCTCTAGGTCCTCAAGTGCGGCCCTTTGACTGAATCCAAACTTCACAAAACAAAACACCTTCATAAAAGGATTTGTTCTATAAAACTTGGACACAGTCAAAAGGCCGTACCTGAGGACCTAGAGGGCCACATGTGGCCTGGAGGCCACAGGTTCTCCACCCCTGCCTTAGAGCCTCATGGGCTCCAAAAAGAGGGGGATAGAAAGGTGAGACTGTCATCATGAATCTTTGAAAGAGAGCTAACTGAAAGCAGTGGGCTCTATAATTTAAAGTGCTGGCAGATAATGACCCTTAGGAAGATTGAGATTTTGAATGTTACCATTAGACAGAGAGACATAATTCTACTCTAGTACCCTTCTCGCTCAGACAACAGAGTGGCCAGCCTTGTGACCCCTTTCCATTCTCCCCTCAAAGAAGAACTCCCTTAGAGAGGAGTGAGTAAGATTGTAGAAATAGCTGTTCAAGTTTCACTGCCTATCTGTATGTTTAATATCCATGTACATATGAACATCTTACATGAGCAACGCACCTTGCATGATGTAAAATATTCTTAGTATAGTAGGTTATATATATGTATATAATTTACAAATTAACACATGTTGGGGGTGCATGCTTAACAGTTTTTTACTGATAGAGGTCTGTTATTTAAAAAGTTTGGAGATCTTTACTTTGGAGTATAAAGTCATTTGAAAAATATTATGGAGGAAAGTGACAGCCACTTTACAAAATAACAAAAAGCAGTGGAAAAATAGAAATAGTGAAGTTCTGAGGCAGAGTACATTTAGGAGAAAAGGTAATGAGTTCTGTTTTGGATACATTGATTTAAGATGTCAGTAAGACCTCCTGATGGAGAGGTCCAGCATGCAGTTGGTAATGCCTAACTAGAGTTCAAGAGAGAGAGATTAGGGTTGGATACATAGAGGGGGAAGTCATCTTTGTAAAGATGAAAATATCAAACTATGGGACTTAATGAGATTGGTGAGAGAAAGTAGAATCCAGGACAGAGATTTGGGGGTGGGAGTGAGAGGCATTTACCCTTGGTAATGAATGATCTGTCAAAGGAGACTGGGAAGGAACTGTTCAAGGGAAAATAGCATCCTAGAAGACAAAGGAGGACAAAATATCTAAGCCAAGAGGGGTGGTAGACAATGTCAAAAGCTCCAGAAAAGTCAAAGAGAATGAGACCTAAGAAAAGGCCTTTAGACTCATTTATTTTTCATTAACAAGCATGTATTTGCTCTATTTCCTACCTCCTCCACCCCCAATCGAAGGACAACAAAAAAAGTAAAATAAAATCCTTATAGCAAATATACCTAGTCAAAGCAAAACAAGTTCCCACATTGGCCATATTAAAAAAATATGTCTCAATCTGCACCCTGAGTCCCTCACCTCTCTGTCAAGAGGTGAGTAGAATGCTTCATCACCAGTCCTTTGGAACTGTGGTTGGTCATTACATTGGTTAGAGCTCTTTTTTTTTTGTTTTTTTTTTTTTTGTTTGTTTGTTTGTTTTTTTTGGCTAGGCAATGGGGTTAAGTGACTTGCCCAGGGTCACACAGCTAGTGAGTGTTTTGTATCTGAGGCCAGATTTGAACTCAGGTCCTCCTGAATCCAGGGCTGGTGCTCTATCCACTGCTCCACCTAGCTACCTGGTTTAGAGTTCTTTCAAAGTTTTTTCCCCTTTTCTGTGTTAGTATATACACTGTCCTCTTGGTTCTATTTACTTCACTCTGTATCGATTTGTACAAGTCTTCCTAGTTTCCTCTAAAACAGTGCCTTTTGTCATTTCGAATGGCCTAATAATATTCCATTATACTACATGTCATAATTTAAGTCATTTCTCAATAGCTGGGTACCCACCTCAGTTTCCAGTTCTATTCTCCCCCCAAAAGAGCTACAATAACGATTTTTGTACATACAGTTTCTTTTCCTCTTTCTTTGCTCTCTTTGGGATATAGATCTACTATTAATATCACTGGGTCAAAGGGTCTGCACATTTTAATAACTAGCATATCTCCTCACTCCTCCTCCCCCAGGACTGAGACCCTTATCCAGGAGTGGGGTAGAACTAGCTCTTATCAGCTTAGGAGAGTCAATTGTTAAATTTTTAGTGTGACGATTTACACCTTGGAAATTGGCAAACACTACAAATCAGAGCTTGATTTATTGTTGTTGATTGTCTAAACTTAAAGAAAGTGATAGAGGTGATGAAAATTAAATTAAAAGTATGTTAATGTACTTTTTTAAAAGAGAGCTGGTTGTTAAGTATTTACCAGCACACCCCTGCACTTATGCCTGAGATTTAATTCTCTATAGACCTCTTTATGCTTAGCTTCTCATTTCAGCCAAGTACTTTTCTGAGTTTGGAAATGATCTTTCTGGCTTCTCCCTATTTTGGGGGGATGGCTATTTTTGTTTCCTGAATACAGGGAAGATGACAGCCATGTTACCCTCTGGCCTATCCTGCTCTGTCACCCTCACCATCTGCCTGAAAACAGCCTCCTTCTTCCTGCTATCCACCAAGCCAGGGTAGACTCTCATCCCCCTCCTGCCAGGCCAGGGGATTACAATTTGGAGTTGTCTTTAATCTGACTAGCCCAGAGTGAACTGGACATCCCAAGGAGGATTAGAGAATCACTGGTGGCTAGGTGTCACTTTTCATCAGGCTCTGTGCCTATAACTGAACAGAAGGTGGGGGACTAAGAGAGGGGAAGAGATGGTATTCCCCCCTCCCTCCCTGAAGTGAGCTGATTTAGAGCACTTCTCATTAACTAGCTTACAGCTTAGAGGTGGGTGTGGGGGAGGGGAAAGGCACTGAAGAGGAAATGAACTTGGATGTGACCTTGGGCAAGTATATGAGTCTTTGTGCTTCACTTTCCTCCTCTGTGAAATGAAGGAGTTGGCCATCAGATTGGCAGAAATGACAAAATATGAAAACACTTAGTGTTGCAAGGATTGTGAGTAGATGCACTACTGCACTGTTGGTGGAGCTGAGAATTGGGCCAAAGCAGTTAGAAATTATTTTTAGAAAGTGACCAAAATTTCCAAATCCTGTGACCCAGAGACCTTTTTGCTAGGCATAAATGCCAAGGGGGCATTTATAGCAGCACTTTTTTGTGGCAGGAAATAATTGAAAGCAAAGTGAGTTGAGTGCTCAATCCATGGAATATGTGAATGTAGTAGGATATTAGTGACTTGCAGGAAATGATGAAGATGAAGTGTTCAGAGAAGCATGGGAAGAGATATGAGCTAATGCAGAGAGAAGTACAGGATCAGACTGATTTATCCAACAACCAGAATAATGGAAAGGAAACAACACTGAAGGTCATCCGACCTCCAACCTCTGCCTGTCTTGCCTCAGAGGACTAACAATAAAGCATGTATTCTTTCTACCTCTGGGTAAAAAGGAGGTGAACTATAGGGGCAGAATGGGCTAACATTGTCAGACATGTCCAGGGTTGGGAAACCTGCGGCCTCGAGGCCACTTGTAGTCTTCTAGGTCCTTGGCTACGGCCTTTTGACTGAGTCCAAGTTTTACAGAACAAATCCTTTTATGAAGGGGATTTGTTCTGTAAAGTTTGGATTCAGTCACAGGGCTGCACTTGAGGACCTAGAGGGCCACATGTGGCCTCGAGGCCAAAGATTCCCCACCCCTGGACATGGCCAATGTGGTGATTTGTTTTACTTACATTATTTTTCTTAACTCTTTGACTCTATGGGAGAAGGGGAAAGTTCAGAGAATGAAACAGAAAGAGCATCAAGAAGACCTTTAAAAAAAAGACAGGGTTGGTTTGGTTCCACATCAAAAGGTTTTTGCCAGCTCTGACATTCTGAGGCTGAGACCACAGCATGTGTTAAATAAAGGAGATTAGTTTTTGTTTTGCTTTAGAGGCAGAGCTTGTGGAGTTGGATGTTGGATTAAATTTGTCTTTTAGGCTTTGTGGAAAAAATGAATTAGGTTGGGGTGGAGACAGAGTTCACCCAGACTCTTCCCTGCAAAGGGGATGAGTTCATGTTCATCATGAGATCTGTTCATTTTTCCCCACCCCCTTCTCTGTTGCTCAGTCATGCAGTCATGTTCAACTCTCCATGACCCAGGCCCGTACTGTCCATGGGGTTTTCTTAGCAGATAGTACAGTGGTTTGCCATTTCCTTCTCCAGTGGATTAAGGCAAATAGAGGTTAAGTGACTTGTCCAGGGTCATATAGCTAGTAAGTGTGTGAGGCTGGATTTGAATTCAGGTAGCACTCTATCCACTGAACTACCTAGCTACCTCCTAGGCAAACAGAGGTTAAGTGACTTACCCAAGGGTCACATGACTAGTAAGTGTTGGAAGTCAGATTTGGATTCCTGACTCCAGGCCTAGTGCTCTATCCACTGAACCATCTAGCTGCCTCCTACCCGTCTCTCTACCCAATGGCAATACCTTCCCAGGGAATGGGAGCTTCAATTGTGAGGGTCATCACCAACATTGTCACGGAATTCAACCTTAAGATTTAATACATGCCTTGGCTGCAGAGAGACCACTAAACATATGTGCCTAGATGCCAAGACATGTGGTACCATGGTGGCTGGGTGGGGATGAGTGACTTTAGGATTTCAAGCCTTTATGGGTCTGGATTGCATAAGCACTGGCAGATCTCTGCCAATGAAGATCATGAGCTCTTCCTGAATTGGTAGATGGTTTTTCAGGGTTGCTGTGGCTGGAAAATATATTGTCCTGTGGCCCATGTTTAACCAGCAAGGGCTTGTCCTTGTCCACTATGCGTGCTATCCATTGATGGGCCCAGACTCCAAGCCTTCCTGGCTTGGTAGGACTGAGAAGGCACCAGAAGAGGACAACAGTGGAGACAGGTGACTCAAGAGCACACATTTACAAGGAAGTTGATAGTATCCATAGGTCTTTATTGAGCGCCTAAGGTATGCCCATCTCTATACTCAGTTGTTCTGTGGGAAACACATAGTCCATGCTCTCAAGGAGCTTGGAATCTAGCTGAGGAAATGGGACTTATGTACATAAAATAAAATGAGTCTTAGAGCCTGAAGAGACCTGGAAAGCTCATCTGACCCAGTCCCTTGCCTTCAGGCAGCTGACTGGCTAAACCAAGCAGAACAGAGGTAGCCTCCCCTCTCTTAATCATCTGTTCCCATGTTACTTCCTAGGGCAGACATTCAGAACTTTTTTGTGCCATGGACCCCTCTGGTGTCTGCTGAAGCCCATGGACCCTTTCTCAGAAAAAATTTTTAAAATCCATAAAATAAAATATATAGGATCGCAAAAGAAAACAATTACGTTGAGATATAGTTATAAAATTTTTTTTTAAATGTTCACAGAGTCCAAGTTAACATCTGTCTTATGGGGCATGAACATTCTTTCTGACCTTGGACAATTTTTCTTGCTTTAACAGAAGCCTCTTGTTTCGTTGAGAGACACATGTCCTCAGGTTGCTTAGGGTCCCTTTCCTAGAGAAGTCTTCCTACTCTTGAAATAAGCCTCCTCTCGGCATTAAATAGCTCCAGATTCCTTTCGTCTTGGGAGCCAGCTTCCCTTTTTCCAGTTGTTTCTGTGGCTCTGGATGGGGATTCACCCCCTCCCCTTTTTATTTTTTGGTATGCTCTTCAAATTTTTTTTTGTTTAGTGTTTTATTGTCCCCCAGTTATATGTAAAAACAATGTTTAACATTTGTTTTTAAAACTTTGAGTTTCAAATTCTCTCCCTTCCTCCCTGCCCCAACATTGAGAAAGCAAGCAATTTGATATAGGTTATACATGTGTCATCATACAAAACGTATCCATAATAGTCATGTTGTGATAGAAAATAGACAAGAAAACCTCAAGAAAAATAAAATTAAAAAAGCATACTTCCATCTGTATTCAGATACCAACAGTCCTTTCTCTGGGGATGGATAGCATTTTTCATTCTAAGTCCTTCAGAGTTGTCTTGGATCATTGTATTGCTGAGAATAGCTAAGTCATTCATGGCTGATCATCTTAGAATATTGCTGTTACTTTGTACACAGTACATTTCACTTTGTGTTGGCCCATACAAGTCTTTCCAGGTTTTTCTGAGAGCATCCTGCTCATCATTTCTTATAATACATTAGTATTCCATCATAATCACATACCACAACCTGTTTAGCCATTCCCCAATTGATAGGCATCCCCTTAATTTCTAATTCTTTGCTCCCAGAAAAGAACTGCTATAAATGTTTTTTGTATATATAGGTCCCTTTCCTTTTTGTTTTTTTTTTTATCTCTTTTGGGATACAGACCCAACAGTGGTACTGCTAGGTCCAAGGGTATGCACATTTTTATAGCCTTTTGGGCATAGTTTCAAATTTCTCTACAGAATGGTTGAATCATTTCACAACTCCACCAACAGTGCATTAATGTCTCATTTTTCTACATCCACTCTCACATGTATCATTTACCTTTTCTGTCCATTAGCCAATCTAATAGGTATGAGGTAGTACGTCAGAATTGTTTTAATTTGCATTTCTCCAATCAATAGTGAGAGTATATTTTTCATGTGGCTATAGATAGCCTTGATTACTTCATTTGAAAACTGATCATATCTTTTGATCATTTTCATAAATTTGACCCAGTTCTCCTTACATTTGAGAAATAAGGCCTTTATCAGAGAAACCTGCTTCAAAATTTTTTCCACAGTTACTATTATTAACTGTATTTACCTCCATCCTATTCCTGCCCCCCATTTATTCTGTTGTCTCTCTCTCCTTTCACCCTGTCCTTCTTCAAAAGTGTTTTGCTTCTGACTACCCCCCTCCCAATCTGCCCTCTCTTCTATCACCCCCCTCCTTCTCTTATCCCCTTCCCCTCCTACTTTCCTGTAGGATAAGATGGATTTCTATACCCAATTGAGTGTGTATGTTATTCCCTCTTTGAGCCAATTCTGATGAGAGTAAGGTTCACTCGCTCCCCCTCACCTTCATCTTCTTCCCCTCCGCTGTAAAAGCTTTTTCTTGCCTCTTTTATGTGAGATAATTTACCTTCTTCTACCTCTCCCATTCTCTTTCTCCCAGTACATTCCTCTGTCACCCCTTAATTTTATTTTTTAGATATCATCCCTTCATATTCAACTCACACCTGTATCCTATGGCTATACGTACTCCTTCTAACTACCCTAATAATGAGAAAGGTATTATGAATTACAAATATCCTCTTCCCATGTAGGAATGTAAACAATTTAACCTTATTAAGTCCCTTGTGATTTCCCTTTTCTGTTTACCTTTTTATGCTTTTTCTGAGTCTTTTATTTGGAAGTCATATTTTCTATTCAGCTCTGGTCTTTTCATCAAGAATACTTGAAAGTCCTCTATCTCGTAGAATGTCCATTTTTTCCCTGAAGAATTATACTCAGTTTTGCTGGATAGCAGTTCTAGTTGTAATCCTGGTTGTAATCCTAGCTCTTTTGCCCCCCAGAATATCATATTCCAAACCCTCTGATCCTTTAATGTAGATGCTGCTAAATCTTGTGTTATCCTGAATGTGGCTGTATGATACTTGAATTGTTTCTTTTTGGCTGTTTGCAACATTTGCTCCTTGAGCTGGGAGCTCTGGAATTTGGCTATAATATTCCTGGGAGTTTTCATTTTGAGATCTCTTTCAGGAGGTGATCAGTGGATTCTTTCCATTTCTATTTTACACTCTGGTTCTAGAATATTGAGGCAGTTTTCCTTGATAATTTCTTGAAAGATGATGTCCAAGATCTTTTTTTTGATCATGGCTTTCAGGTAGTCCAATAATTTTAAAATTATCTCTACTGGATCTATTTTCCAGGTCAGTTGTTTTTCCAATGAGATATTTCACAATGTCTTCTATTTTTTTTATTCTTTTGGTTTTGTTTTATTGTTTCTTGATTTCTCATAAAGTCATTAACTTCCATTTGCTCCATTCTAATTTTTAAAGATTTATTTTCTTCAGTAAGCTTTTGGATCTCCTTTCCATTTGGCCAATTCTGCTTTTTAGGGCAGTCTTCTCTTCACTGGCTTTTTGGACCTGTTTTACCATTTGGGCTAGTCTGTTTTTTAAGGTGTTATTTTCTTCAGTATTTTTTTGTGTTTCCTTTACCAAGCTGTTGACTCTTTTCTCATGATTTTCTTGTAAAACTCTTACTTTTTCTTCCCAGTTTTTCCTCTACCTCTCTTACTCAATTTTCAGAATCCTTTTTGAGATCTTCCATGGCCTGAGACCAATTCATATTTTTTTTGGAGGCTTTGGATGTAGGAGCTTTGACATTGTTTATCTTCTTCTGAGTGTGTGTTTTGATCTTCCTTGTCACTATAGTAAATTTCAATAGTCTGAGTTTTTTTCCCATTGTTTGCTCATTTCCTTCATTCTATTCCTGCCCCCCATTTATTCTATTGTCTCTTTCCTTTCACCCTCTTCAGAAGAGTTTTGCTTCTGACTACCCCCTCTCCCAATCTGCCCAAATGAGCCTAGTAGTTGATTTTTAACTCTTTGTTAAAGTAGGGCTCTGCTTCCAGGGTGGAGGGCGTACTGTCCTGAACTTCAGGGGTTTTGTGTAGCTGTTTTCAGAGATACTTCTAGGGACCTGTAAGTTTTCAGTTCTTCCAAGGTGGTATGATTTAAGGAGAGGTGTTTACTACTCTCATGGCCTGTGCTCTGATCTGTGAGCAATCACAAGCATTCTTTTCTGCCCTGGATCTGTGAGGAGGATTCCCCCTCCACTGTGGCAGAAAACTCTGCTGTGCCAATGCTCCTCTTCACTCTGGGACTGCCACCCAGGACTGTGGCCCAGAACCAAGTATGAGCAAAGTAACAGAGTCTTGCCTCAGTGCTAGCAACAAGACCGCTGTAATATCCTTCTGACCAGTTGTTCGACCTCCTTACTGTTTGTGGACTGAGAACTCTGGAAGCAGCCACTGTTGCTGCCATTGCTGATTCAGTCACTCCTGAGGCCTGCTCCTGGTTTGCTGGGGCTGGGGCCGTGCTGGCATGGCCTGTGCTGGATTGTGCTCCACTTTTACCCAGGTGCACTGACTTTTCCTGCTGATCTTCTAAGTTATCTTTGGCATCTATGGGCTGAGAGGTCTGGAAACTACCACTGCTGCCAGTGATTCAGTTGACCCAAGGCCTGCTCCTGGTTTGCTGAGGCCCAGTCTGTGCTGGCATGGCCTGTGCTGGACTATATTCCCCTCTCACCCTGGTGCAACAGACCTTTCCTGCTGACCTTCCGAGTCGTCTTGGGCTGGAAATTTGTTTCACTCCATCTTTTTGTGGCTTCTGCTGCTCTAGAATTTGTTTAGAGTCATTTTTAAAAGGTATTTGGAGGGGTTTGGAGGAGAGCTCAGGCAAGTCCCTACCTTTACTCTGCCATCTTGGCTCTACCTCCCAGGGATCCCCTTTAACATCTACAAATGCATTCACTAGTCTGAGATAATATCATTAACATCATCATCATCCTCATTCCTCCTTAGTGTCACATCTCAGGTATGTACAACATTTTGCAGCTTCCAAAGTGCTTTCCCATCCATGGGTAATGGCTTGAAGTAGTGGTCAGGTTGCTAGATTTCTAGTCAGGAGGCCCAGTTTCAAATCCTGCCTGCCGTACTTTATAGGATCATACTATACTGACTGCCTGTTTTCCAGCCAAATCTAACTACCATTTATTAGTTAATCAACAAGCATTCATTAAGTGCTATGTTCCAGGCATTGTGCTATATGCTGGGGATATGAAGAAAGGCAAAAAATAGAACATTCCCTCAAGGAGCTCACAATCTAAGGTGGGGCAGCACAACATGCCAACAACCATGTATAAACAATATATATGTATATGTATATGTGTATGCATGTATCTAAATAAATAAATATATGGTAAATTGGAAGTAATCAAGAAAAGGAAGGGACTAGAATTAGGGATCATCAGGAAAGGCTTCCTGTAAAAGGTGGGATTGTAGATGGGCCCTGAAGGACGCCAAGAGGCAGAGATGAGAAGGCAGAACATTCCAGGCATAGGAGACAGTCAGGGGAAAGGTTTGGAGTCAGGAGATAAAGTATCTAGTTGGAGGAATAGCGAGGAGGATCAAAGAATATGTGGCAGTTTGTAAAGTGTAAGAAGACTGGAAGAGTAGGAAGGAGCCAGGTTATGCAATGCTTTGTAATCCAAACAGAGAATTTTATATTTGATTCTAGAGGCAATAGAAAACCGCTGGAATTAATTGAATGGGATGATGGTGGTGGTAATGACATGGTCAGACCTGCGCTTTAGGACAATCAATTTGAGAGCTGAGTACAGGATGGACTGGAATGGGGAAAGCCTTGTGGTAGGCAACCTTACCAGCAGCTATTCCAATAGTACAGGGATGAAAACTTGCACCATTGTGGTGGTAGTGTCAGAGGAGAAAAGGGGGCATATAAAAGAGATGTTAGAAAGGTAGAAACAATAGAACTTGACCACTGATTGGATATGGGGGGAGGTGAAAAAATATGAGGAGGTGAATGTGATATGTAGGTTATGAGCTTAGATGACTGGGAGGATGGCGGTGCCCCCAAAAGTAATAGGGAAGTTAGGAAAAGGAAAATTTTTTTGGGGTGGAGACATGTTGTCTTTTGGACATGTTGAGTTTAAGATATCTATGAGACATCTAGTTTGAAATGTCCAATAGGGACTTGGAGATTTGAGACGAGAGGTCAGGAAAGAAGTTAAGGTTAGACAAATAAATCTGAGAATCATCTGCATAGTTGGTTCTTGTCCTTTGTTCTTGAAGAAGACCAAAATGACATCACTATGTTGGGGTCAAGGTACAGTGTGTCCAACTGTAGCAGATGAGACCAATATGAGCTCAGAAAGTTCTAACAGAGGTTGGGCACAGATAGTCCACGTAAACGTTTGGGGTGGAGATGGCTCTAAATTTGCACGTCCTTTGAGCTACTGCCATTCTGCTTTGCTTATAGAGCACAGAGCCTTCTTTGATGTGGGCATGCCATGCTGGGCAGTCCTGTGCCAGTGTCTCACACATCTCACAATTGATTCCAAAGTTCTTCAGAGAGATCTTGGGAATGTCCTTGTGTTGCTTCTTCTGACCTCCATGTGAGTGCTTGCCTTGTGGGAGCTCTCTATAAAATAGTCTTTTAGGCAAATGTACATTTGACATTCAGATTAGGTGGCCAGCCCATCAGAGCTGGCCTCTCTGCAGTAGAGTTTGAATGCTTGTCAGTTTATCTCAAGACAGGACCTCAGTGTCTGGTACCTTATCCTGCCTGGTGATCTTCAGACCCTTCCTAAGACAATTCAAATGGAAGTGATTCAGTTTCCTGGCATGGCAATGGCATACATAGGCATACACCAATGAAGTCAGCACAATGGCTCTGTAGACCTTCAGTTTGGTAGGCAGTCTAATACCTCTTCTCTCCTATATTTTCCTTCAGAGCCTCCCAAACACTGAGCTAACTCTGGCAGTTGTGCCAGATGATGTGGTTCACACACACACACACACACACACACACACACACACACACATCTGCATAGAGATAATAGTTGAATCCATAGGAGTTTATGAGATCACCAAGTGAATAGTATAGAGGGAGAAGAGAAAAGGGCCCAAGATGGAGCCCTGTGGGACATGCATTGATGAAGATCCAGCAAAGGAGACTGAGCAGTACCCAGAAAGGTCAAAGAACCAGGAGAGAGAAATGTCATGAAACCCTAGAGAGAAGAGAGTATCTGGGAGAAAAGAGTGATAGACAGTGTCGGAGGCTACAAAGAGGTCAAGAAAGATGAGAACTGAGAAAAGGCTTTGAGATCTGGCAATGAAAAGATTGTTAGTAACTTTGGAGAGAGTATTTTTGATTGAGTAATAAGATAGGAAAACAGACTGCAGAGAGTTAAGGGAGTGAGAGGGAAGGCAATGGAAGCACCAATTGTAGGTGGCTTTCTCTAGGAGTTTAGGCACAAAAGGGAGGAGATAAATAAGAAGATAATGAGGGTTTTTTTTTAATGATTGGGGAAACATGGAGATGTTTGTAGGCAGTAAGGAAATGGCCAGTAGACAGGGAGAGATTAAAGATATGTGACAGTGGGGAATGATAGAAGGAGCAATCTATTGGAGAAGATGAGATGGACCACTTTCTCTCCTTTACTCTCTTACAACATCATCGTTCCACCAAAACTGCTCTCTCCAAAGTTACCAATGATCTTTTAGTTGCCAAATCTAATGGCTTTTTCTCAATCCTCATTCTCCTTGACTTCTCTGTAGCCTTTGACACTATTGATCACTCTTTCCTCCTTGATACTCTCTTCTCTTTAGGTTTTCAGGACATTACTTTCTCCTGGTTTTCCTCCTACATTTCTGACCACTCTTTCTCTGTCTCCTTTGTTGAATCCAGATCATACCCTCTCATCCAGATCATAACCTCTCACCGTAAGTGTCCCTCAGGATTCTATCCTGGGCCTTCTCCTCTTCTGCCTCTAGACTACTTCACTTGGTGATCTCATCAGGTCCCATGGATTTAATGGCCACCTCTGTGCTGATGATTCTCAACTCTACCTATCCTGTCCTAAACTCCTGCTGACTTCCAGTTTCACATCTCCAACTGCCTTTCAGACATCTTGAATTGGATGTCCGGGAGACATCTTAAACTCAATATGTCCAAAACTGAAGTCATTATATTTTCCCCAAACCCTCCCTGCCTCCTACCTTCCCTATTACTATAGAAGGCATCCTCATACTCTATCAGGCTCACAACCTAAGTGTTGTCCTGGACTCCTCCCTCTCTCTCACCTGGCCCATATTCAATCTGTTGCCAAGGCCAATTGATTTCATCTTTGCAATATCTCTCCAATACTACCCCACCTCCTCTGCCACTACAACTGCTATGGTGCAGGCCCTCATCGTCTCATGCCTTCATTACTGCAATAGCTTGCAGAGAGGTCTGCCCCACCTTAGCTCTTCTCTCACCGCTCCAATCTATCCTCCATTGTCACCAAAATGATTTTCAAGCTCATGTCACCCTCCTACTCAATAAACTCCAATGTTTCCTTATGGCCTTCAAGATCAAATACAAAATGCTCTGTTTGGCATTCAAAGGCCTTCATAAGCTAGCCCCTTCCTGTCTTTCTAATCTTACACCTTATTCCCTGAAACATACTTTTTGATCCAGTGACACTGGCCTCCTGGCTGTTTCATGAACAAGACACTTCATCTCTTGGCTCTGGGCTTTTTTTCTGGCTGTCCTCCATGTCTGGAATGCTTTCCCTCCTTTGCTCAGACTACTGACCTCCTTGGCTTCCTTTAAGTCTCAAGTAAAATCCCACCTTCTACAGGAAGCCTTCCCCAACCCCTCTTCATTCTAGTGCCTTTCCTCTGTTATTTCTTATTTATCCTATATGTAGCTTGCTTTGCATATATTTGTTTGCGTGTTGTCTCCTACATTACATTGTAAATTCCTTGAAGTTAGGGACTGTCTTTTGCTTCTTTATGTATCCCTAGTGCTTAGCACAGTGCCTGGCATATGGTGGTTGTTGTTCAGTCATTTCAGTTGTGTCTAACTCTTTGTTGATCCCTTTCATGGTTTTCTTGGCAAAGATACTGGAGTGATTTGCTCTTTCCTTCTCCAAGTCATTTTCCAGATGGGAAACTGAGGCAAATAGGGTTAAATGACTTGCCCAGGGTCACACACCTAGGAAGTGTCTGAAGCCAGATTTGAACTCAGGTCTTCCTGACTCCAGGTCTGGTACTCTATCCATTGCAGTGCCACCTAGCTGCCCATATGGTAGACAATAAATGTTTATTGATTATTTGAGTTAGGATTTGAACCTATGTCTCCTGACTCTGTCTGCTATGTCAGATCTCCTCCTGTAGATAGGAAAGTACTTTGAAAACTGTGAAGCTGTGTACCCACCTGTGGGGTGAAGATGGTTATTTCTTGCTGTGTGACCTGGAATAAATCACTTCTCAGAGTTTCCATTTCCCCCATCTATAAAATGGAGATCACAGTCCTTGGCCTCCTGACTTGCCAGGGTACTTATAAAGCATAATATCTCCAAACCTTAAAGGCTTAATAAATGGGAATTATTATTTTCCATTAATTTACTTGATCCTCGGACATGAGAAGAAAGGCAGGTCTGTGATCATTGTCCTCACTTTAAACACAGAATAACTAAGGTCCAGAGCAGGAAAATGGCTTGCCTGAGGTCACACAGAAAGTCAACAGTAGAGCTAGGGTCAAGAAACCAGGGTTTCTGATTCCCAGAGCAGGGCTTTCCCTACTCTTCTGACTGTCCCCCTTCTGGTCCACTTCCTAGCCTTTGAATTCGTCAGCATCATTGTCATCTTTCTTCGTCATCTCTGCCTCTCCTCCTCTTCTTCCTCCTATCAAACAGTCAATAAGTATTTATTAAGCACCTGCTATATGACAAGCACTGTCCTCCCTGCATCTCTCCCATCTCCTCCATGATATTCAGCCTATTTTCCAAAGAGATAAATAGGCTTTAAAATGCTCTCACTTCACACACACACACACACACACACACACACACACACACACACACACAC
>NW_020954802.1:1013904-1017430 GCF_900497805.2 Vombatus ursinus
ACACACACACACACACACACACACACACACACACACACACACACACATAGAGCATAGTGAATTTCTAAATCCCTAATCTGCCTTATACTAAATCAGGTCATGATCTCCCATTAGCCCTGATTGTCAACTAACTGTCCACTTCAATATTTTCTTTCTGTTTGTATTAGACAGTGGGATTGATGATCCTCCAATCATTTCTGTGCCTTTTTTCTAGACCCTCTCCAGGTCCCCCAGGCACTAGGGCTTCTATTCTGGCTCAGACTTTGGAGAGCCCCCTTACTAGGGGCAAAGGTCACTGCCAACATCTCATATTGGTCACTGGGGGTTTTCTGAGCCCTAAACACAGACCTCTGCAAGTTTACAATCTGAGACAGATCACAGAGACATTCAGTGTAGTTCGATTTAATTCAATTCAATTTATTTTTTTTCTTTTGTTAGAAGTCTGAATCACTTCATTAGGCTCTTAGTACAAGTCAAGGCATTGCTTTTGCCTCACCAGGGCTTTACTATCTCTTACAGATAAGTGCCCTACCTCATTTGTCAAGATAAGTCACTGGTCATAGCAAACACTCTTTTTCAACAACCCAAAGGGCAATTCTACACATGGACATCACCAGATGGTCCATATAGAAATCACTTTGATTATATACTTTGCAGCCAAAGGTGGAGAAATTATACAGTCAGTTAAAACAAGACCCAGAGCTGACTGTGGTTTAGATCATGAGCTTCTTATTACAAAATTCAGACTTAAATTGAAGAAAGTAGGGGAAACCATCAGACCATATAGGTATGACCTAAATAATGTCCCTTATGAATATGAAGTGGAGGTGATGAATAGATCTAAGGAATTAGATCTGGTAGAGAGAGTGCCTGAAGAACTATGGACAGAGGTTTGCAATATTGTGTAGGAGGCAGCAACAAAAAACATTCCAAAGAAAAAGAAAAGCAAGAAAGTGAAATGGCTGTCTGATGAGGCCTTACAAATAACTAAGGAAAGAAGGAAAGGGAAAGGGGAAAGGGAAAGGGAAATGAGAAAGGAAAGGATATACCCAATTGAATCCAGAATTCCAGCAAGCAGAGATAAGAAGGTTTTCTTAAATGAACAATGCAAAGAAATAGAAGGAAACAACAGAATAGGAAAGACAAGAGGGCTCCTCAAGAAAATTAGAGATATCAGGGAAATGTTTCATACAAAAATGGGCATGATAAAAAACAAAAATGGTAGAGATTTAACAGAAGTAGAAGAGATTAAGAAGTGGCAAGAATACACAAAAGAACTATGCAATAAAGATCTTAACATCACTGATAATCATGTATCTATCCATCATGTATGTATGTATGTATGTATGTATGTACGTACTTATCTCTCTCTCTCTCCTTCTTAGTGTTTCTTGTAACACTCCCCTTGGGGTTCACTGGCCAACTCATGCTGCTGGTTGGCACATGTAGTTGCTTAATATATGCTTGTTGCATTAAATTTGATAGTACTTGATCCTGTTCCTGAAAACTGACCTCAATAGGCTGCGAGGAGGGGGTAGGTCATTACAGGTGGGGAGGACAGCATGTTCAAAAGGGCAGAGGCAAGAATGAAGGTGGTGTGTCCAAGAAACATAAGGAAACTAGTGTCATTGGAAAGGACGCTCCATAGAGGAGAGCTGTGGGAAATAAGACTGGCTAGGTAGGTAGGGGCCTTGAATACCAGAAAGAAGACTGCTGAACTTGAGCATGACATGGCCAGACCCATGCCCAGGATGATTCTTCTGGCAATCTCGCTAAGATGGACTAGAGAGAAGAGAGATGATGCAGGGAGGCCAATTAGGAGGTTAGTACATTGAGTCCCAGTGAGAGATGATGAAGGTGTGTTCTGAAGTAGTATCTGGTGAGTGGAGAGGAAGGAAAGGATAGGTGAGATATTCTGAAAACGAATTCATAGGATTTGATGCCAGACTGGCTCAAGGGTTTCAAGAGGTAGAAAGAATTCCAAAATGACTCCAAGATTTGTAACACTGGAACCTGGAAGAGTGGTCGTGTTGCTGACAGAAATGAGATGGCTGGGAAGGCAAGCCATTTTGGGATGTGTGGAGTGGAACAGAGGGTCACCAGCAATTCAAGCCCCCAGGACAGATTTAACTAAGGATGAGCTAGTGGGGAGGGGAAGAGATTTCAAACCTTGAGCCACAAAGTCCTATAGGGGAAAAGATCCAGGGTCACCACCTCATGTCTGAGAAAGGCTGAGGCTCCAGGGACACAGGTTCATGGCTGGAGACCCCCTGAGATGGGAGCCAGGTGGAACTGGACTGGGGAGATGTAGCAAGGGAGAGAAGTGGGACCTCTCTTTAGGATCCTATCCCTAATCCTAATCCTAAATTCTTCTTATTTGAATGAATTACTCTTGTGGACAATTCAGTTCTATCCTTTTTTTTGCAGTTAGAAGCCAACCTGTCAGCGCTCTAGTTGAGACAAAGTTTTGGTTGTCCTGTCTAGAGATGAACACCATCTTGGACCCCGTGAGTTTAAGGTGAAAGAAGCGCATTCATAGAAAGCCGTCCTCCAAGCCTTGGAGGTTCTGGGCTGGAGCTGAGCCCAAAAGGTCAACACTTGAGAGGCAGACTGGGCAGTCAATTTCAGACAGGTGACAGGGCAAACCAATGGGGTTGATGAGACTGCAGAGGGAGAGAGAGAGAAAACCAAGAGAATCAAGGCCAGAGCCTTGGGGGAACAGCGGCATTTGGGGGCTAGGGACATGAAGAGGAGATCGGAGCTCACAGGATGAGAAGTTGGAATGGTGCTTTGGAGGCCATCTATCCCAGCTCTGTCATTTTAATGGGGGGACTCTAGTGAGGGGGGCCCCAAGTTCCCCCGGGTCACATGAGAAGCAGCTGCTGAGCCAAGAGAGAGTATCCAGGAGGGGCCGTTGAGCAAGGCAGGTGAAAGGGGGCGAGATCTGAGGAAAGAGCACCATCACTGCATTTGGAGACCCAGGAGGGGCTGGCTTCATTGACTGCTAACAAGGGATGCCAGATTGCAGAGGGTTACAAAATGAGGCCCTTCTAATAACCTCATGGGAGAGGGAACTGAAGCCCAGAGAAGGTAGTAAGTACTGAGTAGTTGCATGTAGTTCTGCTATAGCACACCTGGGTTCAAATTCTGATGCTCTGGCACTTACTACCTACTCATGGCCAGCATTGGCGTGCTATATTCACAGGGTCATGAAGAACTGGACAGAACTGAATAACAAAGTTCATCAACAAACATTTTAAATTACAAAGAACAAAAAAGAGGATTGTACATGAAACTGAACCTCTGTTGTGTACAATTTATTTTTAAGTATATATTAAATTTAACAAGGTAATAACAAAATTGTCCTGTTTGCATTCTATTCTGAACTTTTTATTTTCTTCTATATATTTTTAAATGTTTTATTGATCTTCCTTCCTTCCTTCCTTCCCTCCTCTCCTTCCCTTACTTCCATTCCTTCTTTCCTTCCTTCCTTCCTTCCATCCTTCCTTCCTTCCTTCCTCCTTCC
>NW_020954802.1:1017530-1139680 GCF_900497805.2 Vombatus ursinus
CCTTCCTTCCTTCCTTCCTTCCTTCCTTCCTTCCTTCCTTCCTCCCTTCCTCCCTCCCTCCTTCCCTGGGGAAAAGAGAGGGAAATGTTAAGAGGGAAGATTTTGTGTAGGCCTTTATAGTGGGGGATCCTAAGTAACCAAGAGCCAGCCTGAGGGCTCTGACATTGAAGGAGAGACCATCTGAAAGGGAGAGGAAAGAGGAGGCCTCCCGCAACCAGAAGTATGCTCTGAGCTGGCCAACCTAGAGAAGGGGCATGAGGGAGCACAGGGGGAGGGGAGCAGCTGGCTGCCACCTGAACCCTTGGATTCAGTACTTGACCCAATGTCCTGGCCTCACCCCTGCCCAGATTCTAGTGTCAGAGAAGTGTCTTTCAAGATGGACAGTGGATTTGATAGAAATGGAATTAGGGTTAGTGTTAAAAGAGGAGAGAGCATCTCCCCCACTCAATCTGAAGAACCACTACAGGCCCTCAGGGCTGGAGAGCTCCAGGAGAGCAAGGCAGGGCAGCCACCCCAAGTCCTGCCCTTGGAAGAAGGAAACCAGGAAGATGCTGCAGGGCCTGGCCAGGGCTTCCTCATCTCACAGGCCTCTCTTCCCTACTCCTCTCTTCTCCAAGCTTGTCCAATGCAAATGGATGGGAAAAATGATTATGGTTTTCCCTGGGTAGGCCAATGGGGGTGGGGGGAGGGGGGTGGAGAGACTTAAGCCCCTGGCCCAATTAAGAGATCAGAAGTTTAAGCATTTGGGGAGCTTGGAAGGTGAGGAAGGCCACAGCTAATCCAGTAAGGCTGGTATAAAACCCAGTGACTGGGCTACCACCAGGACAGACAGCAGGTGGGGGAGGGGTGGAGGAAGGCTTCAGAGCAGAGGAAGAGCTGTGGATAGGCAGCTGAGGGAAGGGAAAGGGAAGAAAGTAAGGGGGCCATGACACAGGCAGGGTACCCTGCAGGGTTCTTGGCTTGGCGGCGGGACGAGAGCGAGGAGACTACTCGGGCAAGCCTTTTTGTTTATACCAATAGCAACAACACAAGGGGTGAGTGTGTGCCCAAGATGTTAGAGAGGTCACTGGTGAACAGGGTGCATTGTCCTTCCTGCCCCAGGCCAATGGGCTGGACATCAATGGGTAGAGTGGATAAAGGCTCAGGCCATTCTCATTTGGGAATGGAAAGGGGTCAACAAAGCAAGTGTCCACCCAGGTAGAAGATCCTCACAGGTCCCCTTCTGTCACCGAGGAGACACTGGTAGATCACTGAGTGATTGAGTGGGGGAAACATGAAGCTAGAACAGAGACATAGAAAATCTTGCTCAGAAATAACATCATTGAAGACAGAGAGGGGAAACTGAAGGATTTAGTGAGCAGGGCAGGCCTCACCAAGGAGGCTGACCAAGGAGGGCAGAGGGTGGAGGGAGGAAAGGTTCTGAACCTAGGAATGATGTCATGGAAGGAGAAATCCAATCCAGGCTTCATGAATTGCCTTTCCCCCTTGGTGGGTGGTAGCATGAAGGCAGTCCAACATTTGCTGTCGGGGCTTCTCCCCTGGTTGGGGGAGATGTTCTTTTTGGACATGGTTTCCAAGTGCCTCATCTGACAACTTGGTTTTTGAGAGGGGGCTCCCACCCCAGGGTCCATTACATGACTGATTTCTCTCTAATCCTTCCCGTCAACCACTCAATGCTCCCCTTCCGTAGGCCCATTTGAAGGTCCCAATTATCACATCGCCCCACGCTGGGTATACAACCTCACTAGCTTCTGGATGGTCTTTGTGGTCATCGCATCCATTTTTACCAATGGGCTGGTGCTGGTGGCAACCATGAAGTTCAAGAAATTGCGCCACCCCCTGAACTGGATCCTGGTGAATTTGGCCGTGGCTGACCTGGGGGAGACCATCATTGCAAGCACTATCAGTGTCATCAACCAGATCTATGGCTACTTCATCCTGGGCCACCCGCTGTGTGTCCTGGAGGGCTACACTGTCTCTCTATGTGGTAAGGTAGCTCCAGGAGCAGCCTGGAAACAGAGATGGGCCTTAAGGTGATGCTTGATTCAGAGGGGACAGAATTTAAGGGGGGACTCTCTCAATCCTTCACCAGGCAGAAGCATCAGAGCTTAGCACTCACATAACAAGAACGATTAGTTACGATCAGTTTCTCCAAGATGATTGCCTGGGCTGAGTTCCCACCTGCTCCTGCCTTGTGCAAGTGAACCCCAACTGAAGCCTGGCCGTGTCTTATGGCATTTGCTCCAGTGGTCTGAAAGTTTATGAAAGTGAGAGGCAGTGCCAGAAAGCAGAAATGACTATGGCTTTGGCAGAGCCGCCCTAATGTTAAGGTGTGGCCAAGCTATAGAAATGAGAATGGAAAAGCAAATGACTACAAAAGAGGAGGAAAGGAAAAAGTGGGAAAAAAAAGGGCGAGAGATGAGGAATTTTATGTACATTTGCATAGTGTTGGAAAGAAAAAAGGAAGGGAAGGAAAGAGATACAACAGAAAAAGAAAGGAAGAAAAGGAGAAGGGAAGGAAGGAAGGAGGGATGGAGGAAGGAAAGAAGGAATTTTTCTGGGTGGTTGGGAGGCTGAGAGCATGTCTCTCCCTGGAAGTCCTGATGCCTCTCCCTCACTGGGCTGATCGATGGGGGCCCGAGTGAGAGATGAGAGGCAGTCAGTCTCTTCACACCTCAGGATCTCTTGGCTCCCCTGTTGGCCTCACCTCAGTCCCTGCTGACTCCATCCCTTGCTTTTCTCCCTTCTTTCTCTAGGCATCACAGGTCTCTGGTCCCTGGCCATCATTTCCTGGGAGAGGTGGGTGGTGGTGTGCAAGCCTTTTGGTAATGTGAAGTTCGATGCTAAGCTGGCCATAGTAGGCATCGTCTTCTCCTGGGTCTGGGCAGCTGTCTGGACTTCGCCACCCCTATTTGGCTGGAGCAGGTGAGCATTCCAAGAAATAGGGCTCAACCATCCTTTCCTTAGAGTATCACATATCATACTTGCTGCATGACAGTTCTCTGGGCCTCAGTTTTCTCTGTAAAATTGGAATAATGGTATTTCTACAGTTTCCTCTGCAGGGTTAGTGGGAGCAAAGTGCTTTGCAAACCTTAAAGTATCAGAGAAATGGGAGCTATTACTATTAGCTATTATTATTATTGTTAATATTATTATTACTATTATTATTGTTAACAATAATAAATGAAACACAGAAACCTCACCCGGTCTTGAATTATATGCAGCTTGATTCAATTCAATCCACCAAACATGTATTAAATGCCTTCTGTGGTCAGTTTGTCATAGGCTTTGTGATTCTAGGTGCAGATCTATACTTTTGGAGAGACTTTACTCACTAGGAATTCCCAACAAAATCATACCTATGGATGTCCTCTCCCTTCCTTCCCCCTCCTCCAAATTTGCAAGACTCTGTGATAGCTATACAAAGGATGTGTCCTTGAGAAGCTTCTGCTCTACTGGGGAGATCCAATTCTGGCTCAAGAAGGAAACCCAGATGTATGGAAACTCACATGTATATTATACAAAGTGATTTCAAGAGAGAGAATGCTACTAACTTGTGGGAGTGGGGGAAGGGCAGGAGGCCTAGGAAGAGCATCCGAGCTGAGCCTTGGATTCATCAGAAGTGAGGAGAGAGAACATTTTAGACATGAGGGAAAAGAAGGAAAGGAAAGGAAGGAGAGGCAGGAAATGGAATGCCCTGTAAGGTGCATGGCCAGCAGGCCAATTTGATGGGAGGGAACATAAATACTGTGTCAAGAAAAGTAAACTGAAGAGAGTCAATCAGGGAAGCGAACAAGCATTTATTAAGCACCTTCCATCACTCTGGAAGTGAGGCTGAGGACTTACTGCCTCATTTAAATCCAATTCACCAGCAAGTCTAGACGTCGCCCCATGATGTCATTGGTCTTCAAGGAAGAAGAAAAACAACAACTAAGCACCTACTATACGCTAAGTGCTTTACAAATATGATTTCATTTGATTGTCACAACAACCCTGGGAAGTAGGTGCTGTTCTTATCTCCATTTTACAATTAAGGAGACTGAGGCACAGAGAGGTATAAGTGACTTGCCCAGGATCGTACAGCTAGGAAGTGTGAGGCTGGATTTGAACTCCAGTCTTCCTGACTCCAGGCCCGGTGCTCTATCTACTGCACCTCAGTAGTATCTCTACTATATTTTTGTTGTTGTTGTTGTTCTGTCATTTCAGTTGTGTCTGACTCTTTGTGACTCCATTTGGGTTTTGGTTTTTTTTTTTTGGCAAAGATACTGGACTGGTTTGCCATATTTCCTTCTCCAGGGGCAGCTAGGTGGGCAGTGGATACAGCACCGGCCCTGAAATCAGGAGGACCTGAATTCAGATCTGGCCTCAGACAAAACACTTGACACTTACTAGCTGTGTGACCCTGGACAAGTTGCTTAACCCCAATTGCCTAAAAAAAAACAAAAACATATTTCCTTCTCCAGCTCTCTATCCACTGTGCTACCTAGCTGCCCTCTCTACCATACACTATTATTTTCATTTCTGTGGTGCTTTTACGTTACATCTATTGTTTTGTTTTATTCTTATGACACGTTATGGAGTAGATTATGCCAATTTTCTCCCCATTTTACATGAGGAGAAACTACAGACTAGAGTGGGACAGAGTTCAGCTAAGGGTCACATAGTGAGTTGGTAGCAAAGTAGGGTTTGATTCCCTACCAAGGCCTCTGGCAACTTGGGTCCCCTTCCATTGTCTCCAGGATTTCAAGTGCTGTTTCTACCACCAACTTGTGCTGGAACCTTGGGCACTTGGGACTTTCTCTGGCCTTGAGTTTTCCCATCTGGAAAATTAAGAAGTTTGATTCTTTTAGGCAAAGGAGACCAACAAGTCTGTGCCTCACGTTGATTCATCTCCTTAATGTTCAGTCAGGTACACCGGCTTGGGCTCCACATTCCATCTCTGAGCCTTAGTTTCCTTATCTGTAAAATGAGGAAGTTAGACTAGATGACCTCTGACATTCTTCAGTCTTTCCTTCCTTTATTCATCTGTCTTTCTGTTGATCCATTTAGGTGGTGCAGTGGATAGAGCACTGGTTGAAATCTGGCCCAGATACTTGCTAGCTATGTGACCCTGGGCAAGTCATTTAACCTCCATCTGCCTCAGTTTCTTCAACTGTAAAACAAGGATAATAATTGCACCTACCCCCAGGGTTGTTGTGAGAATCAAATGAGATAATATTTGTAAAGTGCTTAGCACGGTGATTGGCATATAGTAGGCACTTAATAAGTGTTTTCTCTCTATCTCTCTCTTACTGTGGTTCTTCTGAAAATGCTAACTTAGAATTTTAAGAGGTTTCTACCATGCCCCCTCATGCTCCTCTCTGAGGGCCCTCTGACTCTTGGTGATGTCAGCAGGTGTCCTTTGACCCCCACACTCCACATTCCTCCTAACTCTTTGGGGAGGGGGGAGTGAGGAACAAGCAGAGGCAAGACAAGGAAAGGGCTAAAACTGTAGCAGAAGGAATTAAGGTTAGACCAGAGAAAGAAAGGAAGGCTGTGAGGTATGAGGATCCAAGCATAAAGGAGTGCTCTTCTCCTCTGTGTGCGTCAGTTTTCTCCTCTGAAAAATGACGGGTTCGAATGAGATGATCCCTCCAGCTGAGTTTGTAATCTGTCATAGCATTTCTCAAAGTGTGATCTGGTTTCCCCTTTGCTACGCTTGTGTTTCCCGCTTTGAAAAAACAGGGATTTGAGCTAGCTGACCTCTGAAGGCCCTGTGAGCCCTGAGCAGTGACTTCAGGCCTGGAACTTGGGTCTAGTATATTTTCTCTAGAAGGAGCTGTGTTCTAGAGGGATGGGAATAGTATTCCTCAGTCATCCTTTATTAGGCACCTCCTAAGCTAGGTGGCGCTGCAGTAGATAGACTGCCAAGCCTGGAGTCAGGAAGACCTGAGTTCCAATCTGGCCTCAGACACTTACTAGCTGTGTGACCCTGGGCAAGTCACTTCACCTCTGTTTGCCTTAATTCACTGGAGAAGGAAATGGCAAACCACTTCAGTATCTCTGCCAAGAATACCCCAAATGGGGAAACGAAGAGTCGTACATGGCTGAAAAATGATAGGAAAATAAGAGGACAGAGACTACTTTGCCACTGTATCCCTAGCGCCTAGCAAAGGGCTTGGAACACAGCAGGTGCTTACTACATGCTTTTTGGAGTATTGTGCATGTTGGCTCACAGGAAAGACTGTAGGGTTTGGAGTCAGAGAATCTGGCTTCAAATCCTGAATCTGCTCCTCCTTATCTTGTGGCCCTGGGCAAGATCCTTCCTCTACTCTGGGCCTCAGCTTCCTCAGCTGTTGAACCCATGCTCCTCCTGACTTCAGGCCCCAGAGCCTATGTGATAAGGTCATGCAGTAGCCCCAAAGCCTTGGTCTTCTTCCTGCCCCTCAGTTTCAGTCTTGTCCCTTCATTCTCAGGTACTGGCCTCATGGGCTGAAGACTTCCTGTGGCCCTGACGTGTTTAGTGGCAGCTCCGACCCTGGCGTTCAGTCCTACATGATTGTTCTTATGTCCACCTGTTGCATCCTCCCTCTCAGCATCATCCTCCTCTGTTATGTCCAAGTGTGGCTAGCCATCCGAGCGGTAAGTGTCCTTTCACCTCAAAAAGTCTACCTTGCCAGGAGCTCTGGCTCAGGCTTCCCAGCAGCAGTAAGAGACTCGTGAAGAATCTGAAAAGCAACAGGGCATAGTGGATGGAGTGAATGGTGGATGGATGTGAAACTGGAAAGACCAGAGTTCAAATCCTGCCTTGGACACTTAACAGCTGTGTGACTGGGCAAATCACTTATGTTTCTGAGCATTGATTTCTTCTATAAAATGGGGATGATGATAATAGCACTTAATGGATAGGAGTATTGTGGGGCTTAAATAAGAGAATGTATGTAAAGCACTTTATAAACCTTAAAGTGCTATATAAATGTTTATTATTATTATCATCATTCTGAATCTGTCCAGCATATAAAAAATACCCTAAGTACAGAGGAATCCCCAAAGAAAGAGGGATCAGATTGTAGGATCATAGGACTCTGAATCTGGAGCTGGAAGGAACCCCAGAGACCATCAAGTTCAGCCCCCTCATCTTACAGAGGAGGAAACTGAGGTCTAGGAAGGGGAAAGGACTTGTCCAAGGTCATGTAAGCAGTAAGTGGTAGGACTGAGGGTGGAAGCCATTCAATGCACCCAAACCATTCCATTGAGAGATGCTTTTAACAGAGTCCTTGAACTCTTCAGATGAGTTGTGGAATGAGACGTCAGCATCGTGCAACTCAGCTAATAATAACGCTACATACTAATCACTTACATTTAGAAAACATTTCGAGACATATCATTTTAGTCTCATAACAACCCTGGAAGGGACATCCTAGAGGCGTTAGGACCCTGATCCTAAATTAGGAAGAGATGCTGGGGTTCGGACAGTGATGTGCCCAGGATCATACAGCTAGTAAGTAGCAGAGGTGAGGCTTGAACCTGTCCCCAAATCTGGCTCTCTTATCCATCCTGCTTCTGGCTCTCTCACCACCTTCATATGTCAGATACTGTAGAATAATGTTCTAAGCCTGATTAGTGTGGGCAGGCATTAGATCTATGTTAACGGGATGTTCATGACCCAGAATCAGAAAAGCATGAACTTCTTTGATAGTGGAGATGAACATATTTTACTCTCCTTATGTTCTCTTTCTCACCCATTGCCCCTCATGACTGAAGGTATATATTTAAAAGACAGGTAGCTAGAGGGCTCGGTATGGCTCGTGGCTGTAGTAACTGGCTTGCTTGGTGCTATACCTATGCCCTTGGCCTTATTAATAACAAAAATAGCTGACATTTATATATCACTTTGAGGTTTGCAAAGAACTTTATATGTATATTATCTCCCTTGATGTTCACAATAATTCTGGGAGGTAGGTGCCATTGTTATCACCATTTTACAGATGAGGAAACTGAGGCAACGATTAAGTGACTTGTCTAGGGTTGCACAGCTAGTAAGTATCTAAGGCAGGATTTGAACTCAAGTCTTCCTGACTCAGTGTTTAGCTCTCTAGCCACTAGGCCACTGAGATGCCTATGGTTCAGTGTGTACTAACTGAACTATCTATTAATCAATCAATCAACAAGCATTTATTAAGCACCTATTATGTGCCAGGAACTGTCCAAGGTACTAGGGGTACAAAGTCAAAAATGAAAGTCTTTGCCCTCAAAGGGCATGTATTCTTTTGGGGAGATAACAAGTGGTTTCTATGGGCCACACACTGTGCTAAGCCCTGGAGACACAAAGAATCTCTCTCTCTCTTTTTCTCTCTCTCTCTCTCTCTCTGTCTCACTCTGTCTCTCTGTCTCTGTCTCTGTCTCTCTCTGTCTCACTCACTCTGTCTCTCTGTCTCTGTCTTTCTCTCTGTCTTTCTGTCTCACTCACTCTCTCTGTCTCTGTGTCTGTCTCTCTCTGTCTCTGTCTCTGTCTCTGTCTTTCTCTGTCTCTCTCTCAAGTTATCCCGTCTGCATTGTGAGGGTTAGGTGTGCTGTGTTCCTTGGGATCTGGAAAATCCACGTAAATTTTTTTTTTTTACCATTTCCCATCATACCAAGGAAGAAGTCTGAATTTTTTCTTTTTAGTTTATGGGGTGTTAAGTATTTGGTCATAGACTCTGTGTTGTCTGCTGGCCTTCGAGTGTTGTCTGCAGCTTCCTCGAAATTCCCCCAAAATCCCCATTTAATTTCTTATGCCGACCCATGCTATATTGAAACCATGATGGGGAAAGTCTCGATGTGGAAGGGATGACTGTATACACACACACATATGTATATATTACATATGTAAGTCTAAACCAAATATTTACTAAACACAATATGATTTATAATAATATAATTGAAAACAAGTATATGCCAAAGGAACACAATATATTTTTGAGGAGCAGGCTGGAGCTGAGGGTGGGAAGGCATTGGGCGTGTTTTGAAAGTCTTTGTGTAGATGATGGTTTTTTGAGCTGGGATTTGAAGGAAAGTCACAACTAGAAGAGACAAAGGTGTGGAGGGCTCACACCCCCCAAATGTGAGAAGGCAGGGAGCCCAGTGTATGAGGATGAACTTGAAGACCAGTCTGGCTAGACTGGTGACTGTGTAAAGGGAGACTGGAAAGGGCACTTGGGACTTTAAAGGCCAAACAGAAGAGTTCCTATTTGACCTTAGCAGTCATAGACAGCCACTGGACTTTATTGAATTGGGCAGTGATGATGCAGTCAGGCCGCTTTTCAGCTCTCCAGTTACAGTGAGAGAATTACAAATAAAGATTGACCTGGCTCCCCAGGGTAGCTCAAAGCACAGTCAAGTGAGGTACTTTTTGAAGGGATTTTATTTCCTCGCTTCAGATCTGTTACTTTATTAGTGTAGAAAACTTCCATTATGGAAATTTCTTCCATTGATGCAGATCCATACAATTCATCTGTTCCCTATAGTCTTTTTTTCCCTTGTTTTTTGTTTTTGTTTTTGTTTTTAGGCAATCGGGGTTAAGTGACTTGCCTAGGGTCACACAGCTAGTAAGTGTCAAGTGTTTGGTCTGAGGCCAGATTTGAACTCAGGTCCTCCTGACTTCAGGGCCAGTGCTCTATCCACTGTGCCACCTAGCTGCCCCTCCCTATAGTCTTAATAAGCTTCCTGTGGCCCAGAGAGGTCTTGATTTGTTGTCCAAATCACATGGACAGTGTGTGTCAGAAGCAGAACTTGAATCCAGGGCTATCCCTTAATGTTGCTGATGGGATCATAGGATCACAAACTGAGAGCCGGAAGGGACCTCAGAGGACATCTAGTCCAACCCCTTCATTTTATAGAGGAGGAAATTGAGGCCCAGGAAGGGGAAGTGACTTGGCCACAGTAACATAATGGAAGAGCCTGGGATCCAAGTACAGTATAGGTCCTCACCTTCAAACTCTAGGGGTCTCCTTCTATCACCTCATTCCCCATCCTCTTAGTGTCCGCTTTGCCTGGCACCCCCCACCCTCCAATGGGTTATGACTGCCTTGCCAGTCTTGGTCCTTTTCATTGCTCTCTGCAGTAATCCATGGGTCTAGTAGAAGACACTCTGACCAAAGGCTCATCCAATGAGGCCAGGACCCCCTAGGGGTCCAGCTTCCTCCTTAGGACATCCCAACTTTGAGTGGGTACAGCCTGGCATAGCAGATAGAGTGCTAGGTAGGAAATTAGGAGAACCTGAGCTCAAATCCTGCTGTGTGACCCTGGGCATTTCACTTAATGTCTCTGAGCATCTATTTCTTCATCTGTAAGATAGAAATAGTTGGTTGTTTGGCCATTGTCCTTCATTCTCAAAGAGGACCAAAATGACATCACTATATTGGGGTCAAGGTACAATGCATCTGACTGTACCTGATCAGGCCAATATGAGCTTGAAGAGCTCTACCACAAGTTGGGCACAAATAGTCCATGTGAACATTTGGAAATGGAAATAATAATAGCACTTAGCGGACAGAATTATTGCAAGGCTTAAATGAGACCATGTATGTAAAACGTTTTATAAACCAGTAAGTGCTACATAGATGTCTAATATTATTATTAATTATTATACTGCCCCAGGGCAGACCATGGTCCCTTAGAGACTTTGATGGTGATTGGGGGAGTCATCAAAGCCTTAGAGAGTCCCAGCCCCTTTCTGCCTCAGTGAGAGTGGAACCATCATCAACTTGATTGTGGATGGTGAGACTTGAAAAAAAATAAACATTTTATTAAAAACTTAATTAAATATCAGTACAAACAACCATACTTTATTGAAATTTTTATTCCGGTGGGAATGGGGTTGTGGAAATGAGCCTATGATTTCATAGATATAGGGAAGCCCCTCTCATCAAGGTGGGAGCACAGACTCTTCAGTTTCGAGCCTGAGAGTTTCACAGGGGTGCCTGAGAGTGCCAGCATGGTCAGTCAGCTCTTGAACCCAGGACCTTCCTGGTCCTTTTAGGCCAGCTCTAGTTCTCTTGGCATGATGCCTCACTGCCTCTCATTTAAATGATTTGATTTCAGTCAGCGCTTTCTCAGTTTTGCCCTCTAAATTCCCATCAGGATTCTACATCTAATCATTTTCAGTCATTTTTCATCCTATCATAGTTTTTATTCTAGTAATTCTCAAATTTTTTGGTCTCAGGAACCTTTTACACTTTTATAAATTATAAAGGATCCCCCAAGTTTTTATTTATGTGAGTTATATCTAGCATTAACTATCACATTTGAAATTAAAACATCTAAGTATTATTATGAAAATCATTTGGACTTCCCAGAGTCCTTCAAATGATCTCAGGGACCCCCAGAAGCCACCTGGTGAGAACTATTGTTTACACCATTCTTCTGGTTCTGTTTGCTTTTTCTTGCTTTGTACTATTTCGTAAAGATCTTATGTTCACATACCACCATTCATTAAACCAATGCTGTTATTGCAGAGCATTGAAGTTGCTTCCAATCTAAACAAGGACTGGTGGCATCTCCCTCCTTCTGCTGCCTTCTGGCTGCCTCCTTGAATCATTATGCAGTTGACAGGAAGTTGGAAATCATCTGAAAGCTTCAGAGCTGTCAGGAGCCATAGAGTGTCATCTAAACCATAGGAACATAGTCATCTAGTTCAGCTCCCTCATTTTACAGAGGTGGAAACTGAGGCCTAGAAAGTCAAAGTCGCTTACTCAAGGTCAAGGGTTGGACAAGGGGTGGGGAAAGGAGTGGGGTGGTCAAGGTCTTTTCTGTGCAGGTCACCTAGAAAGGTCAAAAGATCACAGACTTAAAGCTGGAAGGAATCTCAGAGGTCCTCTGATCCAGTCCTTCATTTTATAGATGAGGAAACTGAATCTAAGAGAGGTGAATTTACTTGCCTAAGGTCACACAGGTAGCAAGTGGTAGAGTCAGGATTTGAACTCAAGCCCTTCAAATCGTAGGTTCTTCCCGCTCCACCAGGATGTCTCCTGGAAATGGTAAGATGCTAGATGAGAGAGAGGCATGTCCTTCAGAGGTGCTCTAGGAAAGAATTTAGAAAGGGAATTGAGGCGACTTCTTATTCCTCCACACTCAGGAGATATATATTTCTTACTTGGAGGAGAGACCTGAACAGAACACAGATTTCAAAGGCCAAGGTCTCATCTTCTTCCAATTTCCAAGGAGCCAACCCCAAATCCAAATTTCTTTTGAGCTCTGAATGAATTTTCTGATCAAATAATGAGTGATGATGATGAAGACAAAAAAAATCAATGTTTTATATGAGAATTCGAATTCAAAGAACTCCTTGAGTTATTGGTATGCATGCATGTATGTGTGCATGCATATGTGTGTTGGGGGGGGAGGGCTGGGAGAAGGGGGCCTAGTATAGATCCTAAGGCACAGGACCCAGAACAATTGTCCCAATTTGTGATGTCTTAGCAATGGCTCATGTTTGTCTGTGCCTCATAGGTTGCCTCCTTCCCTTAGGTTGCTAAGCAACAGAAGGAATCGGAGTCTACCCAGAAGGCCGAGAGGGAAGTGTCCCGCATGGTGGTGGTAATGATCCTTGCCTACTGCTTTTGCTGGGGGCCCTATACCTTTTTCGCATGCTTTGCAGCGGCCAACCCTGACTACGCCTTCCACCCTTTGACAGCATCCTTGCCTGCCTACTTTGCCAAGAGTGCCACTATCTACAACCCCATCATATATGTCTTCATGAACCGACAGGTAAGTAGGACAACAAGATCTAGTTTCAAATTTCAGCCCTGCCACTCTGTGTAAGAGCAACCTCAGAAAGGGCCATAAGGCATTGAACCAAACACTGGTCCATGCTACCCACTATCTTGTATGTGACAATCTGCTCAGGGACAGAGAACTGATGGGAGTACATGATTGCTACGGCATATATAGCCCTCAAGAACCTGTTGACATCTACCAGCCATAGATTAGGATCAGAGTATCATAAGATTTAGCATTGAAAGAGATCTTCTAGACTGTCTATTTTACAGATGAGGAAACTGAGGCTCAGATAGGGGCAGTACCCAAAGTCACCAAGGTAATAATACTTGTACTAATATTAACACTAATACTTTTTTTGGGGGGAATTTTAATATTTTATTTTTCCCAATTACATGTGAAAACAATTTTTAACCTTCATTTTTTACAATTTTGAGTTCCAAATTCTTTCCCACTCTCACTTCCTGAGATGGCAAGCAATTTGGTAAAGGTTATACATGTGCAGTCATGCAAAACATATTTTCATATTATTCATGTTGTGAAAGAAAACACAGACCAAAAAAAAAACCCCAAGAAAAAGAAAGTAAAATAACAGTATTGATACTAATACTAATAAACCTGGTATAATAGATAGAGAGCTAACCCTCTCAGTGCTTCAGGGCATTCAGAAAAGATGCTAATTTGCATTGTTAGAGGGATTTTCCTTACCAGGAATTTCTCTGTACCAATGAAATAGCAGGCTTACATCAAGAAGACGCTGGGCCAATTTTTTATGCACCCTGATCCACTGATTTCAAATAAGATCATAGATTTAGATCTAGAAAGACCCTTAGAGGTCATCCAGTCCAACCCTGTCATTTTATAGAGGATAGTAGTATAGCGACCTGCTCAAGGTCACATGGGTAGTAAGTGGGAAACCCATTGCTTTTTGTAATCTCGCATATTCTTCTTAAATGGATTTGTATTTTGACTTGTATCTCACTTCCCTGGGAAACCATCTTCCTGCATTTACTATCTGCCTTGGGAAAAAATGGCTCCCAAACTACCTTTCTCAAACTTCAAGGGACTCAGCCCAGGTCCAGTATTCTAGGCTTTAGAAAACAAATCCCTAGTTACCCTTTGCATTACTTTCAAGATTTTATAGACTTCCACACTATCCTTTCTCTCTCTCTCTTGCTATTCTGAAATCTTCATCATCTTCCTTCATATCAGGGCAGCTGGGTAGCACAGTGGACAGAGCTCTGGGCCTGGAGTCAGGAAGACCTAACTTCAAATGCAACCTCAGACAACTTCTGTGTGACCTTGGGCAAGTCACTTTATCTCTGCCTGCCTCAGTTTCCTCATCTGTAAAATGGGGATAATATTAACACCTACTCCATAGGGTTGTTGTAAGGATCAAATGAAATAATTGTAAAGTGCCTGGCACATAGTAAGCACTATCTAAATGTTAGTTGTTGTTATTAGGAAGTCCCGGTAGTAATCGTAGAATCTAGTGGCTTTCTTCTCCCTCTTTTCCCTCCTCCTCTGCTCAAGAAGTTTCATAGGTTTCATACTGTCTATAGGAAAACTCTTTACAATGTGGTTCCAAACTATCTTTCTAGAATTTTTCTCATGGTTGCCTCTGATGCACTTATTTCCTGTGTTCCTTAGATGACACACTTTTTCACAGGCTGTCCACCATACTTAGAATGTTCACCCTCCTCATTGTGGCCACTTCTCCAGGTAGGGATGTGGGACACTCCAAGAATCAGTGTGGAGACTGTCATGGAATCTTGCCAAGGGCTTTGAAAAATCTCTTACAAATTATATTTGCTTGTTTCACCTTGTCCACATTCTTACCACCCCCCAACCCCCAGAGTACTTTAGTAAGTTATTGAAGCATCATTTTCTCTTAAAGAAATCATGTTGCCTTTCCACACTATGGAGTCAAGGAAGATCTGGATTCAGATTCCACCTCTGATATTTTCCAGCTTGTATGACTCTGGGCAAGTCATTTAACCTTTCTCAGCCTCCGTTTTCTCACCTGTGAAATGGGGATAATTAGAGCATCTACCCCAAAGGTTCTTGTGAGGATTAAATGAGATAATGTGGTAAAATGCTCTGCACACCTTAAAGTGATAGATAAATGTGAGTTGCTTTTATTCATCCAGGGAAGCCCACAGCTACTTTCAGTGTGTGTGTGTGTGTGTGTGAGAGAGAGAGAGAGAGAGAGAGAGAGAGAGAGAGCATGAGGAGGGGAAGGGAAAGGGGTGAATGTAGTGGAGTTACAATTTTAAGAAATTTCTTGAATGACTGGCGTACATTTGGGCTAATTTTAAAAAAAATATTGGCGTCAGTTCATATATGATGAGGGGACTTGTCTAGATAGTTAAGGTTGCCCAAATCCTCTCAGGTGTCAACTGGCAAAAGAAAAAAAAACCCCACTGGATCCAAATGCGCTCTTCTGGGTGGAGGAGAAGAGGTTGGCATAGTAGAGAAAGGCCCATTCAATGCTTCCTTCCTCTTTTGACCTTCCCCAGGAACAACAGGACAGAAAAAGGGGAAGGAACACCATGCACCACTTCCTTGAGGCTTTTTCTAGAGGTTTCTTTGTTACTTAGATGTGTTCAAACATCCTGAGATGGTTTGCATGACTGCCATGAAGGTGGCCATTTTTAGGCAAGGCCAGTTGCTGTCCAAGGTGACAGAACACTAAGGAGCTCTCTCTCTGCCGCCTTGGGCTATGGCCTTGGCTATGTCCGGAGGCCAGCTTCTCTGGCCTTTACCAGCAGTGTGCCTCTGTTTCTTAACCTCTCTGAGCCTCAGTTTCTTCATCAGAAGGCTGTTGTGAGGGTCAAATGAGATAATATGTAAAGTGCTATGTAAATGTCAGCAATTGATAACATGGGGTTCATTAGTGTTCTAATGAACACTTAGAGTGTTCTGATAGTTGCTCACATACTCCATCTAGGTGTCTGTCTAATCCCGAGTTTTCTTAAGGCTGGAAGAAAGTGGTGGCAGAAGGAAAGATTATGAAGTTTTTCTTAAGTACAGATCTGCTTTGCAACATTGTCTAATGCTTTCTGTCCTTCCAGTTCCGAACCTGCATCCTACAGCTCTTTGGGAAGAAGGTGGAAGATGGGTCTGAAGTTTCCAGCACCTCTAGGACAGAGGTCTCTTCTGTGTCCTCTGTGGCCCCTGCATAAACTCCCCCCACCACCTCCCCCACCCCAAGGCCTGAGAACAAGCAACTGTGCCTCACACAGAAACAAAACCTGCCATCCCCACTTTTCCAGGCCTTAGTCTTTGCTTTTCTTCCCACCCTCATCTTGCCCTGTTTCCTTCCCAACTTTGTGGAACAAAGTGTGGATTCTCCTGTCCTAGGCAACCAGCCACAAAGGTTGCCAATACTAGTTTCCTGGAAGCTTTCCCACTTCTGGGTTTCCAGTTGTTTAAGAGACCCCATTCCTCCCTTTCTGGGCAGCCAGAGTCTAAGGCTGCCAAGGTCATCCCATTCTCAAAGCAGAGGTGGAACAGAGGGCAAAGACGAGTCCAAGGAGGAGGCACTAGGGAACACAAAGGAGATGGATTTCTTACTTCTTAGCTTTTAATATTTAAACACTAAGGCCAGTAGACAGTAGAAAACCCCATCCCTTCTCTGAATCACCCATTTTGGGGGAAGGGGGTCAGGAAGCATGAGCAGAAATAACTTGGGGGAGAGTACTGAGTTTTTGAAAAACTTCATCGAAGCAGGAAGAGGGAACAGAGGACAGGACATTCCTGAAGGAGACATCTAGCAGGCATTCCCAGGCTGAGGAGGCTTGTCCTGCTCCTTTAAGCCCAACTTGTCAGAGGCCTGGAGTCTTTGTAATGCAACTTCAATCTCAATAAGATGCGCTCATGCCAACAAGTGAACAGGATAGAGTACCACTTCTGCCAGGTGAACACCCCCAGCCCAATGAGCAGGAGGATGGCGCAGAAACGGAGACGGCATCTGGTGAAAGGCAAGGGGCATGTGCAGATGGTGGACAGGCAGATGAGGAGAATGGTGGTCAAAGTGAGCAGCAAGCTCATGAACTTGCCTAGGAAGACTTGGGAGTGGCTTCTGGGCTTCTCCGTTATTTCTTGTTGGTCTGTTTGCTGCTGGGTCTCCAGTTTGGAAATTCGATTATGAAAAGTCCCCATCACCTCCTGAGGATGACAAAAATACACACACATACATACGTGCATACATGTCAGAAGACCCTCTTCGAAGAAGTTCTGCACATACATGTTATTGAGTTCTTAGAGAGCACCTAATGAACACTTGCAGTGTTTTGATAGCTGCTTACTTATAGTCACTTATAGTGAAGCATGCCTGCTGCTTCTAGCTTAGGATGTGGTGGTGGGCAACAGGCACACTGCTAGGTGTGGCCAATATGGTCATTTGTTTTGCTTAATTGCACTTTGCTACAAAGGAGGATTCCATTGGGAATGGGGGAGTCACTGGGAAATGAAGGAAGTAAGAAGAAAAGCATCAATCATTTAATTGAATTGAATTGCACATTTTCCTTTTAAGAGGGAAGAGACCAGAGGGAATGCAGAGAAATACAAGAGAAATGATGACTAACAGTGGGGCTTCACTCCCTGCTCCCTGGCCAGGTCACCCGCCCTGGGTGCTGCTTCCAGTAGTGAGGACTAGGCTGTTGGGACCCAGCTCTTTTTCTCATCCTTGTGAGCAAGGGGGCCTGCCTATCCGGCAGGGATTTAGGGGCAAAGTCCAGGGCTTATTAAACTCTTTTCTCTCTAGACCCCTTTGTTGAGGTCAGGTTTGAGAGAGCAGTTTGGATGTGAAAGAATTCAGGAGCTTTATTTAACTCGTAAGCAACACGGGGCTCCTCAGCAAGGAAGCTAATTGAGGCCCCGATATTTGGAGGAGTTATGCTTATATAGAGGTTTCAGAATGATGATGTAGTTTTAGGGTTTTATGGTGGTTAAAGATAAGGACAGGATAAGGAAGACGGGGGAAATTTTATGACACAGGATGAGGAAGAAAAAAACAATTCTTTTGGTCTTAGAAGAAGTTTTGTGGTATTTCAAGATAAAGGGCAAAAGGACTTTAGGACACCCTCAGGCTCAGGAGGGGCTTCACAAAGTACTGCAAAAGCAACCTTTAATATTCTTTTGAACCCTTAGGGTACTGTTTGTATCCACAGAACCTTCAGTGCTTCGTTAACTGTGGGTTGAGACCCCATGTGGGTTTAAGTTTAACAAGCTCCAAGGGACGGAAGGAAGACCTGTATTCAAGACCTGTCTCTGCCCATTGGTTACATGACTGGACAAATCCCTTAACCTGTAAATGCTCTTGGTGATTGTCAAAGATCATAGGTTATAGATGGGGCTGTCGTCTTTTTTAGATTTTAATTTAATTTTTATTTTCAGTTCCAAATTTTCTCCTTCTCCCTAACCCTCCTCCACCCATTGAGAAAGCAAGAAATACAATTCCTATTATACATATACAATGATGCAAAACGTATTTCTGCATTAACCATGTTCCGAAAAAAAGAAAAGAAAAATAAAGGAAAAATATACTTCAATTTGCACTCAGAGTTCATCAGCTCTTTACAGAGGTGGAGAACATTTTTCATTACCAGCCCTCTGTGTTGGATCATCGTTTTGATCAGTCTTTCACTGCTGATTTTCCTTACAATGTTGTGATTGTATTAATTGTTCTCCTAACTGTATTACTTGTTACCAGGAGAACAATTCCATCACAATCATATGCCACACCCTATTTAGCTATTCCCCAATTTCCAATTCTTTGCCACCGCAAAAAGAGCCGTTATAAATATTTTGGTACATATTTGTCCTTTATGGAGCTATATTGCTAAAACCTTTCTACACTAAAAATTCCTTCCATGGTTGAAATCAAAGGTCTGTACCAGAACAGCAGGGGTTAGGAATTCAATCTGTGGGCTTGGAACAGTCTGAAACAAACTGATTATACAGGCTCCAGGTCCTTGGCCTTGGGGACAAAGCAAGTGTTCCTAAATACCTTCATTAAAGTGCTGACGGGGAAGGTGATTGGTGATGAGGGGGAGGGGGGAGGTAAAAAGGAAGCTGTATGTGTGCGTAGGGACCTAATAATTCTCAAGTTCCCATTTCTTTTGCCCTTGAAAAGACTTCCGGCTGTGAGTTTGGGGGTGCAGATTGGCGAGAAGGAGAAAAGCAGACTGTGAGCTCTGTCTGCAATGCTGGCCACAGAAGGCAATCAGCCTTTGGGCTCAGAATGATGTTCTGGGGCACAAATGTCACTGTAGATAGTGGGAGCGCTCAGATCTAGGCCCAGGCCCAGAGCGAAGATGCGCGCTGCCCACCAGGGCTCTGAGAGGCAGTATGTGCCAGCATGAGTCAGATCCGGGGCAAAGCCAGTCTCCGGGGCGCCAGACTGGGTAGTGTTATGAAAGCCGGATCAGCTGATGGGCCGACAAAGCCCCTCCCTTACAAGATTTCTTTTTCTGGGCTGATTAAGGCCATTGACCCTTGAAAAGAGGTGCCAGACTCATAACTCCTGCACATAATCCTTTCACACCCTCCACACCCTCATCCCCAGAAGGAATTTTAAAAGTTTTCCATTTTGGGAAAAGGTCAGGAGAATGGGTGGGAAAAGTAATTCAGCTGAGCACTTCCTAGGGTAACCCTTAACAAGCCTCATTCATGTTCTTTGTACAGTAAAAGTATGCATGGCTGCAGTATAGACTGCTCGCGAAATGATACGAAATACAGCGAGGCCGCAGGACTGAAGGGGATCTCCCAAATGCAGGCTGGGGGCGGAGTCAGAGAGTGAGAGCCAGAGCCAATTTTTCATTTGTATATGTCAAAGAGATCTTTTTTTCCTCCCTCCTTCACCCCTTTTCTCTCTCTTCTCCCTCTCTCCCCCTCCTCTTTTCTCCTTCCCTCCCTCTCTTTTCTCCCTCCTTCCCTCCCTCTCCTCTCTCTGTCTCTCTTTTCTTTCTCTCTTCTCCCCACTCCTTTCTCTCTCCCTGCCCCTTTCTCTTTTCTCCCTCCCTCCTTCTCTTCTTCCTCTCTCTCTCTCTCTCTCTCCTCCCTCCCTTTCTCTTTTCTCCTGTCTTTCTCTTTCCTTCTTCCCTCCTGCTCTTTTCTCTGTCTGTCTCTCTGTCTCTGTCTGCCTCTGTCTCTGTCTCTTTCTGTCTTCCCTTCTTTCTCCCTCCATATATATATACATTTCATTTATGTGTGTGTGTGTGTCTGTCTGTCTATCTGTCTCTGTTTCTGTCTCTCTGACTATTAGATCTGTATTGAATCTGGTCCAGAGCTTATGCAGGGAGGAGTTTCTAAAAGTTTCTAGGATAAGCGCCCCCTGGTGAGAAGTGAGGGTAATGTCTTTGGAAAAGCCCGTCCACGTATACTCAATACCCTCTGAGGTAACTAACCACTTGGCTGGTGGCCCGAGGATAATGCCACCTGGTGCCCAAATGATATCCTACGTTCCCTAGCTGGTGAATTAATTAGCTGATCGCCCACTTTTCGGTAGGCCTACCAAGTGTACACCTAGCCTGCACTTCCTATCACACAATAATAGAATATTCTTACCCATTAAACTAAAGTGCGTCTAATGGAAAAGAGTAAGTATACCAAAGGCTGAGGCCTTACTGACTTGGAAATAAACACTGGCCTTCTTACAATAGCAAGAGGACCTGAGGGAGGGCCTGGGCCTGGGCCAGGGCTCCGGCAGAGAACTCCCCTGAGTAGCAGGCATTGCCAACCCGCATCAGTGGAGTGGTGACTCACACCAGGGGGTTCCAGACCCTTTGGAGTATTAGAATATTTGGATTGGCTTTAGAACCTGTGCATTAGAACAATGCCTGGCTTCAATACTCAGTCTTTGTATTTGGTCACTGTGCTCCATTCTCCTAGAAACAAATGCCATGGCATGCATTTCTCTCCCTCCCATCCCATCACACCCCAAAGGTCTCACCCATATCTCCTTGGATTTCTCATAGGACAGATAGACCATCTTCTCTTCAGTGCAGGCCAAGTTCTGTTTCATATGGGAAATCTCACCCAGGTACCCCTGCATGTGGTCATTGACCTGTTCCTCAATCACTTTTTGCCTTAACGTGTGAAAAAGAAAGTTAACACCACAATCAGGAAAGTGTTCACTTTTCCAGGGCCTGGAAAATACTTGGGCTCCTCTTTGCCCTCCCTTTTTTCCTTTAAAGATCAACTAAAACCCTACCTCTTTCTAAAATGCCTTCTGAGACCCAATTCAACCAGCGTCCATTTCCCCATACAAAACAAAGGAGAACTTTCAACCTGGAAAGGACCTTAGACTCCATCCAGTCTAAACCCACTTATTTTACACAAGAAGAAACACAAGCCACAAAGAAGGTAAATGACTTGTCCAAAGTCACAAAGTAGTAGAGCCAAAATAGAAACCCAGCTCCTCAAACTCCAAATCCAGCATTTACCCTCATTGCATCAGGGGGAAATAATTTTCCCTACTTTTAATAAAATAAAATTTAAAAATAGAACACTGGCTTGGAGTCAGGAGGACCTGAGGTCAAATTTGACCTCAGACTTTCGGCACCCATTAGCTATGTGATCCTGGGCAAGTCACTTAACCCCGGATTGCCTCGCAAAAAAAAAAAAAGTCCAACATACCTATCAAGAAACCAAAAAATTTGGGGCAGCTAGGTGGCACAGTGGATAGGGCTCTGGCCTTGGAGTTAGGAGGCCCTGAGTTCAAATCCGGCCTCAGACACTTGATACTTACTAGCTGTGTGACCCCGGGCATGTCACTTAACCCAAATTGCCTCACCAAAAAGCAAAATAAAATAAAATTTAAAGACTCTAAGAGTCAGAGAACCAGTGAGTTGCTAATTTCTTGAGCACATTCCGGCTTTTGGACGCCGTGAGTCAGAGGTCAGGCTGTCATCATTGATCCTATGTTCAGATCATCCTTCACCTGGAATCCTCCCTCCTATCTATCTGTTCACGTGACCAGCTTTGAAGCTACAACTCATGCCACATCCTCCTTTGGTTATCCCAGCTTCTACTGATCTCTGGCATCCCTGAAATCCAACCCCCCTTGGAGTCTAAAACGCTCACATGAACATTCACTTTTTTTTTTTTAGGCAGTGGGGGTTAAGTGACTTGCCCAGGCTCACACAGCTAGTGTCAAGTGTTTGGTCTGAGGCCGGATTTGAACTCCAGTCCTCCCAACTCCAAGGCCGGTGCTCTTTCCGGTGCCACCTAGCTGCCCCTGAGCATTCACTTCTACTCAGCCTTCTAGATTCCATGTTGTAAATTCAACAAACACTTTTTTTTTTTTAACAAATCTTGATTCCTAGATCTCTCCCCAACTACCTCATTATCTCCTTGAGGGCAAGAACTAAAGATCCCCAGGACATAGTACAGAACTACTAAGAAGATGGGATCAGAGGATTTAAATCTGTAAAGAGAGTTAGAGGCTGTCTATCCCTTTTTACAGAGGAGGAAACTGAGGCTCAGAGAGGGCAATGAGTTGTCCAAGTGGAAATTCGGTGATTTTAATCCTGGTCTTCTGACTCCAAGTCCAGGTATCTTTTTGTTAGAGAGGAGTGCTCAACAAAGACATTGATTGACTGATTTTTCATAGCTCCCTAACTGGAGCAAATCCCCTTTGTTGTCTAACCCAGAAAAATGACTATAATGATGGGCTTTTTGGTCCAGGCAGGGCAGAGAAGCAATCCTCAAATCATCCTGAGGCATCAATTGCCTGCTATACTTCAGAGGTGAAACTAGGATGAGATGAGCAGAGCTTTTCCTCAGGACACTGAGTTTAGAGGGTACTAATAGCATATGCAGTCCTGCAACGTCCAGAAACTAGTTTATCACCTGATTAGAAAGTCTAATTAGTTAAAAAGGAAGCTCTCAGATGGTAGGTAGCAGATAGAGCACTGAGCCTGAAGTCAGGAAGACCTGTGTTCAAACTCAGCCCCAGACACTAGCTGTGTGACCTTGGGTAAGTCACTTGACTTCATTTAGCCTGTTTGCCTCAGTTTCCTCACTTGTAAAATGGGGATAAATGATAACATCTACCTCCCAGGGTTGTTGTGAGGATGAAATGAAACATTTGTAAGGTGCTTTGCAAAATGTAAAGTGCTATATAAATGCTATTATTATTATTATTATTACTACTACTATCTAAGACAAACTCCTCTATGCCTTCCTATTCCTACTCAACTGAGGACAGTTTGCCCAAGGCAGAATTCATGGTATACTTGTCCCGGGCACAAGCAATCCTAATTATGGCTCTGCTGTTGTCGGCTGCAAATTACAAAAAGCAAGAAAGAATTTTTACCTAGATGCTCTCCAGGGTTGGCAGCCTGTGGGTTTGCCTACAAAGTAGTATCCTTAAATGTATCTCAAAATTTGTAGGAGAAAATTCTCAGCGGTCTGGGAAGGCAGGAAAAGCCTCTTCCCTGGGAGTTGAGAGCCCTGGGTTCTAGTTCTGAATTTATCATTGACTAGGTTGGGGCTAGTTTCTAGGCCTTTCTGGACCTCATCATTGCATCTCTCTGGGACTCAGCTTCCCCATATGTGAGATAAGGGGGCTGGACTTGATGACTTCCAAGATGCCTTCCTGAGCTAAGATCTTAGGGTTCTAAGTCACGTCTTGGGTTCCTACCAGCTCTGACATTTCATGAGCTTGTGTCTGTCTGACCGATGGGCTGTAAAAGAAAACGGCCTGTCCTTTAGCTAGGGCCATGAGCAGGTGAAGCTGAAGGACTTGGCCTTACCTATATTTCTCCTCCTGAAGAGACTTGATAATCAGCTGCAAGTCAGTCAGGTACTTCACCCTCAAGGCTTGAGAAGATAGCTCAAGTCTGCTATGGGATTTTTTAATATCTTCCAGCTCTTCCTTGACCTTGAAGGAGAGCAGACTTCATTGCTGGCCTATGCTATCTTTCTTTGAGGATTTTTCCTGTGGGAGGGCAGCAGCCAGCGCATCTCCCTCTAAGACATCCAGGGGACTTGTGGATTGCGGTTCCTCTGCTCTGGTCTTTGGGTTCCCCACCAAAGGGGCCTTGTCAGCAGGTTCCTGGCTCTTGTTGGCCTTCTCTTCCTTCAGTGATGAGCACTTGGGCCTGCTCCCCTCTTCCATTTCCTGGAGCTGTTGGTGATACTGTCGGAGCTTGTGTTCTATGTGGGCAATAGTGGCCAAAGAGCGCTGGTTCACCTTCTCAAAGGCTCGTCTAATGTGAGTGGCCTGCTGCTGGTCAGCTTTGGACACTAGTTTGAGGTAGCCTACTGTGTTCTCATCGCGGCTGGTTTTCTCCACTTTGAGCTGCTCTGACAAGTACAGGATGCGATGTTTGACATTATCCTGGAGGCTTCGGCTAATCTCACTGATTGATTGCCTGGGGTTGTCGCTGGAGCCCTCATCTTTGGTGGGAGAGGATCTGTCTTGGTCGATGGGGCAACTGAGAAGGTGTGGGGGACTTTGACTCTTCATATGTTTCGCCTGCATTGGGAGAACAGAAATCACAAAGTTGGGAATACTGTGACCAGTGTACTTGGGGACATTCAGTGACATTTTAGTAACTAGCTGGAACAGTGTAATAGAGTGCTGGGCCTGGGGTTAAGAAGACCTAAGTTCGGTTTCCACTTCACATACTTGCTAACTATGTGATCCTGGGTAAGCCACTTAACTTGGTGAGAAAGAGCTAAGAAGGGCAACAGCTTTCCTTCTGAACCAGACTTAGACCCCTATACTACCAATATATGAGGGGACAGACAGATAAAATTTTAGCTCAATATCCCTCTTTGAGATAGTCAAAGGAAGGAGTAAGCATTAGGTCTGTTTCAGTTTCCTTATCTGTAAAATGGGGATCATGATAGGACCTACCTCTCATGGTTGTTGTGAGAATCAAATGAAATAATAATTATAAAGGGCTTTGCAAACATTAAGTGCTAATAAGTATTAATATTAATAATTAATACTAATAAGCAGTAGCTATAACTGTTGAATACATATATTTAAGAGGAATCCTAGGCAAATTTGGGAAGGCTCCTCCTCATGATGAGCCCCAGATCACCAAGATACTCCCTTAGGATGTCTCAGTTTCCTCATCTATAAAATGAGGGGGGTTGGACTTGGAGGAGAAAGTGTGGTATGATGGAAAGAAGTATTGGATTTGGAGTCAGGGGGTCTGGGCTGGAAAATTTGATTTTGCCATGTATTCCCTGGTGGTTACAACCTTTCTGGGCCTCAGTTTCCTCCTCTATGAAATAAGGAGCTTGGACAAGATGGCCTTTAAGGTCCCTCCCACCTGGAATATTCTGCTTACTTCTGGGCATCACATTTTAGGAAGGACAGACAAAGTGAAATAGGTCTAGAAGTCAACCAGGATGATAAGTGACCTGGAGACCATGCTATTTGAAGGGACTAGGGCACTTAGCCTAAGGAAGAGAAGCCTAGGGAGACATGATAGCTGGTTTTCCAAATTTGAAGAGCCATAGTGTGAAAGAGGGATTAGACTGAGGCTGCCTGGCCCCCAGAGGAGAACTCAGAGCAACGGTGGTGGTGGTAGTGGGGCAGGAGGGGTGGGTGGGTGGGAAGGAGCTGAAGAGAGGCAGATTTAGTTTCTATGTAAAGAAAGGCTATTAAGTCAAAGCTATCCAAAACCAGAATGGGCTGTCATGAGAGTGTAAGATATACATGCCCATGTGAGATATGTATGGCCACGTAAGATAGGGATAGCCACATGGGTCATCTAAATGGCTCTGTGATCTGGTTCCCCCTCTTCAAGTGAGACTGCAATTTCCTTTTTGAGGGAACAGAAGAAAGGCCGTGACTCCTTCCTTTGACTATCTCAAAGAGGGATATTGGGCAAAAATTATATCTATCTGTCTCTTCAAATATTGGTAGTATAGGATTCTAAGTCTGGTTCAGAAGGAAAGCTGTTGCCCTGGTCACTCTTTTTTTCTTTTTTTTTTTTCGTGGCTAGACAATGGGGTTAAGTGACTTGCCCAGGGTCACATAGCTAGTAAGTGTCAAGTGTCTGAGGCTGGATTTGAACTCAGGTCCTCCTGACTCTAGGGCTAGTGCTTCATTCACTGCGCCACCTAGCTGCCCCCTCTTTTTTCTTTTGCAAGGCAATTGAGGTTAAGTGACTTGCCCAGAGTCACACAGCTAGTAAGTGTTATGTGTCTAAGGCCAGATTTGAGCGCAGGTGCTCCTGACTCCAGGCCAGGTGCCACCTAGCTGCCCCTACCCTAGTCACTCTTAAGGGGGAAGCTAGCCTTTAGATTACACTTGCCAGCTTAGCTCTTTCTCATCAAATGCTGGTTACACAAAAGACCATCATAGATAGTAAAGAGTGAATAAATAGATTTGTCCAAGCAAATAGAAAACAGAAATTGGAGAAGTTATGCAAATTAAACTATATCAAAGAATATGTGAGTGAATGAACTCTTGATTTTTCAATTAAAAAACAATTTTTCAGACTGAATCTCCCTATCTCTCACAAGCTGAAAGCACAGGGGCTACTGGAGGGCCTGGTCCCATTACTGTTCAGCATGGGAGCCTTGACCTGTTCTGTTTATGACCTGGGCTGTTTCACTCCTCCTTAGGTAACCTGGTGGCTTCCCACTCCCTGGAACTCACCATATTAATACTGAATTCAGTGTAGACACTTAATTAGCACAGCCTCAGGACTCTGGAGCCCAAGAGATTTTCCAGGCTTAGCCTCCCTGGTGGCCAGGATTATAGATGAGTACTACCCTGTGGTGGTACTTGAATGACCTATTCAGGTGAGGGTGAGATGAAATCTCAACTCCAACCAAGAGAGCTTGATCTCATCCAAGGAGGTCCATTTTGCAGTCTCTAGGAAGGCAAGCTGGAGATCAGGGAAATGTTGAGCTGGCTTCCCCTATATGTCTGGAACCACCATGTCTCTTCCCCAAGACAATCTGGCACCAATTCCACTCTCCTTATACAAGTACTTATTGTCATATGTCAGTCAGTATTCTCTTCAGTGATCTGGAGCCATGTTTTCTTTCACATATACAGCAGCATGGAAAACACCCCAGGCTAGGTTACATTCCTCCCCTGGGCTGAAACGTTTTGTAGTCCCTTGCAAAACCCGGTGGGTGCAAGCTCAAAACCTGTAACTATATGGCATAAACACAAACATGAGCACTTTAAAACAACAATGACAATTTTCCTGGCACCCCAGGTAACCAAACTAGTATACCACTGAAAACAAAAGAAAACAAATGTGCATTAGCAATCCATACAATAGACATGACACTATACGGAGTATCACCTGACAGTGCTACAGTGAGATGTTACACACAGGACCTAGCACATACACAGGTCAAGAACACATGCATATCCATGGTACAGAGCAAGTAATAAAAAACACCAAAGCAAAGAATGATTAACAAAACAAAGCTAGCTAGCTGCAACAATAATATTACCAATAGGCCTAAATAAAAATACAACTTAACTAAAAACATTAGTGAATACACAAAACAGTTATCAGATATTGCTATAGTATGAACATAACACAAAACATAGAAACATGAACTTAAGAGCCAAATAATGAGCAAGTATACTCAAACATGTTATACTTAACATGTGTAGCAATGAACACATGCAATTATAGGCAAGGCACATATCACATAGGGAATCCTGCATTGTTGCCTGGATAAGTGTATAACTATTTCTTCAGGTACACCTACAACATCACAAGTTAATCTAGTGACTGGTCTGATGGGTCTAGTTCCTTTGTTTCTGATCAGTTTCTCTACTCTTATACTTGAGTTAGTAAATGGTAAGGACTGACTTGTTTGTCTACACCTAGGCTGACAGCAGGGGTGGGTTGGCATCAGTATGTTCATGCTCTCTTGTATCTGTGCCCTAGAAGTCTCTATAGTACCAGCTCTATGGAAGAAAAGACATGATTCTTGGTCCAGATCTTCTGCCTCATGTTTTGTTGTTGAGTCATATCCACTCTTTGTGACCCCATTTGGGGTTTTCTTGGCAGAGATACTGGATTGGTTTGCCATTTCCTTCTCTAGCTCATTTTACAGATAAAGAAACTGAAGCAAACAGGGATAAGTGACTGGCCCAGGGATCTTATAAGCGTCTGAGGCCATATTTGAACCCAGGTCTTCCTGACTCCAGGCCTGGTGCTCTACCCCCTGCAGTGCCACCTACCTGTCCTTTCTGCCACATACTAGAACCATAGTCTCCTCCTCACTTGAATCATCACTCTTAGTACCCATATCTAGGTCAGAAAGTTTCTGGATAACAAGTGGATACTCTCTTTTGCTTAACATTTTCTGAGTTGAGTATACATCAGTTCTCTCCACCTGCTCTTTAGAAAGTCCAACTAATTTGTCAATGAGCAATAGGTGCTTGTGATGAATGCTCTTGATAGGACTCCTTCCATTTTCTGGGGCCATTTTGCAAGAAGGAAAGTTTCCAGGTCTCTCAGCAGCTTTGTATGAATTAGCTTTCCATCAGTCAGTTTACTTGTGAGTCCCTTGAATGCCAAGGTTTCTCAACAGAACTCTGTCTTCTTGTGGAAAGTCTTGATGACATATACTAGCACACTGTCTTTTGTTTCTGCCACAGCTTCTGATCTGAGACCTCTCAGATTCTCTGTCAAATGAAAGACGCACTCACTGTGAGTAGCATCACCTCCTTCATCTGAGGTACCAAAATACAAGTCAATAGGTAGGTGTGGTTCTTATGAGCACGGCAAAAAGCCTGGAGCATAATTCCTGGTGGAATTCTATGCATGTGTTAGAAATAGCACATACTGACTTTTTTGTTGAGACTTTTGTTCTGTCTAACCACGTGCAGTTAAACCATTCAGACTGGAGTCTTCTTGTGGATGGTATGGCGTAGTTTTTGATACTTGTCAAAGCAAACATTTCCTCAAGTAGTTTGCTCTCAAAGTCTCTACTTTGGTCAGAGTGGATATTGGCAAGGGAATAAAATACACTCAAAAATACTTTCCCCCAAATGAAGAATGCTGGAGGTGCTGGGGGAAAATATGTGCATTAATGCACTGTTGGTGGAGCTGTGACCTGGTTCAGCTATTTTAGAAAGCAATCTGGAACTCTGCCTAAAAAAGCTATTAAATTGTGTGTGCTGTTTGACCTACAATACCACTACTAGGTCTGTACCCCAAAGAGATCAAAGAAAGAGGAAAAGAACCCATATGTACAAAAATATTTATAGCAGCCCTTTTATGGTGGCAAAGAATTAGAAACTGAGGGAGTGCCCATTAACTGGGGAATGGTTGGGCAAGTTATGGCATATCAATGTGATAGTATACTATTATGCTATAAGAAATGACAAGGGGATGGTTTCAGAGAAACTTGGGAAGATGTATATGAACTGATGCAAAGCGAAGTGAGCAGATCCAGGAGAACAATTTATACAATAACAACAATATTGTGAAGACAAAAAACTTTGAAAGACTTAAGAATTCTGATTAACACAATGACCAGCTATGATTCCAGAGGACTCAAGATGAAATGTGCTTTGTTGTTCAGTTGTTTCAGTCGTGCCTGACTCTTCCTGACTCCATTTGGGGTTTTCTTGGTAAAGATACTGGAACGGTATCACACCTATAAGATTGGCTAACATGACAAAACAGGAAAGTGATAAATGATGGAGAAGATGTGGGAAAATTGGAACACTAATGTATTGTTGGTGGAGTTGTCAACTGATCCCACCATTCTGGAGAACAATTTGGAACTATGCCCAAAGGGCTATAAAACTGTGCATAACCTTTGATCCAGCAATACCACTACTAGGTCTGTATCCCAAAAAGATCATAAAAATGGGAAAAGAACCCAAAGGTACAAAAATATTTATAGCAGCTCTTTTTGTGGTAGCAAAGAATTGGAAATTGAGGGGATGCCCGTCAGTTGGGGATGGGTGAACAAGTTGTGGTATATGAATGTAAGAAATGATGAGCAGATGGATTTCAGAAAAACCTAGAAAGCCTTGCATGAACTGATGCTGAGTGAAGTGAGTAGAACCAGGAGAACATTGTACACAGTAATAGCCACATTGTGTGATGACTGACTTTGTTAGACTTAACAAAGTCTTCTTTGTTAAGAATTCTCTTCTCAGCAATGCAATGATCTAAGATAATTCCAAAAGATTCATGTTGGAAAATGCCATCCACATCCAGAGAAAGAACTATGGAATTTGAATGCAGATCAAAGCATACTATTTTCTCTTTCTTTGTTTTTTTCTTTCTAGTGGTTTTTTCCTTTTGTTCTGATTCTTCTTTCACAACATGACTAAGGTGGCAATATGTTGAATATGATTTTACATGTATAGGCTATAAAAGATTACATGCCATCTTGGGGAGGAGAGTGGGGGGAGAAATTTAGAAGTCAAAATCTTATAAAAGTGAAGGTTGAAAACTAAAACCTAAAAAAAAAATAAATTTATATTAAAAAAAGAAGATACTGGCCTTCTCTAGCTCATTTTACAGATGAGGAACTGAGGAAAACAGAGTTCAGTGACTTGCCCAGAGTCACACAGGTAGTAAGTGTCTGAGGTCAGATTTGAACTCAGGAAAATGAGTCTTTCCAACTTCAAGCCTGGCTCTCTCTCACTGCAATGCCACCTAACTGCCTATGAAATATGCTACCGACCTCCAGATAAAGAGTTGATAGATTCAAGATGCAAAATGAGATATGCATTTTTGGCCATGGTCAGTGAGGAATTTTGTTTTGCTTTACCTAAATGCCTCCGACTCTAACCCTAACCCCTAACCCTAAATGCGTGCCTCTGATCCTAACTCTAACCCTAACATTTGTAATAGGTTTTGTTTTTCTTGCTTTCTCAATGTGGGGTGAGGTGGGGGGAGAGAATGTGGACTTGAAATTATTTTTAAAATTGAATTTAAAATACTTTTCTCATGACACTTTGGCAACAATATATGTTTTCTGGTTTTTGGTTGGCTATGCTTGTATACTAGGTTTGGTGAAATGATCAGTCACCACTAAGATATGACTTATATTTTTGCTATCTCCTTCCATAAATAGAAAGATAATACAGACAAGTTTCAAAGGCTTGTTGGCATTTGTTCTCCAAATGTATCTGTATCTATATCTATATCTATATCTATATCTATATCTATATCTATATCTATATCTATATCTATGTTGCATGAGTTGGTAATATTTTTGGGTACACATCTGGTCACTTCTTGGTGACATCTGCACCCATCTTGGACTCCTAAAATTAGTTTCTTACCAGCTGTAGGATTTTTTCCTGACCCATATGCCCAAAGTCCTCAGGTAAAGTAATCGTGGCTATTGGCTTGTATGACCTGGGCACCAGCTGCTTCCTGGTTCCATGTTGGGGTCCAGTCACAGTCCAATACAACAATCCATTGCATAGCACCAACTTCTGCCATTGTCTCAGAAGGAAAATTGCCTTCTGCTGACTGCAATTTAATATGTTTAGAATCACTACTTTGGTTTTTGGCTTGTATTACTTCTCTTAGTTTTTCATCAGCCTTCTGTTCAGTCATCCACAGATAGCTAAGGCAAGGGAGACTGGCTCAATGAAACATGGTTCGTGTATGCATTTGGCATGCTGTCTGGTGGAAATCCCAAGTTCTCAGCTATACTTCCACTTGGCTATAGTCTAGTTCTTTGGGTGTCCCAGATTTCCCTTAAATCTTCTTTTGGTATCACTACATCTCTAGGGTTCTGTGGCATTCTGGACAAAGCATCTGCATCCATGCTAGTCTTACAAGGCCTATAGTATATACTGAAATTATAATTGGCCAACACTGCTACCCATCTCTGACAAGCAGCATTGTATCAGTCCATATTTGGAGTTTTGCTCTAAATACATAGTCTTTGAACTTCTCACTGAGAGCCCACTTCAAAGCCAAGAACTCAAGCTTGTGGACAAGGTAATGAGACTCAGTATCAGTCAAACTTCTGCTGGCAAATGCAATTGGTCTCTGGTCACCATTGCTTTCTTGGTATAGGACAGCTCCCAGACCTTCAACTAAATGAACAAAAGTTTGCTTGGGTTTGCAAATCAATACTGGTGCTTGAGTAAAGCAGTTGATTAGGTCCTTGAAGGCCTTTTCACATTTGTCTTCCTGTCTATCGCCAAAGGCTTCGTAGGTTTTAAAAAAATAATATTTTATTTTTCCCCAGTTACATGTAAAAACAGTTTTTAACATTCATTTTAAAAAATTTTGAGTTTTCAATTTTCTCTCTCTCTCCCTCATCTCCCTCATCCCTGAGACAGCAAGCAATTTGTTACAAGTTATACGTGTTCAATCATGCAAAACATATTACCATATTCATGTTGTGAAAGAAGACACAGACCCAAAGGGAAAAAAACACGAAAAAAAAATACAGAAAGTGAAAATAGTATGCTTCGATCTGCATTCAGATTTCAGCACTTCTTTTTCTGGAGGTAGATAGCATTTTTCATCTTGAGTCCTTTGGGATTGTTTTGGATCATTGTATTGTTGAGAAGAGCTGAGTCATTCACAGTTGATCATCATACAATATTGCTATTACTGTGTACAATGTTCTCCTGGGTCTGCTCACTCCAGTTTGTATTAGTTCATATAAGTCTTTACAGATTTTTCTGAAATCTACCTACTCATCATTTCTTATAGCACAGTAAAATTCCGTTATACTCATATACAACAACTTATTTGGCCATTCTCCAATTGATAGGCATCCCCTCAGTTTTCAATTCTTTGCCACCATGAAAAGAGCTGCTATAAATATTTTTATACAAATAGATCCTTTCCCCCTTTCTTAAAAATCTTTTTGGGATACAGACCTAGTAGTGGCATTGCTGGGACAAAGGATATGCCCAGTTTTGTAGCCCTTTGGGCATAATTCCAAAATGTTCTCTAGAATGGTTGGATCAATTCACAACTCCACCAACAGTGCGTTAATGTCCCAATTTTTCCACATTCCCTCCAACATTGATTATTTTCCTTTTCTGTCATATTAGCCAATCTGATAGGTGTGAGGTGGTGCTTTAGAGTTGTTTTAATCTGTATTTCTTGCTTTGTAGGTTTTAAGATAATTTTGCCTTTATGGTTTTGATTATCTTCAATCATATGTGCACAAGTGAAGTCATTCAATGGTCTAGTAATAGCAACATGGTTCTAAACAAACTTGTGATAATAACCACCAAATCCCAGAAAAGTTCTTAAGGCTCTAAGGTTTTTGTGGGTATCAGCACTTGAGAAGTGTTTCCACCTTCCCTGGATCAGTGCTTACACTTGTTGAGATATAACGTGAACCACGCAACAGAAGCTCTATAAAATTTTGTTGTTGTTGTTGTTCAGTCATGTCTAACTCTTCATGATCCCATGGACCATAGCGCACCAGGCCCTTCTGTCCTCCACTGTCTCTGGAAGTCTGTCCAAGCTTGTGTTTTTTGCTTCCATGACACCACCTCTCCATCTCATTCTCTGCCATTCCCTTTTCCTTTTGCCGTCAATCTTTCCCAACATCAGGGTCTTTTCCAGTGGGTCCTGTCTTCTCATTTTGTAGCCAAAGTATTTAAGCTTTATCTTCAGTATTTGACTTTCCAGTGAATAGTCTGAATTACAGTCATTAAGTATCGACTAATTTGGTCTCTTTGCTATCCAAGGGACTCTCAAAAGTCTTCTCTAGGGCCACAGTTCAAAAGCATCAATTGTGTGGTGCTCAGCTTTCCTTATAGTCTAATTCCCACAGCCATACGTTGCTACTGGAAAAACCAGAACTTTGACTCTATGGACCTTTGTCAGCAAGGTGACATCTCTGCTTTTTAGTAACCTGTCCAGGTTTGCCATAGCTTTTCTTCCAAGGAGGAAGCGTCTTTCAATTTCATGGCTGCAGTCACCATCTGCAGTGTTCTTTGAGCCCAAGAACACAAAATCTGATGCTGCTTCCATTTCTTCTCCCTCTATGATTGGCACTTGTAAATTGACAGCTTAACACCAACTTCCTCCAGTTGATCCCAACACTTGTCAGTTTCTCCTTGTGTTCCTCCAGTATCTTACCAAAGACATTGATGCCATCAGTGATGCCAATACTTCCGGGTAGATCATGTCCCCGACTACTTTCTCCATGAATTGTTGGAAAGTGGCTAGTCCCACTTAGACTGTATGCCCCGAGATGCCTTGGCATACAAAATGGCAAAAGCTAGCTAGAAAAATGAAAATAGTCTTTACTTTGTCTTCCTCAGACACAGGAATTCAGTAGTATGCACAAGAGGCGTCAAAGTCACAGCACACAGACCACATGCAGCCTGCATAACCCCTACTGAGACCTGAACCAGATTAAAATGTCATTGGGAAATATTTAACAAAATAAATAAAAATAGAATGTAGCATAAAGGCTGTTAATTTGAGGTTTTCTAAGTCAATATGTTCTATTTGAGTTTGACGGCACTGGTATATACTACACAAGTATAAGACTGAAAAATGCTGACTGCCTAGCAGTCAATGCAGGGCAACTTGGAACTGGGCCCTAGAGTCCTGGCCCACTTTAGGTCTTTTGTTCAAAGTTTAGCAGTCTATGCAATCTGTATCTTTCCATTTTTCTTAAGCAGTACCACTAAGGGCTGTTTTCTATGGTGATTCTATTAGTCAGCAGTTGAAAAAGATGGTTTCTGAGATCTTTTTGCCATAATCAGAGGAATTCTCCTAAAATCAGGGGTTCTTAAACTGGAGTGTGTGAACTTTTTTTTTTATAACTATCAATGTAATTGATTTCCTCTGTATTCCTATGCATCTTATTTTATGCATTTTTTTTTTTTTGCAATTGAGGTTAAGTGACTTGCCCAGGGTCACACAGCTAGTAAGTGTCAAGTGTTTGGTCTGAGGCAAGATTTGAACTCTGGTCCTCCTGACTTCAGGGCCAGTACTGTATCCACTGTGCCACCTAGTTGCCCCCTGCCGACACTCAATGTTGACAATACCCAGTGAGTGTTGGAGGGTTCGGCTATAGCAGAGCCAGTGGCCACTTTCCTGTTGACACTAACTTGCTGAGGAAATCTTGGGCTCACCTGGATGTAGCCTAGGTGTGGGTAGTCTTCATGATTATCATATTTGCCTCATATTTTGCTGAAAAAAGTTGAGGCCATTCACCGTGAGCTCCTTCTTCTCCCCTCCTCTTCACCTCACATAGCTCAGATGCCTTCCATCTCTATCTCCTCCTTCATCCTTGTCTCACATGATGATGTGGTCTTTCTCTTTGCTAAGAGCAAAGTGCATATATATACATACACAAGTGATCTCATTCCATTCTCTTCTTCTCCAGCAGATTGCTCTCTCATCTTCAATCTCTCCCTGTCTACTGGCTACTTCCTTACTGTCTACAAACACATCTATGTCTCCCCCATCCTCAAAAAACCCTCTCCTGATCCATCACCACTAGCTATCTTTCTATATTTCTCCTCCATTATACTATTTTGCTTGGTGATCTTATCAGCTCCCATGGATTCAGTTATCATCTCTATCTAGATGATTCTCGGGTCTGTTTCTCCAACCTTAGCCTATTTCATGACCTCTAGTTTCACATCTTCAATTGTTTATTGAACATCTTCACTGGATGCTCCACGGACATCTTAAAGTCAACATGTCCAAAACTCAACTTATTATCTTTTCCCCCAAACCCTTCCCTCTTCCTAATTTTCCAATTACTGTCGACGGTTCCACCATCCTACTGATCACCCAGGCTCAAAACCTAGGTGTCATCCTTGACCTTTTCACCCGTCATATCCAATCTATTACCAAGTCCTGTTGATTCTAACTTTGTAACATCTCTTATATATGTTTCCTTCTCTCCTCTGACACTGTCACACCCTAGTACAGGCCCTCATCACCTGAGCCTGAACAATTACAATAGCCTTATATTTGGTCTCTTTACCTTAAGTTTCTCTTTCCTCCTACTACATTCTCCACTCAGCTGTCAAAGTTATCTTCCTAAAATTCAAGTCTGACCATGTCATCCCTCCTCCCCCATTAAATAAACTCCAGTGGCTCCCTATTATTTCCAAGATCAAATAGAAGATCACCTGTTTGACTTTTAAAGCTCTTCATAACCTGGTCCCTTCCTACCTCTCCAGTCTTCTTACAACTTAACTCTCTTCCCCATAGTCCGTGATACCAGTATCCTTGTTCCTCGAATGAGAAACTCTATCTCCTGACTCCCTGAATTTTCACTAGCTGTCCTCCATGCCTGGAATGCACTCCCCTCTTCATCTCTACCCCCTCAGCCTCCTTTGAGTCTCAGCTCAAGTCCTACCTTCTATAAGAAACCTTTCCTGATTCCCCTTAATGCTAGTGCCTCCCCTCTGAGATCATTTCCAATTTCTCCTGTCTATAGCTGGTTTGTACATAGTTATTTGCACATTGTCCCTCTCATTAGATTGGGAGCAGTGAGGGCAGTGACTATCTTTTTTTTTTTTAATCTTTGTATCCCTATACCACTTATTACAATGCTTGGTACATAGAAGGCACTTAATAAATGCTTGTTGATGACTTTATCTCTCAAATCAGCAAATCTAAGCTCTGTCATAGGCTTTAAAGATATTTTTCTCAAATATCTGTCATAAAAATATTGGAAATAAAATATTGGAAAATGATAGTAACACGGAATCGAATTTCCAGAACAGCATTGAAATCTACAGTCTCAATTTTTACCATCACCTCTGCATAAGATTCTATGGGTCCAGATAGACTATACCTATAAAGAAGGAAAGAGAAGGGAAAAAGCATTTATTTAATGCCTAGGGCAGCTAGACTGCCCAGTGGATAGAGCACTGGGCTTGGAATCAGGAAAACTCATTTCATGAGTTTAAATTCAGCTTCAGACACTTACTAGCTGTATGACTCTGGGCAAGTCACTTAACCCTGTTTGCCTCAGTTTCTCATCTGTAAAATGTATTGGAGAAGGAGATGGAAAACCACTCCAGTATTTTTGCCAAGAAAACCCTAAAATAGGGTCACAAAGAGTTGGACACAACTGAAAAACACCAAGTGCGTATTATATGCCAGTCAGGCACTATGCTAAGCAGTTTACAAATATCATCCCATTCGATCCTCACAACAACCCTAGGAACAATTATTATACCTATTTTATAGCTGAGGAAACTGAGACAGAGATAGGTTAAGTATCTCATCCAGGGTCACACAGCTAGAAAGTGTTTGAGACTGGATTTAAACTCATGTCTTCCTGACTCTAGGCCCAGGGCTATATCTACTTTGTCACCTAGCTGACCCAGGAATTGACAATGAAATCATTGTGACTGTCCTCAAGGCCCAGGGTAACCTCTTTTCCCTGGCCTCTCCTTGGTTTTCTAAAGGTGAAAAAGAAGACATCAGCTTTTGCAAAACGAATTCTGCATTTCTGGCATTAGGAGAGTCAACATGCATATGGCCACAGTGATAACAGATGCTGGCTCTGTTACTTGGGGGATGACCTGATGAAGGTGTTCTTATTTATTTATTTATTTATATATATATATATTTGTTTATTTATCTATTTATCTATCTGTCTATTTATTTATTTGTTTGTCTGTCTGTCTATCTATCATCTATCTATCTATCTATTTATTTTTAGGCAATTGGGGTTAAGTGACTTGCCCAGGGTCACACAGCTAGTAAGTGTCAAGTGTTTGGTCTGAAGCTGGATTTGAACTCTGGTCCTCCTGACTTCAGGGCTGGTGCTCTATCCACTGCAGCACCACCTAGCTGCCCCTGGAGGTGTTCTTGTGCCATGTCTTCATGTCCTCCATTCCCTTGGGCCTCTACATCACTATGGAGAATGAGTTTGTGCATTATTCCTTCTTTCACCTCGGTGTCTCTGGACCTGTACCTATGGCTCAGCAATGGCGGTACTATTCTCTTGCTTTGCTTCTGTGGCCAAACTTGAGAAGAAGATTCGGAATCAGCTGGGGCTGAGCGTTTCATAGCAGACTGATTCCTTAAGTTCAGGAGGACCTGTGTCACCTCAGGCATTCTTGGGAGTAATTTCTATTTCTGCAGAGCTGTGATGATGCTGGATACATGAGGGTCATATACCAAGCCCCAGTTCAGTATCCAAAACTAAATTGTATGTACATTCTCAGGATTTGTAACCAATCTGCATCAGTCTTTACAGATGTTGATCCCCCTTGAGAAGGAACTCAACAGGCTTTTCTCCTTTAAATCAAAGAAGCCCACTCTAGCAGTTTCTAGGGATCCAAGCTAGAAATCAGGTACACATTGAAAAGCTAGATTTCCTTATATGTATGTTAGCTTCTCTTTCTATGTATCTCTCTACAAGGGTCTTTTGTCTTTCTTCCAAGAAGTTCTGGCACCAACTCCATCTCTTACTCAGCATCATGTCTTCCTCATCATTTTCTCTCTCAGTCAGGAGTCACACCAATCTAGAGTTATATCTCATTTGAAACACCCAGCCACATGCAAAATGCTCCAGGCTTGGTTGGGAGTGTGATTGTAGGAGTTTGGGGGAGCCCTGTCCCTGCAGATCTTCAAGCAGAGGCAAGGGGATTGTTTGTCAAGGGTACAGGTCGGATGTGTTGACTTCTGAGATTCCTCTTGGATTCTATAATTCTATGTTCAAGGAACAGTGAGTAGTCTGCTTTGGCTGGCAGTGGTATGCTACATAAGGGCTCATGAAAGCCAATTGTTAAACTTTCAGTGTGAGTATTTATACCTTGGAAATTGGCTACAAATTAGGGCTTGGCATTGTTTTGTTGATTGTCTAGATTTAAGAAAGTGAAGAAGAAAATGTTAATAATGCAAATTAAGCTGAAAAGCCTGTAGTATTTTTGGAGAGCTAATTGTTAAACATTTACATACCCCTGAGCTAAAGCAATGAGTACATAGAATATGTGTAGGGAAATAGTTGGAAATAAGGCTGGAAAGAGAAGGTCCCAGCCTGTGGAATTCTCTCAGTATCGAGCTAAGGAATTTATTCATTAGGCAATGGCGATCCATTGAACATTTTTATTTTTTTATGTTGTATTGTATTTTATTTATTTTGTTAAACATTTTTCAATTACATTTTAATCTGGTTGTTCTCCATAACAGCATTTTTTTTTGTATTTGCCCTTTTGTATTTACTTACCTTTGCTTACAGCTTCTGTGCTCTTTTTAGAATCTGACTTGGTTGATGAATCTCCATGCAACTGAATTAGTTTCTTTAGGTGGCTCTCCTTTTTCATCTCTCTCAAAGTAATAATTTCTGGTCATGTCATCAGAAATGGTGTGACTTAATAGCACTTTTAGAAAAGCCAAGTACTCAATACTCAAGTACTCAAGAGTCTCTGTTCTTTGAACATACCAGAAGGCAATTTCTGACCCTCTTCCCCCTTTCTTGGTCCAAGATGACTCCTCTTTCTTGCTAACATTATACTCCACCACATCAAAAACTTGAGAAGAGGGCTCCAAGATATATCTGGTAGGGAGACTGGGGATAAAGGGAAGAGTCCTTCTAGCAAGGGTAATGACATCATCACCTACTTAATGGAATAGCAGTGTTTTGATCATGGTGTGTCTTGGAAAGAACAAATATACTGTTGCCATTGGATGACAATAGATATATTTGGAGAAGCAAGGCTACTGAGTAAAAGACCCTGTGATTGAATTCCATAGCTATTGTGATAGTTTCCAGTTCCTTCCCTTCAAGCTTTTTAGTGACTTCTGTTGCCTATAGGATAAAATATAAAGTACTTAGACTGGCATTTGTGCCTTTTGCTGTATAGCTCCAACCTTCACTTCTAGCCTTAATTCATGCTACTTCTACTACACATGAACATATAGTTCATGTCCTGGCCAAACAAGATGACTAGCTGTTCCAGATGAGGTTCTTTTGACCACCACCTCCCTCAGTCTGCCCTCCCTTCTATTGGCCCCCTCCCTTTTCTTCCCCTTTACCCTTTCTACTTTTTCCCTCCCTTCCGTTTATCCCCTCCCTTTTCTCCCTCCCTTTTCTTTTCCCTTTCCTCTCCTACTTCCTATAGGGTAAGTTAGATTTCTGTACCTAACTGATTATGTTATTCCCTCTTTGAACCAAATATGATGAGAGTAAGGTTCAAACAATGCTCATCTCCCTCTATTTTTTCCCTTAACTGTATTTGGTTTTTGTGCCTTTTTATGTGATGTAATTTATCCTTGTCTGCCCCCTCCTTTTCTCTTCTCCCAGTACAATACCTTTTCACCACTTAATTAGATTTTTTTTACCATCACATTAAAGTCAACTTACACCTGATCTTTCTGTCTATGTATATCCCCTTTTGAATGTCATAATAACATTACAGTTCTTAAGAGTTACATGTGTCATCTTCCCTTGTAAGGATGTAAACAGTTTGCCCTTATGAATAATAGTAATTTGTTGTTTTCTTTTCTTTCCTCTTTATCTTTTTATGTCTCTCTTGAGTTTTGTATTTGAAGGTCAAATTTTCTGTTGAGCTCTGGTCTTTTTATCAGGAAGGTTTGGAAGTTCCCTATTTCACTGAATATCCATCTCCTCCCCTGAAAGATTATGCTCAGTTTCACTGGGTAGTTGATCCTTGGTTGTAATCCAAGCTCTTTTGCCTTATGGAATATCGTATTCCATGCCCTCTAATCTTTTAATGTAGAAGTGCAAGGTCCTGCATAATCCTGACTGTGCTTCCATGATATTTAAATTGTTTCTTTCTGGCTGCTTATAGTATTTTCTCTTTGATCTGGTAATTTTGGAATTTGGCTACAATATTCCTTGGCATTTTCAATTAGGGATCTCTTTCAGGAGGTGATCAGTGGATTCTTTTGATGACTAATTTACCCTCTTTCTAGGACCTCAGGGCAGTTTTCCTTGATGATTTCCTGAAGGATGTTGTCCAGGCTCTTTTTTTCATCATAGTTTTTAGGTAGACCAATGCTTTTTAAATTGTCTCTCCTGGATCTATTTTCCAGGTCAGTTGTTTTACCAATGAGATATTTTACATTTTCTTCTATTTTTTCATTCTTTTGTTTCTGTTTGACTGATTCTTGCTCTCTCATAAAGTCATTAGCTTCTACTTGCCCCATTCTAATTTTTAAGGAGTTGTTTTCTTCCATTAGATTTTGTACCTCCTTTTCCATTTGGTCCATTTTACTTTTTACGGAGTTATTTTCTACAGTTAATTTTTGTCCTTCCTTTTCCAAGCTATTGACTCTCTCTTGCATACCTCTCATTTTTTTCCCCAATTTTTCTTCTACCTCTCTTATTTGACTTTTAAAATCCTTCTTGAGCTTGTCCAAGAAGGAATTTTGGGTTTGAAATTAGTTCATATTCCCCTCTGAGGTTTTGGATGTGAGTATATTGACAATGTTGTCCTCTTCTGAATTTGTGCCTTGATCTTCCCTTTCCCCAAAATAAGAATCTGTGATCATTGTCTATTTCTGTTTTTTGTTCATGGTGTTTGCCTATTTCCCGACTTTTAAAAAAAAGTTGAGCTCTCCTGTTGGAGTGCAGGGGGCACTGACCCAAGTTTCTTTTCCTGCTCACCCAGGCCTGGCACAAGGATGTTTCACTGCTGGTGGATGTTGTGCTTCCCAATTGTGTTGAGGCACAGGGCGGTTTTGCTGCTGAGTAATGCCATCACTTGTGGTGGTTTTCAAGTGTCTGCTGGTGCCTACTGGTTCCCCTGCCTGTATTGAAGCTAGCGGGGGTATGAGGGGCCCTGGTGTTGGCACTTGCCTGCTCCACCAACCTGGGTCTCAGGATCTCTCTCTGGTATGGTGAAGTGGGGCTTGCTGCTGGTTTGCTGGGATACCTCCAGTCTTGTACTCCCTCAGAGCGAGAGGGGCCTTTCTTGTTAATCCCCCAAGCTTCCTAGGCTACAAGATTGCTGTGCCCTGTCTTTTTGCTAGCTCAGGGTTTTTCCTGGGTTGATATTTTCTGGGCTTTCAGAGATCAATGAGGGAGGGTGAAAGAGAAGAAGAAGAAGAAGAAGAAGAAGAAGAAGAAGAAGAAGAAGAAGAAGAAGAAGAAGATCTAAGTTCAAGATCAGAAGACAGTGAAACCAAAACAGCTACTTCTACTTCAAAGAAAATTGTAAAATGGTCCCAAGCCCAAAAAGAGTTCTTGGAAGAGCTTAAAAGAGACTTTAAAAATCAAATAAGAGAAGTTGAGGAAAAATTAGGAAAAAAATAAGAGTAATGCAAGAAAATAAAGAAAATTATGGCAGAATTAGGCAGGAAATTATGGCAGAATTTTAGTTCTTCATTTTTAAATATTGTATTACTTTCTAGTGGTGGGGCTTTGTTACTAATACAAAAATAAATGTAACCATTTAGAAAACATTTTCTTTGGGTGAGAAATGGAGTTACAGGAGTGAGTGCCAGACTTCAAGTACTGGACTTAACTACTTTATTTTGTGATGTAAAGAGCTCCAGTCCATGTGCTGCCACTTTGATATCCTGTGGGTTTTTTTGCACAGGATGTGACCATTGTCAGATCACTGTTCTCTTTTCTTTCTTTATGTGCTTGAAAAACCTTTACTACTATTTGAAGTAAATGTTTGCTCTTTGTAGTAAAAGAAAAAAACCATCTTTGTATCCTCTGAAGCCCTATAGTGCACTGCAGGGAGTTAATGTTTTCATTTGACATGTAGACTGTTTGGTTTTGTTTTGTTTTTTTGTTTTGTATTGAAAGCAGTAGACAGTATTCAGGACTTGTCAAAATAAATTACACACATTTGTAAGTTCTCATTCATGGGGAAAGATGATATAAGGATAAGGCACTTGATGAATCTATATTATGATTATAGAACCACTTACAAATAAAGAAATGTGTGAGGGACTGTCTGATGTTGGAAACTGCCAGGTGGGCGCTGTGGCAAGATTAGGGTAAGATCTGGGTATTTGGAAGTCGAGGCAGGGGCTGTGGTAGGTGGAGTCATGGTGAACTGGGATGGGCTGGGTATGGAGAAGCCCTGAGGCAGTGGGCAGTGCTATGTGAGATAAGCTGGGTGCAAGGAAGTAGCCGGAGCTTGTGCTCCTGAGGCAAGGGGCGGTGCCACGTGGGAGTGGGACGGCAGAGGACGAGTTCCCTTTGCTTAGTCCCCTCCCTATATGCAACGTCAACCCCAGACGCCTCCTTCCTGTGACCTTCCTGACTTCCTGGGTCCCTTTGTGTAGCACTGACCCCAGACGCCTCCTTCCTGTGTCCTTCCTGACTTCCTAGGTCATGTACTCTGTCTATGCACTAATCCCAGACGCCTCCTTCCTGTATCCTGTCCTAGCCTCCTGCGTCACTCCCTCTCCCTTGGTGTGCTAAACTCAGACAGCCCCTTCCGGTATCTGACCCTACAATCATCGGCTAGTAAGCGGGCTGGGGAGGAGGGGCTAAGTAGGTACTTAAGAAATGAGAGTGGTCAGATCATGCGCTCTCTTTCCTCCTGCTCTGTTGCTCTGGCCTTCCTGCTTGGCCTTGCTGTGATGGCTTGCTGTGATGGCCTCTGAATAAAGCTCTGGTGTTGGCGCCTCCTGATGGCTCGTCTCTGTGTGTTTATCCGGTTGAGGACCGAAGACTGGTGAGTGAGTATGACTCTGGCAGCCTGCTCCTTATAGGAGGAGTGTTCGGCGCGGCCGACATAAGGTCAGCGCGGCCGGTACAGAAATGATTGCTAAAGTTCACCTAGTCCATCCCTCTTTCTACAAGTAGAATTATATCTAATCCAGTTGGTCCTCCTATCAAGATAAGAGATCACATAGCCTTCTTTGGCCACCCGTTCTAATACTTAACAAGTCACATCAGGATGTTCATTTTTACATCAAACTCAATTAACCCATTCTTACTGAAGTAATTTTCTTTGGTTACAATTGTCACATTTTTTTCAAGGTGATGAAAGTTGCCTATGATACGGCCATGGGCATATGTCACTCAAGTGTGAAATATATTACATAGCCTCCTCCAGCTTGGGGATGCAAGGAATCAATTCCTCCAACTTCAAATAGCCTATCTGTATGGTCTACATATCCTTCAACTTCTACCATATGCTCTCTGAGTTTTTCAAGAATGCCATGAGGATGACCGTGGAGAGCCATGAGTCTAGTCTTACTTCCCACCCATCAAGGTGATAGTAGCCTTGAATGAAGATTCCTCCATCAAAATGAGTGACCAGGGGAGTTCTTTTGCAAAAGACTGAGCAGCTTTTCAGCTTTAGGTACTCAATAGTTCCCACCCCACAGTCAGACTCTGGGAGTATCTCTTTAGCTGATTTTGGCTGCAGGCTCCCCATTTATTTCCTCTATGCCAGGCACCACCAGGGTGAATTTCAGCTCTTCTACATGGAGGGTTTTGGAACTGATGCCAAGATCAATCTAAAGGGCTTGTCAACAGATTCTGTGGAATGCCTGCTGGTCTATAACAAGCTGGCATGCTGTCAGTACCAGACTGTCCAGGGGGCAGGAGACAGGAGGACCACCATGGAGATCAAGAACATGTCTACCTACGGCATCAGCTAAGCAATATGCCTAGCTTAGCATTGTTGACAAGCAGCCTCCTGTTTTTGCAGTGGCAGTTATGAGGACATAGATTGGTCTTTTCAGCAACTGGTTACCTTGGTAACCTCCTTATCTGTATCATACCAAGGGGGAGAGAGTCTCCATGATGACCTGTCTCTGTTTCCATGGCAACTGTTGTGCTGTACTCATTACAATCAATCCTAGGTAACAATTTCTATATTCATAGGCCTTTTAGGTGGTTTCCCTGGTAACCAGTCTCTATGGTGACACCCTGAAGGCTTTAGAATAATTCTTAAGAGGAGTGTACTAATGGCAGTTCTCTATGGCAGGCCTTCACTTTCATGGTGACCCCAGACAAGAGCTCTCACTTCTCACCCTGGGGAGGGAGAATTCTCAGTGCTTTGCTGCTTTCCTACCCTCCCTAAGTCTTCCATCTGGACCCTGCAGTTTGACTTCTCCTTTCAGCCCTCACTCACCACTCACCTCCAGGAGTTGAGTGCTTATTAGCATTAGAAAAGGACTAGTTGAGGCTGGGGGTCAGCGGGAAGAGAACACCAGGGACTGGTGGGATAGGGAGGCTCTGACTTCTATCCTTCCCACCCCACTGAGGGACTCATCATCACACATCCTACCTTCATTCTTGGGTTTATGAAGAGGGGACCCCCCCACTATCTCCCACACCCCAAATATTTCATCATGGGAAAAATACTCCTTTTGGAAGCATCTAAAGATGATCCAAATATTGGACTCCACAGAGCCCACCATCCCCTCAGCCTAAGCAATGTTTTCTCCTCCTCCCTGGTTCAGATTCTTCATCACATATATTCAATCCTGCCTGCAGCAGCTCTAGTCTCTTGGCCTCCCATTCTAATATTTCCGCACTTCCTCAAAAGACTTGTGCTTAGCATGGCTTGCTCCCCTTGTATTATATATACATATGTAGTTTTGTATCCTCAAGATGGCCTTAGTATCCTCCTTCTCAGCTACCCTGCATGTGAGGACGTAAATTGTATGCTCTTGGTGGAACCTGGTAAAATGAGACTAAATGAGGGGAAAAAATACCAAGGCCAGGAAGAGGCACTGTCTAATCAAGAAATAGGTCATATTTTTTTAGGGGTATTTACTGTGATATGAACACCTTGACTGATTTTCTGCCTAACTGGTAGAAACTATACTATATGAAGAAGTCATCTTGGTTCCCTTGTCTGTTCTTACCACCTTTCACCTTGACTATTACAAATCTCTTAATTGGTTTCCCTGTTTCCAGTTTCCCCCCTCTCAAATTTATATTATATTACCTGGTTCCCACTTACCAATACGTTGACCAAGTCTGATAGTATATGTGAAATTCAATGTATATAGTACCCCACCTCTTTAATGAAGGGAGGGAGGGACATTTTCTGAACTCTTCTCACTGGCTAAGTTTGGTCATTATAATTGCACAGTGTTCAGCTGAAACTGTGAAACTGGGTGACTGGAAGGATGTCAGTGCCATCAATAGAAATAGAGCAGTTTGGAGAAGGGGTGATTTCAGGAGAAAGATAATGAGCTTCATTTTGAACATGTTGAGTTTGAGATGTCAATGGAACATGCAGGTAGAGATATCCAACAGTTAGAGAAGGCAGTTAGAGAAGTGGGATTAGGGCTAGTTATATACATTTAAGAGTTATTGTATAGAGGTGATAAATGAACCAATGGAAGCACTTAAGATCATTGAGAGAGTATAGAGATAGGAAAAGAAAAGGGCTAAGTACAAAGCCTTGGGGGACATCCATTATGAATGGATGAAAGAAAGAATAGCCAGACAGGTGGGGAGGGTGAAGGAGGAGGGGGAGGGAGGAGAGGAGACAGACAGAGACAGAGAGACAGAGACACACAGAGAGAGACACAGAGACAGAGACAGAGAGACAAAGACAGACAGAGACAAAGAGAGACAGAGACACAGAGAGAAATACAGAGAGAGAGAGAGAGAGCGAAAGAGAGAGAGAGAGAGAGAGAGTGCCCAATGTCATGGGAAACAAGGGAGGAGAGAGTATCTAGGAAGGAGTGGTTGACTCTCAGAAGCTACAGAAAGGTCAAGCAGAACAAAGATAAAAGTCCATCGGATTTAACAGTTGAGATTATTAGTAAACTTGGAGAAATCAGTTCAGGACAGTAGCAGGGTAGGAGGCCAGATTGCAAGGGGCTGATAAGTTAGTGGGAGGAAACTGAGTCTCAGGAAACTTCTTTTCACTTGATTGGATGGCAATGTCACATGAAGGTTTTTAAAGGTTGAAGGAGACCTGGACATGGGTAAGGAGAAGTGGAAGGTAGGTGGAAATAGGAAATAATTGAGGGGAAAAACTCTGAGAAAAGATGTGCTCAAGCATACAAATGGAAGGGTTGGTCTTAGCAATGAGAAGTCACTTCTTCCTGGAGACTGGAGCAAAGGAGAAGAGAATAAGGAATGATGCAGAAGGGTTTTGAGATACGGTGTAGAGAAGAGGAAGTTCCTGGTGGGTGGCTTCAGCTTTCTCAGTAAAGTAGGAGGTGAAGTCTTCTGCTGAGAAGGAGGTGGGGAGGATAGTTTAAGGAGTTTGAAAATAGAAGAGAAAGTTTGGAATGCCACTATGGGAAGGGTAATAGAGATTCAACCAGAGAAGAATAAAAGAATTGCTATCTTTCTTTTTCTTATTTATAGTTCCAGTGCTTAGCATAGTGTCTGGCACATTTAGGCACTTCACAAATCTTTATTGAATTGAATTGTTGCAATGAAGATCCTGCTGAAATTATATATAATCAGTTTGTAGTTGGCACAGTTATATGATTTTCTCTAGCAATGTTCAAAAGTATATGAGTAGATATGAAGGTGAACCATTCATCACAATAAACTCCAAGTGGATACTTGACAAATATAAAAGTTCACATAATTTTTGAAATTGGAGGAGAATGGATGAGAGTATCTTTCACAACTATGGCTAAGGGGGAGATTTCTTAGCCAAACAAGTGATAAAAGAGGTCATAAAAGAAAAACGATAATTTCAATTAGATTAAATTGAAAAGCTTTTGCATGAACAAAATCAATGAAGCTAGGATAAGAAAAGCAACTTGATTTGGAAAAGATCTATGCATCGATTATCTCTGCTAAAGGTCTTAAGAACCTCAATGGATAAGTGAAAAAAGAATGTGAACAAACAGTTCTCAAAACATGAACTGCAAACTTGACAACTATATGAAGGATTACTCTGAATCACTAATAAGAATAGAAAGGTAAAATTTCAAAATCAATTAATTGATTAATTTCTAACACTAATTTTTAAAAATTTTGAGTTCCAAATTCTCTCCCTTCCTCCAACCCCTCTCCCACCCATTGAGAAGGCAAGCGATATTATGCCCATTATACATGTGAAGTCATGCAAAACATATAGAATGTAGATTAAGACAGCTCTAAGGTTTTACTTCATACCCAGCAAATTGGCAAAGATGACAAAAGATTGAAATAATCACTATTAGAGAGGCTGTGGAAGGCGCATTAATACTCTGTTTATGGAGCTGTGAACTGGAAACCAATGTGGAATTATGCCTCCAAGTACAAAAATGTCCATACCTTTTAAACTAGATATCACACCGGTAGACTCACAGTCAAAGATGAAAGAAAAGATTGTATATTTGCCAAAATATCAATTACAGTGTTTTTTGTGGTAGCAAAGAACTGGAAGCAAAGTAGATGACTTTCAATTGGGAAATAGCAAAATAAATTGTGAATTTGTAATTGTAAATAAATTGTACATGAATATAGTGGAATATTACTGTGCTGTAAGAAGGGATAAATATGAAGAATTCAGAGAAACGTGAGAAGATTTATTTAAACTGATGCAAAGTGAAGTAAGCAGGACCAGGAAAACAATATACACGATGACTGCAGCAATTAAAATAGAAAGAGTGAAAAAACAAAAACAAAAACCCAAACCTGAGCACTATGTAGTTAAAACGAACAAGTTTGGCCTGGGAGGAGAGTTGAGGAAATGCTCCTCTGTTAGGGCCCTGCTCTGGACCTCTGGCCTCCTGTAGGGGAGTTGAGATGCCTGGAGGTTATTACCTGCCCAGGAGCGCCTGGGCTTACCCAGAGACGCATGATGCTTACCAACCGTCGAATGGGCACTGGGAGGGCCTCTGTAACAGGATGGAGCTCCACCTACGAAGGAGGAACGGAGGAGGAGCACGGGCGTAGGGGGGAGGAGTTCGGGGGAATTAAGGGAGCAGCGAGGAGGGGTGGGAGATAGAACTTCGGGCAGGGAGCGAGCAGAGCAAGCTTAGCAGGCAATGTAAACAATAAAGCTACGCAACTGCCAACTCGGGTGTTCTGTCTAGTCATTCCCCTCCACCCTCGGAGGGGCCGGAGACGTCTGAAGACTACGGGGTGAGTATGCAAGCGAAGGCTTGGGTGGGATAGCTGACTAAGTGCACTATGTCAGCTAGGGACCCACCGGCTCTCAACACTCCTCCCTCCTTTCACTGTAGAGATGGGGAACTATGAGTGGAAAATATTGCAGATATGGTCAGATGTGGTCAATGTATTGGTTGGTTTTGCTGATTTCTTTTCTTTTTTAAATATTCTTCATAAGGGAAGGCTTGTTGGGTAGGAAGTGAGAAGGATTGTCTAGGCATGAATGACATTAGAACAAGTGATTCAAGGGTAGAGGATAGTATAGACTTTAATTGGTTTTAACTATAAGGTCTAGATTGTAAAGAAAGTAAAGAGAGACCACATGGTAGATTGTATCCACCAGGGTTCCCTTGCCCTTGACATGTAGGTTATTAGGCCAGTTCTTTCTCTAAGAGGCAAAGAAGCTGTCCCCAATACTTGATTGGTCAGGGGTCGGGGTGGGGGGGAGTTTACAATCAAGTGACTTCCTGATTGCATAAAAGAGAGAAGCTCACATGGAGCCAGTGTCATTCAGATTTGGCAGATGTCCCATCACTCTCAATCCTTGTTGAGTATCCTTTCCATGCTATGACCGAGTAAACTTTCTTTTGTTAACTGTTGAATTACCTATGAGTGTTCTAATTTCAATAGGTATGACCTAATGCAGAATAGAACAGGGCGATGGACTGGGACAATAGTGAAGAGTGGCAAGAAAGGAAGTTGTGAGTACAAAAATAGGTTTAGGAGGAGTGAAACAGAAGGAAAGATAGAAGTATAATAGGTTATGATAAGGGAGAAGAATGTCAGAGTTATGGATCATGGTTACAGTTACAGATTATGATAAGATCAAGGCTATGACCATTTCTATAGGTGGCTGAAGGGGAATCATGGGAGATCAGGCTTTAGTGTAGTCATTGAAGCAGAAGCAGATTTTTTTTTTCTGGAACTCCTTTGCTTTCTCCATAATCCAGCAAATGTTGGCAATTTGGTCTCTAGTTCCTCTGTCTCTTCTAAAACCAGCCTGCTTGTCTGGTAATTCTCAGTTCACATTTTGTGGAAGCCTGGCTTGCAGAATTTTAAGCATAACCCTGCTGGCATGTGGAATGAGTGCAATTGTTCAGTAATTTGAACATTCCTTGGCATTTCCCTTCTTTAGGATTGGGACATAAACTGATCTTTTCCAATCCAGTGGCCACTGTTGAGTTTTCCAAATTTGCTGGCATATTGAGTACAGCATTTTAACAGCATCATCCTTTAGGGTTTTAAATAACTCAGCTGGAATTCCATCACCTCCACCACTCAAAGCAATGCTTCCTAAGGCCCATTTGACTTCATTCTCCAGGATGTCTGGTTCTAGATCAGTAACCACAACAGCATGGCTATCTGTGATGTTACTACCTTTCTTTTGTGTATTCTTGCCACCTCTTCTTAATCACTTCTGCTTCTGTTAAATTCCTACCATTTTTGTCTTTTATCATGCCCATTTTTGCATGAAATTTTCCCTTGCTACCTCTAATGTTCTTGAAGAGCTCTCTTGTCTTTCCCATTCTATTGTTTTCTTCTATTTCTTTGCATTGCTCATTTAAGAAAATCTTATCTCTCCTTACTATTTTCTGGAATTTTGCATTCAGTTGGGTATATCTTCCCCTTTCTCCTTTCAATTTCCCTTCCCCTTACCTTCTTTCCTCAGCTCTTTGTAAAGCTTCATCAGAGAGCCTTTTTGCTTACTTGCTCTTCTTTTCTTTGGAATGTTTTTTGTTGCTGCCTCCTAGTTCTTCAGACACTCTCTCTACCAGATCTAATCCTTTAAATCTATTCATCACCTTCACATCATATTCATAAGGGATGTTATTTAGGTCATACTTACATGGTCTGATGGTTTTCCGTACTTTCTTCAATTTAAGTCTGAATTTTGGAATAAAAAGCTCATGATCTGAGACAGTCAGCTCCATGTCTTATTTTAACTGACCGTATAGAGCTTCTGCACCTTTAGCTACAAAGTATATAATCAATCTGATTTCTATATTGACCATCTGGTGATGTCCATGGGTAGAATCTCCTTTTGGGTTGTTGAAAAAGAATGTTTGCAGTGACTTATCTTGACAAAACTCTATTAGTCTCTGCCCTACTTCATTTTGTACTCCAAAGGCCAAACTTGCCTGTTATTTCGATTATCTTTTGATTTCTTACTTTATTATTCCAATCTTCTATGATGAATGTGACATCTTTCTTGGTGTTACTTCTAGAAAATGTTGTAAGTTTTCATAGAACTGATCAACTTTGGCCTCTTTGGCATCAGTGGTTGGAACATTGGTTTGTATTGCTGTGATGTTGAATGGGTTTGCCTTGGATTTGAGCAGATATCATTCAGTCATTTTTGAGATTAAATTCTAGTAGTGCTTTTCTCACCCTTTTATTGACTATGAGGACTCCTCCATTTCTTCTAAGGGATTCTTGCCCACAGTAGTGTATGTAGTGATCACATGAATTAAATACATAGAGAGCTATGTCATGCAGGGTTACCTAAGACAGACAGGTCATACTGGAGAGTTCTGACAAAAGGTGATCCACGAGAGAAGGAAATGGCAAACTGCTCCAGTATCCTTGTCAAGAAAACCTCACGGACAGTACAAAATGGTAAAAAAGATGACATTGGGAGATGAGTCCTCCCCTGGATCACTGCCTTGTCATGACAAAGAGGCTGAAAATGATTACAAAAGGCAATATAGATCAAGGTGTCAAAGTAAGAGAGATTGCTGAGTTTCATTTTTTCTCTTTGAATCCCCACTATTTAGAACAGTGCTGTCACGTAATGGGTATTTAAGAAATACATTTTAATTGAGTGATGGGGCAAAAAAAAATAGTCTGGAAGTGGTGGTGAAAAGCGAAGGGTCTGTCTGCTCTTCCTCCTGACCCAGTATGTTGGGGGACATGAAAAATGGAGCACCCAGTACTGAGTAGGGGGGAAGGAGGTGGTGTTCGATGTCTTTTGGAAAGGCACTTTTTCATTAGTGCTAGAGGATGGAAAGCAAAGAGATCTAGGATGAAGAAGAGTTTGTTATTAACAGAGAGCACAAGGAAATGGAAATGGAGCAGGGAATCTAGACTGGGAAGGGAAGAGCTGAGGGGTAGAGGGCTGAGAAAAAGGGAAGCCAAGTAGCAGAGATAAGTGCTTTTCGCCACAGTAGATGGCAACTGAACTTCAGGAAAAGAAGAGCAGGAGCTGGGAGTTTACTCACCACATCATGGGGAAAGAATTAGTTCTTAAGTTCATTAGTTCATTAATTCTTGATCTAGAGTTCAAAGGGACTTAATCAGACATCTGGTATCCAACCTCCTCATTTTACAGTTGAGGAAACTGAGGCCCAGGGAGGTCCAAGGTCATACAGGTGAGAAGGGGGTAGGGCCAGGATTTGAACCCATGTCCTTTCTGTCCAAATCCAGCACTCTTTCCACTGAACCATGCCCCCTCCCACTTGACTGCCTTATCCTCCAGGTTCCTATGGCTAAGTAAAAGGGGAAGGGTCATTAACTTCCTCAGCTGCTCACTTGAAACAAGGGAACTAAGGTGTAGGCAGAGGGTGGAAGGAGCAGGGCCTCTGGTTCAATAAATAAATAACTAGTATTCTAGCCTCCCAGTGTGAACTGAACGCGTACTCAGTGCTAGCCCAATAGCCTCATGGGTATAGATACCCTGGATAGAACCCTGGGCCTGGAGTCAGGAAGACGTGAGTTCAAATCCAGCCTCAGTCACTTACTATCTGTGTGACCCTTGACAAGTCATTTAACTGCTCTCTACCTCAGTTTCCTCCACTGTACAATAATGATGATAATAGCAAGCACTGACTTCCCAAGGTTATTGTGAGGATCAAATGAGATGATATTTTTAAAGTACTTATCACCATGCCTGGCACATAGTAGGCACTTAATAAATGCTTCCTCCCTCCCTCCCTCTCTCTCTTCATCCCAAAATGGTGTAGCAGAAAACACTGGCATATGGCTTTCACAGCTGAGCAAACTGAGGCAGAGGGGCCAGTGACTTGCCCAAGTCAGTAAACCTCTGAGGCTGGATTTGAACTCAGGTCTTCCTGACTCCAGGCCCAGAACTCTGAAACTGCATCATCACACAAGGTAGATTCTCAGTAAATGTTTATTAAATATTGAAAGAATAAACAGGTGAAAAAGGGAGCTTTCCCACTCCAATGTAGAGCAGAGCAGAGCAGAGCAGAGCAGAGCAGCTGATTTCAGCCCCTACTGCTTAGCCAGCTGAACACCGCCATCCAGTTTGGCCTGTGGAATTATGGACCTTCCACCCACCATGAACTGAGCAGCCTCTCCCCTTGGTACTGGGGCTCTGTCTAGGGCTGAGGACACTGAGTATGACCGCCCTACCCCACCCTTACCCCAGGGCCCCAGGAACAAGAAAGGAAAGAGGAAAGTCCAGTCCACCAGCACCACACACAGTGTAGAGGCCTGGAAGGAAGGGGCATTTTACTTTCCCATGCCTCAGTACTCTGACCACTAGAGAAAAGACCCATGTGTTTCTGGCTGCTCTCTGCTCTGGAAAGGCTGACTGACTGTCCACAGACTAATGTTTTTGGCCCAATGCAGTCTGTCTCCCCTGCAGTATAAGCACTTTCATGACACTATGCAAGGCTGCGTTGGACTGCCCTGAATGACTCATCAGGTTCCCTGTCCCCTGCTCCTGACCCACGATTGTAAATAGAAACTCAGCATCCTATTTTGTTAGGGTTGTGCCGTTGGGAGACCAAGGTTCTCTTTTCCCTTCCTCTCCTGCTACTATTGCTGCTCTATGCTTAAAGATAAGCATCAAACAGTAAATATTTATTTCTTTAAAAGAAAAAAAAAGAAAGAATAAACAAATCTTCTCTTTACAAACCTGAGCTCATCAGATAGCTCCTTTGGGCTGTCATATTGAGATCTTTAGGTATATTTTCATTTAAGTTCATTTCCTTTTCATCTACATAGATGTTTTCTTCCTTCTTGTGGTTATTTGAGATCATCACAATTAGATTCTTTCCCCTTACCTTACCTTACCTCTCTCATTTTTTTTGAGATACATGATCTCTCTAGGGGATCATATGTGTCTTAATCATCTTTGCTTTGAGTTCCTTGAAACTAGTTTTCCTAAAGTCTAGCTTATACGCTTACCTCGGCCAAGAGTTCCCTCGCTCCGTTCTTTTTTTTTCCTCTCATTTCGTCCTTGTCAAGATGGCATGATCATTTTCTAACGTTTCCATCATTTCCACAACTTCAACTGGTTCTTTCTTATTAACCCAGATTAAGTCCCTCTCTTTGTGTCTTCTACCTTTTGAGCAATGAAACTGTCAACAAGGCAATTCAAGAGTTTATCAGATACTTTGCTTTTAAGAAAATGTGACTTTTAGAAACTGATTTAGGTTCTTGAAACACCGAGATCTGTTCCCAAAGGCCATATAGAAATGTTGCAGTCCTTTCCATGTGCCATTTGACAAATATTTATTAAATCCTTACTATGTGCCAGGTACTGGGCTAGGCTTTGGGCATTCAAGACAAAAACAAACTCATTCCTGCCCTCAAGAAGCTTACGTATACGCATATATGAAGACAAGACAAACTACATACATGATAATTTCTGAGGTTGAGAGAGAACACTAACTATCTGGGGAATCAGGGAATCTTCCTTTGGGAGGTGGGGCTTGAGCTGACTATAGCTAGGGATTCTAAGAGGCAGACGTAAAGAAGCTTTTCAGGCTGAAATGTAGTGTGCGAGGGGGATTAATGTAGAAATGAGTCTGCAAAGATAGGTTGAAGTCCTATTGTAAAGGGCTTGAAATGTCGAAGAGAAGAGTTTGTAGCTTGTGGGCAATGAGGAGCTGCTGAAGCTTCTTGAGAAGGGAGTGATGTGGGGTGGAGCTGGGGAGAGGCAAGAGAGCTCTGGCCTTCATTAGTCCTGTTTGAGTCCCTTTTGGGGACTTGTTAAGCTTCGAGTTGTCTGGGCACTTGAAGCTTCCAGTTTTGAGAGGGAAGATGGAAGAGGCCAACCCACCTTCAGGTGACTGAAGGAAAAGACCCTGGGATGACATGAGAGGAGCTGGCAGTGTCCATCATGTCCCTGTGCCCAGCTTGTTACTCTTGTGAATTGGGGGAGTTTCCCCTTGAGTGAGATCCAGGGTTCTCTCTCTTGGTTGAGCTGAATTATCTCATGCCCAATGGGTGAGCTCCTTCACTCTGGATTGCCTGGTATTTCTGTATCGCTACGATTTGGATAAATGGACTTCTTTGCTATTCACTCTGTGTGTTCATTGTGGAACTGGTATTTGGTGGGAAAGGAGTCAAGCCGTGGATGCAGAGCTCAGGGTCCTCCTTTCTTCCCCAAATTACAAAATGATCAAAGTTGTATTGAACCTGATCACATCCCTCTAGACTAATAATATTTAAGGGAGCAGAGAGATATGCTTTTATCCCAGTACCCCCTCTCTCAGAGCAGGCTCCAGCCCCAACCTCTCACTTCCCCTTTTGGTAGGAATGAAAGTCTTCCTTGGAGAAAGGTGGGGAGAGAAGAGGCTAGAGATGTTGATTCTGCCTCCCTCTGAGCCCACACAATGACACTTTTCACAACATGTGGGCCTCCCTACACACTTGGGGCCCTCACTTCTTGCTACACAAACTTTTATTACAGGACTGTAAAATCACAGAATATCAAAGTTGGAAGGGACCTCAGTAGCCATCCAGTTGAACTCATGCCTGAACCCTCTGTAACTAACAGGAGGTCATACACGCTTTGCTTGAAGATCTCCAATGAGAGAGAATCCATTGTCTCCCAGGGCAATGCATTCTACTTCTGCTTGTGTGTATGTGTGTGTGTATACACACACACACACACACATATGTACACAAATATATACATATATACATACACACACTTTTGTATAATAGATCCTAATTATTAGGAAGATTTGCCTTCTATTAGACCTAAATTTGTTTGTTTGCCACTTCAACTCATTACTCTTAGTTCTGACCTCTGGGGCCAAACAGAGAAAGTCTAATTCTTTTTTCTAGGTGATAGCACTTCAAAATTCAAAGTTATCATGTCCCTCTTTTTTTTTTTTTTTGGTGAGGCAATCGGGGTTAAGTGACTTGCCTAGGATCACACAGCTAGTGAGTGTTATGTGTCTGAGGCCACATTTGAACTCAGGTCCTCCTGACTCCAGGGCCAGAGTTCTATCCACTGTGCCACCTATCTGCCCCTTATGTCCCACCTTTTTTTAAAAAAAATATTTTTATAGCTATCTTTGGTTTTCACATTGACTAGATTTTCCCCATATCATGTCCCTCTTGGGTCCTCCTTTCTTCAGGTTAAACAGTCCCGAATTTCCTTAAGTGCTCTTCATCTGGCATGCTCGAAAGGTCTTTCAAATTCCTGGCTGCCTTTCTTTGTATACTCTCTGGCTTATCATATTTATAAAGCACTTAGTACAGTGCCTGGCCCATAGTAGGTGCTTAATAAATGCTTATTCCTTCCCACCCCCACCCCCCTTACCAATGTCTTTCCTAAAATTTGGTGCCCAGAATGGGACACAATACTCCAGATATAGTCTAACCAGGGTAGAGGAAGATAGGAAGCATCACTCCTTTATTTCTTAAAGCTTTTAATGTGAGGACACAAGGTGACAAGGTGCCCTAAGATTGTATGCTTGTTTTCTTGATGGATATATCACACTGTTGACTAATATTGAGCTTGAAATTTACTAAATCCTCCATATCATTTTCAGATGAAGTTTTCTAGGTATGCCTGAGCCATTTTCTTTTTTTTCTTTTTGGCTAGGCAATGGGGTTAAGTGACTTGCCCAGGGTCACACAGCTAGTAAGTGTCAAATGTCTGGTCTGAGACTGGATTTGAACTCAGGTCCTTCTGAATCCAGGGCCAGTGCTCTATCCATTGTGCCACCTAGCTGCCCCCCAGAGATTTTCTAATGGAGGACTTTTGGTCCTGAGCACTCCAGATGGTTTGCAGTTGGCCAACTTTGGCTCTCATGGAAACTGAAGGAGTACAATGAACTGATCTATGGATAAAACATCAGGTGCCTAGTCATCCTGCTGTAAATAGGTACCACATTACCTGAATATTAGTTTAGTCCAGAGCCTGAAAGAAATGAAGAGGCAAGCAACTAAAGATGTTAACAGAAATGAAAAGTATTACCTAGAACATTTGAGTTCTTCTTCTTCAGGTGAATTCCCTCTAGATACTGCCCTTCTGGATGGTATCCATTTTGTCTAGCCAACTTTTTTGAGAAACCTAGAAAATAAAATAGAAACCAAAAACAAAATATAAAACATCTTTAAAGGTACCAATATATTTTTTATGTGAAACGCTTCTATGTCACTAGATGTTGGATCTGTAATTATAATGTATGGTATTATAGCTATGTATTCTAATGTCCTAGAGTTCTAGTATTGCCTACAGTAGGAGCAGTGGTGTTTTTTATTTACAGCACTGAGCACATTTAGCACATTCAGAGACAATTAACAGAGCCACTCCCACAATCAGATAGGCTATCCAAGGATTCTGAAAATGAGGAATCAAAGAAGAGCAAACAGAAACATTGAGGGTTGGTATGTTCTGGGGGAGAGAGCATATTATTTTTTTTTTAAGGCAATTGGGGTTAAGTGACTTGCCCAGGGTCACACAGCTAGTAAGTGTCAAGTATTTGGTCTGAGGCTGGATTTAAACTCAGGTCCTCCTGACTTCAGGGCCAGTGCTCTATCCACTGCAGTGCCACCTAGCTGCCCCATTCTTTTTTTTTTTTTTTAAAGAAGCTTATGCCTCTGCTAAGGTCTGCTTTGATGCCTCATCATGAAGCAGAGTTGGACAAGGTGACACAGTGAGAGGCAGGAGACTTGAAGCCAAGTCGTTTGATGTCAAACCTAGTACTTTTTCCATGTCACCACATTGCCTCAATCAATCAATCAATCCCATCTTAGTCTTGTCTTGTTTTTTTTTTTTTTTTGTGTGTGAGGCAATTGGAGTTAAGTGACTTGCCCAGAGCCACACGGCTAGTGAGTGTTGTGTGTCTGAGGCTGGATTTGAACTCAGGTCCTCCTGACTCTGCGGCCGGTGCTCTATCCACTGAGTTAGTCATGTCTTAATCAAGGTTCTTTGACTTAAAATATGAGTTATCATTATTGTTAATAATATTGCTTAATTGTTTTAAAAATGAATCAATATGTAAATAAAACCAGAACTTAACTTCCCTTAGAAAATATCCCTAGATATTTTCTAGAGTCTAGAGTCTAGATATTATCTAGAGTCCCTGGAACTCTAGAGATGAATGCAACAGTTTGAGCCTGGTTCTATTCTAGCAAGTATAGGATGTGTCATAACTAGGATGGGCCAGGTTGGGAATGACCAGGACCCAGAGAGCAGACTGCCTCGAAGAGGAGAAAGAGGTAACCAAGGGAGGTCCAAGAAGCAGGCAAATGGCAGTGGTCCAAGCAGGCAAGGTGTCAGTTACATACAATGCTTCTTCTTGTTCTGTCACCCTGCCTTAGGAGACCTTACTGAGTATTTTGGTAGAACTCTGTAGCACTTTGTCTCCTCATCCTATATAACACATGCTGGTACAAAACTGCACCTTTATATTCATGGTAATTGATTTGCAAATGTTCATCATAAGTTCTGCAAAACCAGATGACCAAGTGTACCATGGAACTGTTTCTTGTTGCCTCTGGACTCATTTTTTTCTCTTCTACAACTTGTGCCCTCATACTAGGGGACTTCCATATACATATTGATTCTTCCTGAAACACACTAACCACTCACTTCCCATGAACTACTGCTCCACCCCACCTTAAGCCTCACACAAAGATGGTCAAAACTTTGATCTTGCCATCACCCACAAATGCACTACCTCCATGTTTAAGAATTCTGAAATCAGGGCAGCTAGGTGGAGCAGTGGATAGAGCACTAGTCCTGGAGTCAGGAAGACCTGAGTTCAAATCCAGCCCTGGACACTTGATACTTACTAGCTGTGTGACCCTGGGAAGTCACCTAACTCCAATTGCCTCACCAAAAAAAAAAAAATTCTGAAATACCATTATCTGACCATAATCTATTAGCTTTCCACCTCTCTCTCTGCCTTCCCTTACCAAACCCTGCTCTCCATCCACACCATGGTCTTCAACCCTTGACCCCTCAGTTCTCTTCCAATCCATCACCCCTGCATTAGCCACTCTCTCCTTTCTCCCCATCTTGGTGAACCAATTCCATTCTACTCTGTCCTCTTCTTTTGAGTCCTGATTCCATTATCATATCACTGATGGTATCCTGACAAGCCTCAGCCTTGGATCATTCACATTATTTACCACATTCTCTTCTATACACTTGTTGCTAAAGAAAGGTGGAGAAAATAACCCAACCATTCTGGTTGGGTCCACTACAAAATTATTTTAAACAAGGGGCAGCTAGGTGGCGCAATGGATAGAGCACCGGCCCTGAAGTCAGAACCTGAGTTCAAATCTGGCCTCAGACTAAACACTTGACACTTACTAGCTGTGTGACCCTGGGCAAGTCACTTAACCTCAATTGCCTAAAAAAATACAATAAAAGATGCCAATGTTTAAAAAAATTATTTTAAACAACCTCAACTAGGCTCTCACTGCTGCTCGGTAATCCTACTATACCTCCCTTGTCAACTCAGTCTCCCACTCTCCACAGCTGCTCTTCCAAACCTTTTCATTTGTCCTCAGACCTCCCATAGCTCCCTGCTCCCCCACCCTCTCAGCTGAGAACCTTGCCTCATATTTTACAGAAAAAATTGAGACCATTCATCATGACTTCCCTCTTCTCCCCTCTTCCTCATCTCTTATCACTCAGCTGCCTTTGGCCACCATTTTCTCCTTCACCCATGTCTTACATGATGAAGTGGCCTTGCTCATTACCAAGGCTAAAGCCTCTACTTGTTTAAGTAATCCTATTCTATCTTGTCTCCTCCAACAGATTGCTCCCTCTGTCATCTTCACTCTTTCACTTCTTTTTAATCTCTTCTCTATTGGATCCTTCTCTCCTGTTTACAAACATCCCATTATTTCCCCCATCACTTGATGCTTCCATTCACATTAACTATAATCCTATATCTCTTCTGTCCCTTGTGGCTAAACTCCTTGAAAAGGATGTCTACAATGGGTGTTTTCCCTTTCTCTCCTTTCAGTTTCTTCTTAATCCCTTACAGTCTGACTTCTTTTTTTTTTTTGCCTAGGCAATGGGGTTAAGTAACTTGCCCAGGGTCACACAGCTAATAAGTGTCAAGTATTTGGTCTGAGGCCGGATGTGAACTCAGGTCTTCCTGACTCCAGGGCTGGTGCTCTATCCACTGTGTCACCCAGTTGTCCCCTTTTTTTGTGCTTTTTGGTGAGGCAATCAGGGTTAAATGACTTGCCCAGGGTCACACAGCTAGTAAATGTCATGTATCTGAGACTGGGTTTGAACTCACATCCTCCTGACTCCAAGGCTGGAGCTCTTATCCTACAGTCTGACTTCTGACCTCATCATTCCACCAAAATTTCTCTCACCAAAGTTACTACTGATCTCCAAATCCAGTGGCCCTTTCTCAGTCCTCATTCTCCTTGACCTCTCTTCAGCCTCTGACACCGTTGATCACTCTCTTCTCCTTGATTTTCTCTTCTCTCTAGGTTTTTGGGACAACTCTCTCTCCTCTCCACCTACCTATCTGATAGAAACTTTTTGGTCCCCTTTGCTGGATCCTGGTCCAGATCACATCCTATAACTGAAGGGTTCTGTCACCAACCCTTTTCTCTTCTCCCTCTATGATACTTCCCTTGGTGATCTCATCACCTCCCATGGATTTAATGACCATCTCAATGCTGATGATTCTCAGATCTACCTATCCGGCCCCAACCTCTCTGCTGACCTTCAATCCCACATCTCCAACTGTTTTTCAGGCATCTCAAACTGGATGTTCAGTAGACATGTTGAACACAATATGTCTAAAAAAAGAATGATTCATTTTTCTTCTTAAACACTTTCTCTCTCCTACCTTTCGTATTACTGTTGAGGACAATGCCACCCTCTCACTGCTTAAATGTTATCCTGGATTCTTCACTATCTTTCACTCCCACCCCTCCCCACCCAATCTAATCTGTTGCCAAAGCTTGTTGATTTCACCATTGCAATATCTCCCCTTGCAAATATTGCAAATATGCCCCTCCTCTCTCTTCTGACACTGCCACCACTATGGTGCAGGATTTCATCCCCTTATGCCTGAATTATTGCAATAGCTGCTGGGTGGGGTGGCTGCCTGCCAAGTCTCTCCCCACTACAATTCATCTTCCATTCAGTCGCTGAAGTGATTTTCCCTAAAGCACAAGTCTGATTACGTCACACCTCCCCTCTCAATAAACTCCAAATTGCTCCCTATTTCTTCTAGTACCGAATACACCATGCTCTGTTTGGCATGCAAAGCTCTTCATAACCTAGCCCCCTCCTACCTTTCCAATCTTCTTACACTTTGCTCTTTGATCCAGTGACACTGGCCTGCTGCCATGAACAAGCCACTCCATCTCTTGGCTCTGGGAATTTTCTCTGGCTATCTCTTATGCCTGGAATGTTCTCCCTCCTCATCTTCACCTACTGACTTCCCTAGCTTCCTTTAAGTTTCAACAAAAATCCAATCTCCTGCACAGCACCTTTCCCAATCTCTCTTAATTTCTAGTGCCTTCCCTCTTGTCATTATTTCCTATTTATCCTACATACAGCTGGTTTGTATATATTTGTTTGCTTGTCCTCTCCTCCATTAAATTGTGAGCTCCTTAAGGGCAGGGACTGTCTTTTGCCTCTTTTTGTATGCTTAGTACAAGGCCTGACACATGGTAGGCACTTAATAAATGTTTATTGACTAAATGACTAGCTGAGACTGCCTGTTGTCTTGTGGATTCATTTATATTAAAAATGTCAACATTAATATAATTTGGTTCTTCCAGTAGTTCATTCAAAAGCTACTGGACAAAGATCTCACATTTAGAATGCCCACAGTCAAGTTCATGTTTATAGGTGGTCTAAAAACTATGTGATCCTTAGTCCCCTTTCCCCCCTTCACTCTCACTCTGTCATTGTCACTGAAAAGCATAAGGGGGACACACACGACTAAGTCATATTGTATTTGTTTTATAAATATAAATACATGAAAGATACCCCATGACTTCGAAGAGAGTTTGAAAGCCCCTGAATTAGAAGGCATCACACATAGGCAACCAATTTGTAATGTCCCTGTATAACCACTTGGTGGTTCCTATGAGCTAGTGTTCCTTGGCATTTAAATGGTGGAGCCAATCTAATACCACACAGAATCCACCCATGATACTTCCTTTGCCATTGATATGTTTTTTTTTTTAATCTACAACTAAAAACATAGACCTATCAATCATTTAGTTTTGCTTTTTCTCCTCATTCTGCTTAGATAGCAGTTGCAGATGATATGGTACTTGCATACCTCTCACTAGAACAGTCATTAAAAAGTTTTAAAATACTTGAATTTCTATGTCACATTCATTTCCCAATAATCTCCTTTTCACAGTACCCTCTCTTATAACAGAAAAAATTAGTTAACCAAAACCATCTGATACACTGATTGTGACTGAGGGCATGTAACATTCCACCCCAGCAGTCCACTACCTTGAAAAAAAATGTTATAACATCAGTCATCTGAAACTCAAATTGATTGTCACATTTCCTCTGAGTTCTGTTGTCTTTTAGTATTATTTTCATTTATATTATTGTAGTTAGTGTATATTTAATTTTCATTCTTCTGCTTTCTTTACTTTATATCAGTCTTTTCATGTTTTTTAAATTCTTCATATTTGCCATTTCTTACAGCATTCATATACGACAATTTGTTCAGCCACTCCCCAACTGACAGGCGCTCACTTTGTTTCTAGTTTTGTGCTACCAGAAACAGTACTACTATGAATATTTTTGTTTATATGTAAACTATCTATATGTCATTGACCTCCCTGGGTTATATACCCAGTGACAGGATCTCTGGGTCAACAAATAGTAATATTTTAGTCACTTTTTCTTTTTAGCTTTTTTTCCCAGCTAATTTTTAGCTTTTTCCAAACTGCTTTCCAGAAGGAACAAACCAATTCACAGCTCTATCAGGAGTGTATTGGTGTGCCTATCTTCCCACACCTCTAACATTTTGACTATTTTCATCTTTTATTATCTTTGTCAATTTGATAGGCATAAGGTAAAACCTCAGAATTATTTTAATTTAATTTTCTCTGATTAGAGCATTTTTCATATGGCTATTGATAGATTGCATTTCTTCTTTTGAAAATTGTTCATATCCTTTAACATAGAATGGTAATTTTAGAAGAAATTCATACATAGCAATCATCTTTGGGGAAAGCTTGGGACAAAATATATTACTTGTCTCTGCTCTCTCCCTTCACCCCTAGTATTCTTATATAGATGCAATTAGATTGAAATGAACTTAAGGACAAACTAAGTCGGGAAGGATGTGGAAAGGGAAAAGCATGGTCCCACACAACTAGCCTTTATGAAGAAATAAAAACACTAACATTAAACCAGCAACCCTTGGCATAAACCCACCTCCTTCTCAACTTTGTACAACAATCTTTTAGCCAGTAAAAAAAAAAACCTTTGCCAAATTAGCTCTGTGTTATATTAGTTAGCATAGATATACCAGGTGATTGCATGTCACAGTCATCATGGCTAGACTTTGGGTGTCACTTCCCTTTGGGAATCATTTTCTTTATCAAAATGAGGAAATTGGACTATGTGATCTCTGAGGACCCTTCCAGTTCTAGATTCTATGATTAAATGATTATTTCCTTTGCTTTGTAGCTTGGTAGGTTCTAAGAAGGTATAGCTGAAAAATCAACACTAGATGGCTCTAGAGGAGATAATTTGAATGGTCCTACTGTTATGTTGCTAAGGCTTTCTGAGAAAAACATTTTTCTATAGAATGTAATCTCATTGAGAGCAGAGATACCTTTTTTTTTTTTAAAATCCCCAGCATCTAACACACTGGCTTTCATAGAATAGGTACTTAATAAATGTTTATTTAATTGAATTGCTCAACTTGACAGCCATTAGAGAGGCAAGAATCAATTAGCTATGTGCTGGCACTATGCAGGTGCTGGGGATATAAGTACAAAGAACGAAACAATCCTTACACTCAATGAACTTACATTCTAATGGAAGAGATTGAGTGTGGCATTCTAGCACACTTCTGAGGAGTAAAAGAATGGAGATATCAAAGAGGGGATGTTTATGTGTTGTCTTCCTGAATTAGAATATAAGCTCCTTGAAATAAAAGACCATCTTTCTTTTTGTTTTTGTTTTTGTTTTTATTTTTATTTGTATTCCTGGCACTTAGCTGAGTGCCAGCAATATAGTAAGTGCTTAATAAATGCTTGAAGACATGGTCAATCAGAGAGAGAGAGAGAGAGAGAGAGAGAGAGAGAGAGAGGAGGAGGAAGAAGAAGAAGAAGAAGAAGAAGAAGAGAGAAATGAACTCCTCTTTCCAAGATCAATTCCCTCTCAGAGACCTGACTCCAATTCTGGAATCTTTAACTTCAGAACTTGGGGCATTTTACTGTAAACTGAGCCACTGCCTAACCATAGGTCAGAGGTATGTCTGATTCTTTCAGTTCATCACAATATGTTGGCTGTATGGTGTGTGAGCCATTTTGAGGCCCCCCCTCCATCATCTGAGAAAGACCTAAAACCTAGATTGGCCAATCAAGAAAAAGACATTTTTGGCCCACTCTGAGCTTAACCTACCATAATGCCTTGTGTGCTCTGGTGTAACAGACATGCTTTGCTCTGCTCTCTGAGTGAACCCAAAATGCCCCTTCTTGTATCAGCAACTACAAGACTGGATGAAGCTGACAAGGAGCATTCTTCTGTTTATGGCTGCCAAGGACAAAGCACCTTGAACCAGACACTATCTTAAATAATGGGACTTTTCTTAACTTGGTACTTTATGGATACGTGTTCTGTTATGTTATGGTATGTCATGTTAATGATAGAAGAAACACAGACATCCTGGAAGTATAATTTCAATCGACACTTTGACACCACCTCAGAAAACCACCATGGGCAATGGCATTCTTCAGCAGTGAAATCACCCAGTGCCTCAACATAACTCTGGGAAGCACGACTTCAGAAGGCAAAGCTCCAGCAGCAAAACATCCACCAGCAGCAAAACATCCCTGTGCAAGGCCCTGGGCCAGCAGCAGCCAAACATTCAAGTGCAAGGCCTGGGTGAGCACGAAAAGAAGCTTGGGTCAGTGCCCCCTTCCCTCCAGCTTTTTCTTTTTTTAAAGTCAGGAAATAGGCAAACATCATGAATAAAAAGCAGAAATGGACAGTGACCAAAGATTCTTATTATGGGGAAAGGGAAGATCAAGGCACAAACTCAGAAGAGGACAATATTATCAATACACTCACATCTAAAACCTCAAAGGGGAATATGAACTGGTCCCAAGCCCAAAAAGCCTTCTTGGAAGAGCTCAAGAAGGATTTTAAAAGTCAAGTTAGAGAAGTAGAAGAAAAATTGGGAAAAAAAATGAGAGGTATGCAAGAGAGTCAATAGCTTGGAAAAGGAAGGACAAAAATTAACTGTAGAAAACAACTCCTTAAAAATAGAATGGGCCAAATGGAAAAGGAGGCACAAAAACTCACTGAAGAGAAGAACTCCTTAAAAAAAATAAAATGGGCCAAATGCAAAAGGAGGTACAGTATCTAGTAGAAGAAAACAACTCCTTAAAAATTAGAACGGGGCAAGTAGAAGCTCATGACTCTATGAGAGAGCAAGAATCAGTCAAGCAAAAACAAAAGAAAGAAAAAAATAAAATAAAATATAAAATACCTCATTGATAAAACAACTGACCTTGAAAATAGATCCAGGAGAGACAATTTAAAAAGTGTTGGTCTACCTAAAAAGCATGATGAAAAAAAGAACCTGGATAACATCCTTCAGGAAATCATCAAGGAAAACTGCCCTGAGGTCCTAGGACCAGAGGGTAAAATAGTCATAGAAAGAATCCACTGATCACCTCCTAAAAGAGATCCCTAATTGAAAATGCCAAGGAATATTGTAGCCAAATTCCAAAATTACCAGATCAAAGAGAAAATACTGCAAGCAGCCAGAAAGAAACAATTTAAATATCATGGAAGCACAGTCAGGATTATGCAGGACCTTGCACTTCTACATTAAAAGATTAGAGGGCATGGAATATGATATTCCATAAGGCAAAGGAGCTTGGATTACAACCAAGGATCAACTACCCAGAGAAATTGAGCATAATCTTTCAGGAGAGGAGATGGACATTCAACAAAATAGGGGACTTCCAAACCTTCTTGATGAAAAGACCAGAGATCAACAGAAAATTTGACCTTCAAATACCCGACTCAACAGAAGGATAAAAAGGTAAACAGGAAAGAAAAAACAATAACATGTTATTAATAAGGGCAAACTGTTTACATCTCTACAAGGGAAGATGACACTTGTAACTCTTGAGAACCATGATGTTATTATGACATTTAAAAGGGGTATACTTAGACAGAGGGCATGGGCATAAGTTGACTTTGATGTGATGGTAAAAAATCTACTTAAATGGTGAAAAGGGATTGTACTGGGAGAAGAGGAAAGGAGGAGGCAGACAAGGGTAAATTACATCACATGAAAAGGCACAAAAGCCTAATACAGTAGAGGAAAGAAGGGAGGGAGATGAACATTGTTTGGACCTTACTCTCATCAGATTTGGTTCCAAGAGGGAATAACATAATCAGTTAGGTATAGAAATCTAACTTACCCTATAGGCAGTAGAAGGGGAGAGGAAAAAGAAAAGGGAGGGTGTGAATAGAAGGGAGGGAAGAAGTAGAAAGGGTAAAGGGGAAGAAAGGGGAGGTGGCTAATAGAAGGGAGGGTAGACTGAGGGAGGTGGTGATTGAAAGCAAAGCTCTACTGAGCAGAGAAAGAGAGAAAGGAGAGAGAAAAGCATAAATTGGGGGTGAAAAGGATGGAGAGGAAGACACAGATAATAATCATAACTGTGAATGTGAATGGGATGAACTCTCCCATAAAACAGAAACAGATAGCAGAGTGGATTAAGAACCATAATCCTACAATATGTTGTTTACAAGAAATACATTTGAAGCAGAGGGATACACATAGAGTAAAGGCAAAAGGCTGGAGCAGAATATATTATGCCTCAGCTGAAGTAAAAAAAGCAGGTGTAGCAATCCTGATCTCAGATAAAGCAAAAGCAAAAATAAGTCTAATTAAAAGAGATAAGGGAGGAAACTGCATCCTGCTAAAAGGTACCATAGACAATGAAGTAATATCATTACTAAACACATATGCACCAAGTGAAATAGCATACAAATTCTTAAAGGAGAAGTTAAGGGTGATACAGGAAGAAATAGACAGCAAAACTATACTAGTGGGGGACCTCAACCTCCACCTCTCAGAATTAGATAAGTCTATCCACAAAACAAACAGGAAAGAAGTTAAGCAGGTGAATAGAATTTTAGAAAAGTTAAATATGGTTGACCTCTGGAGAAAACTGAATGGGGACAGAAAGGAATATACCTTTTTCACAGCAGTACATGGCACCTACACAAAAATTGACCATGTGCTAGAGCACAAAAAACTCACAATCCAATGCAGAAAAGCAGAAATATTAAATGCATCCTTTTAAGAGCATGATGCAATAAAAATTACATGTAATAAAGGGTTATGGAAAGATAGACTAAAAATTAATTGGAAACTAAATGAGTGGGCCAAACAACAAATCATAGAAGCAATCAATATCTTCATCCAAGAGAATGACAATAATGAGACGACATACCAAAACTTATGGGATGCAACCAAAGTGGTCCTTAGGGGAAGCTTTATATCTCTGAATACTTACATGAATAAACCAGAGAAAGAAGAGATCAGTGAATTCAGCATGCTACTAAAAAAGCTAGAAAAAGAACAAATTAAAAATCCCCAATTAAATACCAAGTTAGAAATTCTGAAAACCAAAGGAGAGATTAATAAAATTGAAATTAAGAAAACTATTGAACTAATAAATAAAACTAAGAGCTGGTTTTATGAAAAAACCAATAAGATAGATAAACCTTTGGTTAATTTGGTTAAGAGAAAGAAGAAAACCAAATTACCAGCATTAAAAATGAAAAGGGTGAATTCATCACCTATGAAGAGGAAATCGAAACAATAACTAGAAGCTATTTTGCCCTATTGCATGCCAATAAATTTGACAATCTTAGTGAAATGGATGAATATTAACAAAAATATAAATTGCTCAGATTAACAGAAGAGGAAATAAAATACTTAAACAATTCCATTTCAGAAAAAGGAATTGAACAAGCCATCAATGAACTGTCTAAGAAAAAATCTCCAGGGCCAGATGAATTTACAAGTGAATTCTATCAAACTTTTTTTTTTGTTTTTTTGTTTTTTGTTTTTTCTATCAAACATTTAAAGAACAACTAATTCCAATACTATAGAAACTATTTGGGAAAATATGTGAAGAAGGAGTCCTACAAAATTCTTTTTATGGTACAAACATAGTACTGATACCTAAACCAGGAAGAGCCAAAACAGAGAAAGAAAATTATAGACCAATCTCCCTAATGAATATAGCTGCAAAAATTTTAAATAAAATATTATCAAAGATATTACAACAACTTATCTCAAGGTTAATACACTATGACCAGGTAGGATTTATACCAGGAATGCAAGGCTGGTTCGATGTTAGGAAAATTATCAGCATAATTGACCACATCAACAACAAAACTAACAGAAATCATATGATTATCTCAATAGGTGCAGAAAAAGCATTTGACAAAATACAGCATCCATTCCTATTAAAAACACTAGAGAGCATAGGAATAAATAGAGTCTTTCTTAAAATGATAGACAGCATCTATCAAAAACCATCAGCAAGTATTATATGTAATGGGAATAAGCTAGAAGCATTTCCAATAAGATTGGGGGTGAAACAAGGATGTCCATTATCACCACTGTTATTGTGCTAGAAATGTTAGCTGTAGCAATCAGAGAAGAAAAAGAAATTGAAGGAATTAGAATAGGCAAAGAAGAAACAAAGCTATCACTCTTGGCACATGATATGATGGTATATTTAGAGAATCCTAGAGAATTAAGTAAAAAATTACTTGAAATAATAAACAAATTTAGCAAAGTTGCAGGATATAAAATAAACCAACACAAATTATTGGCATTTCTATATATTACTAACAAAGCCCAACAGCAAAAGATAGAAAGAGAAATTCCATTTAAAATTACTGTAGACATTATAAAATATTTGGGAGTCTACCTGCCAAAACAAAACCAGGAACTAGATGAATACAATTACAAAACACTTTTCACACAAATAAAGTCAGATCTAAATAATTGGAAAAATATCAGTTGCTCCTGGGTAGGCCAAACTAATCTAATAAAAATGACAATTCTACCTAAATTAATTTACTTATTCAGCGCCATATCAATCAAACTACTAAAAATTATTTTATATAACTAGAAAAAACAATAACAAAATTCATCTGGAAGAACAAAAAGTCTAGAATATCAAGGGAAATAATGAAAAGAAATGCAAGGGAAGGTGGACTACCTGTATCAGATCTTAAATTGTATTATAAAGCAGCAATCATCAAAACTACTTGGTACTGGCTAAGAAATAGAGTGGTTGATCTGAGGAATAGGTTAGGTATGCAAGACACAACAGTCAATGACTATACGAATCTATTATTTGATAAATTGAAAGACTCCAGCTTCTGGGATAAGAAATCACTATTTAGCAAAAACTGCTGGGAAAACTGGAAAAATGTATGGCAGAAACTGGGCGTAGACCAACATCTTATACCCTATACCAAGATAAAGTCAAAATGAGTACAAGATTTAGATGTAAAGACTGATACTATAAGCAAACCATGAGAGCAAGGAATAGTTTACTTTTCAAATCTGTGGAGAAGGAAAGAAATTATGACCAAAGAAGAGATAGAGAATGTTATGAAATGCAAAATGGACAATTTCAATTACATTAATTTGAAAAGTTTTTGCACAAAGTCAATGCATCCAAGACTAAGAGGGAGGCAGAAAACTGGGAAAGATTTTTTACAACCATTGTCTCTGATAAAGGCCTCATTTCTAAAATATATAGAGAACTGAGTCAAATTTATAAAAATACATGTCATTCCCCAATTGATAAATGGTCAAAGGATATGAACAGGCAGTTTTCAGAGGAAGAAACTAAAGTTATCTATAGTCATATGAAAAAAGTGTTCTAAATCACTGTTGATTAGAGAAATGCAAATCAAAATGACTCTGAGGTACCACATCTCACCTATCAGATTGGCCAACATGACAAAACAGGAAAATGATAAATGTTGGAGGGGATGTGGGAAAATTGGAACACTAATGCATCGTTGGTGGAGTCGTGAACTGATCCAACCATTCTGGAGAGCAATTTGGAACTATGCCCAAAGGGCTATAAAATTGTGTATACCCTTCGACCCAGCAATACCACTTCTAGGTCTGTATCCTAAAGAGATCGTAAAAATAGGAAAAGGACCCGTATGTACAAAAATATTTATAGCAGCTCTTAATGTGGTGGCAAAGAAATGGAAATTGAGGGGATGCCCATCAATTGGGGAATGGCTGAACAAGTTGTGTTATATGAATGTAATGGGATACTATTGTGCTATAAGAAATGATGAGCAGGCAGTTTTCAGAAAAACCTGGAAAGACTTGTATGAACTGGTGCTGAGTGAAATGAGCAGAACCAGGAGAAGGTTGTACAAAGTAACAGCCACATTGTGTGATGACTGACTTTGATAGACGTGGCTCTTCTCAGCAATGTAAGGATCTAAGATAACTCCAAAAGACTCACGATGGAAAATGCTATCCACATCCAGAGAAAGAATTATGGAATATGAATACAGATGGAAACATACTGTTTGTTCTCCTTTTCCTCTGTTGTTTTGTTTTATTGCTTCATTCTCGTGGTTCCTCCCATTAGTTCTATTGTTCTTTGCATCATGACTAATGGGAAAATGTGCTTAATATGAATATATAAGTAGAGTCTATATCAGATTGCATGCCATCTTGGGGAGAGAGGAGGAGAGAGGGAGGGAGAAAATTTAAAACTCAAAATCTTATGTAAGTGAATGTTGAAAACTAAAAACAAATAAATTATTAAAAAAAAGAAAACCCCACATGGGGTCATGAAGAGTTGGACACGACTTAAACAACTGAACAACAACATCTTTGAACCTACAAGCAGAAATTGATGTGTCCAAGCTAATCTGAAGATATTGTATAGTGTGCATGCATTTCCCATTCTCTATTGATCTTGGCAATAACTTCATGTTATGAACAGTATTTATACTTATATAAAACTGCTCCTTTGATCTCTGTGTTATCCAGTGATATAGTCTTACTGCCTAGGGCTTTATCTTCAGTTATTTGTAACACTGTGTTACAATAGTTACCTTATTTTAAGCCTTTGGGCAATGATCCCTCTGGTTTACATGGTTCTCTTCTTGGCAATATTAGGGAATATATACTCAATTAAAGGGCAACTAGGTGGTACTGCAGTGGATAGCAACTGGGTCTGAAGTCAGGAAGACCTGAGTTCAAATCTGACCTCAGTCACTTACTGGTTGTGTGATTCTGGGTAAGTCACTTCACCCTGCCTCAGTTTCCTCATCTGTAAAATGAGCTATGGAAGGAAATGGAAAACCACTCTAGTATCTTGGCCAAGAAAACTCCAGATAGGGTCACAAAGAGTCAGACACAACTGAACAACAACAACTAAATTATAAGTTAGAAATACCACTATAATTGTTTTGAGCCCCCAATTAGGAACATTTCCTAACATTTAGGTAGAGGTTTGGCCTTTTGCCTTAATTTACATTTATATTTATCTCTTGCTAACCATGTCCTCTTTTTTCTTTTTCTTTCTTTCTTTTTTTTTGTGACGGAGGCAAAATTCAGGTTACCAAAAATGTTTGGGCAAAGAAACGGCAGAGTATATTACAGTATCTGTTAATAAGCAGGCACTGGAAGGAAGGAAGCTGGGGGAAAAGCCAGCCTTTTTTAGTACTTCCCTCAGTCCTTGAGAGGGTGAGGCAAACTCGTGGCACCAGTCTGAGCCTATCGTTTCAAGATGTGTACAGAGCCAATGGCCCTCCTCAATCCTTCCATTCTTTGCCACAGTTTAGTCCTATTTTCTCTTCCTCCTTTCATTAGTTGCCTCCTTTCATTATCTCCAGCTCAGGTCTCGATGCCTCTGTTCCTTCTCTGCTGCTAGATCCTGGAAATTTCTCCTCATTTCTAAATGAGTTCCTCCTTTCAGAAAAGCTCTTCTATAAGAAGCAGAGACCAGAGAATGCCAGGGAGCAGCAAACCCTGACCTCGCTCCACGTCAGAGACCCACTCAGTCCTATGTCATATGTTTCAGACTGTATAGATAAGAGCAGAGTGAGGAATGGGATGGGACAGTTGCTGGCTGGAGGTCTTCCTTGCTTCTCTATGGACCTGGATTTACATCCTTTCTGTGTCCTGTAATTTGTAGACACAAGTATTTTATATTTTAAGTGTTCACTACAGGAATTCATTGATACCCTTAGATACTGACTGTCTCAGGGGCGCCCTGGGTAGAGGCATAGAGCCCAAGAAGCCAGAAGTACTGAAAGTATACATAGGCCCTTTGTGTTAGGAGGGAGACTTTAATATGAGGCATACATTGGGAGCCAACAAACAGTCCTCTGTTGTTTTTTTCTCTAAGGCAGAAACAGAATGTCTCTATATAACAATCCCAGAAAGCAGGCTGACATCAAATTCTTCAAAGTGTCCGAAAGCAGGAATTTTAGGTACAAGTTGGTTCCAGGATGGAGTTATGATGTTTGTGGTTGTCCACAAAAATGTGTTGTGTTAGTTATTGGCAATTAATAAGCAAGAGTTGAGAGCTGAGAAAGCTTTCCACACAATATTGCCACAAAAATTGCCACAAAAGTTCTCTGGACTGGCCACTTTAGAAGTCACTATAGATTGCATCTATGAGAAGTCAAAAGGAGCAAAATACTAACAGGAACTCATAAAGAATAAAAAATATGAATGTTGAATCACCGTGTCCTCATATAGATTAACAGGAATTGGGGCAGCTAGGTGGCACAGTGGATAGAACACTGGCCTTGGAGTCAGGAGGACCTGAGTTCAAATTTGGCCTCAGGTACTTGATACTTACTAGCTGTGTGACCCTGAGCAAGTCACTTAACCCCATTGCCTAGCCCCCCCCCCCAAAGAAAAACAGGAAATAAGACAGAAATATGTGACATTTACTGGGTTGAACCCAATATAGGCTGCACCTATTCCTCCACATATGGCTTGTATAAGACCTGACTGTAACCCGTAATGGATTTTGGTATAGCTTGTCTTGCTGGCCTCCCCCAAAGCAGTAGAAGCAATAGCAGTTTCACAATAAATATTGTTTGTGCTGTGAGATAAGAGAGTCAGATCCATCCTGCTTTCATAGTGGCAGTGAAGGTGGCCCTATATCTAAGGGACTCAAGAACAGAGATATAGGGCCACTTAGAAATTCAGAAGTAGCTGTGGACCTGGTCCAAGAGTTCAGATGAGGAAGAATTTATTATTATCAACACCAACCGAGGCTTGTTAGTAAGCTAGCATCGAGGGGCAGCTGAGTGGCACATGGCCTGGAGTCAGGAAGACCAGAGTTCAAATTTGACACTTTTTAGCTATATGACCCTGGGCAAGCCACTTAAGCCCTGCTTGCATAAAACTGGAGAAGGAAATGGCAAACCTCTCCAGCGTCTTTGCCAAGAAAACCCCATGGACTGTTGGCCCGAGGGATCACAAAGAGTCAGACACAACTGAATGACTGAACAAATAATGGTAGTCCATGAGCAAACTGCTACTTGCAAGCTCTTGAAAACCATCCAAATCCCAAAGAATTCCCATGATTTCTGGATCCTTCTTTGGCTAAAGGGTGAACACTATTGGTCTGATCCTCTGTTGGCACTTATCATCCTTTGTCCTTTCCAGTGCAATTATAACTGATTCTATGGCATAAAGCCACAACTTGAAGCTAGGTTGGACTCCTTCTCCCCTCTTTCCCTTCTTATCTATGTCTTTCTTCCCTACTGTTATGATATACTGATTTCCTGGTAAAAGACCATGACTTGGGAATCTCTGCCTCATTCACTTATCAGTAGACATAGCAGTCCATGATGCTTTGGACTGAGCTATAACCACTGTTGCTTGAGGGGGCAGGGGTAGAAAATAGTCATACCAGCTAGAAAATAAATAGAACTTCTTCCCTTTCTAGTATACAGGATTCACATTATTCTTTTTCTTTCTAGTTTTTTTTTCACTTCTTTTATTTAAGCCTGCTTACTGGGTGAGTTATTCACTTCGGAAATACCATGACTGAAATAATTTATTAAGTACTTAATCGAATATATTACAGTTGTAAGAGAAGAGGCAATTCCGCTCTTGACAAATTTGCAAATGAAGAAGAAGTTTTGAATGCCATTAGGCTCCTCTCATGTGGCAAAGCACCTGGTGCTGATTCTATTTTAGTTGAGATTTACAAGGCAGGGGATCCACTGTTCATACAAAAGGTGACTGAAATCTTCCGGGTTACACGGCAAGAGGAGGTTAACTCCCAGGAGTTCAAGGATGCCTCCATTGTCCATCACTATAAAGGAAAAGGAAATAGGTTTTCCTGTGACAGTCACAGTGGGGTCTTTCAGTCACTGCTGGCAAGATTCTTTCTAGAGTTCTCCTTAATAGGCTGATCCTTCATCTGGAAGATGGTCATCTACCTGAGAGTCAGTGTGACTTCAGAAAGGGCCAAGGAATGATCAATATGGTGTTTGCTGCCCAACAACTCCAGGAGAAATGCCAGGAGCAGAATAGAGGTCTGTACACAATGTTTGATGATCTGACCAAGTTATTATCAGTTCTAAGGGCCTGTGGAAGATCATGGCAAAATTTGGTTGCTCAGAGTTTATCAGTATTGTATGCCAGTTCCATAACAGCATATTCACATGGGTTCTAGATAATAGACAATACTCTCATGCTTTCCCAGTCACCAATGGAGTGAAGTAGGGCTGTGTGCTTGCTCCCAAGCTTTTTAGCATGATGTACTTTTTTTTGGCTGGGCAATGGGGTTAAGTGACTTGCCCAGGGTCACACAGCTAGTAAGTGTTATGTGTCTGAAGCCAGATTTGACCTCAGGTCCTCCTGACTCCAGGACTGGTACTCTATTCACTGCACTACCTAGCTGCCCCTTGTTTTGTTTTTGTTTTGTTTTTGTTTTTTAGCAATATTATCGGATGCCTTCAACAAGGGCAAAAATAGCATCAAGGTGAGCTACCACACTGACAATAAATTATTTAATTTGAAAAGGCTACAAGCTAAGACTAAAGAAGAGGGAGATTCTGTGTTTGATTTTTTTTGTTTGCAGATGAATGTGCACTCAATGCAGCCTCTAATACTGAGATGCAACAAAGTATGGATTGATTCTCTGCTGCTTGGGCTGATTTTGGCCTAACAATTAATACCAAGAAAACACAGGTGCTCCACCAGCCAGCACCACACCATCCATGTGTGGAACCATTGGTTACAGCAAAGGGAGAAATTCTGAATGTTGTAGATAAGGTCACTTAGCTGGGAAGCATACTTTCCAGGGATATATACATAGATGAGGTTAATGCATGCATTGCCAGAGCTAGCCCAGTGTTTGGGAGACTTCGAAGGAAAGTGTGGGAGATAAGAGGTGTTAGGCTGCCTACCAAACTGAAGGTCTACAGAGCCATTGCTGACCTCGTTGTATGCCTGTGAAACCTGGACAGTCTACCAGTGCCATGCCAGGAAACTGAATCGTTTCCATTTGAATTGTCTTAGGAAGATTCTGAAGATCATCTGGCAAAGTAAGGTTCTGGACACTGAGTTCCTTTCTTGAGCTAAACTGCCTAGCATTCAAACTCTATTGCAGAGAGATGGCCATGTTGTTTGAATGCCAAATGCCTAAAAGATTATTTTGTGAAAAATTCACACGAGGTAAGCACTCACACGGAGGTCAGAAGAAGTGATACAAGGACACTTTCAAGGTCTCTCTGAAGAACTTTGGAATCAATTGTGAGACATGAGAGACACTGGCACACGACTGCCCAGCATTGTGTGTCCACAGCAAAGAAGCTGTGCTCTATGAGCAAAGGAGAATTTCAGTGGCTCAAAAGAAACACCAGATACACAAATTTAGAGACATCTCCACTCCCAGTGTTCATATGGATTATTTGTGCTCCACCTGTGGTAGGGCCTTCCAAGCTTGTATTGGTCTGATCAGCCAGTCATTTTGGTCCTCTTCAAGAACAAAGGACAACAATTAATCAATATGTATACACACCCTTATATGTAAAACTATACTATGCATACTTCTATTTATCAGTTCTTTCTCTGGAGGTGGATAACATCTTCATTCATAGGTCCTTTGTAGTTGATTTGAGTATTTATAATGCTCAGAATAACTTAGTCATTCACAGTTATTCTTTGAACAATATTGCTATTACTGCATACAACGTTCTCTTGGTTCTGCTCATTTCACTCTTCGTTATTTCATACAAGTTTTTCTATGTTTTTCTAAAATTAACCTGCTCATTATTTCTTATAGTACAGTAGTATTCCATCACATATACCACATATACCACAACTTGTTTAGCTATTCCCCAAATGACGGGCCTTCCCTCAATTTCCAGTTCTTTGCCACCACAAAGAGAGCTGCTATACATATTTTAGAACATATAGGTTCTTTTCCTTTTTCTATAAGCACCTTGGGAAACAGACCTAATAGTGGTATTGCTGGGTCACAGGATATACACAATTTAATAACTCTTTGGGCATTCCAGATTGTTCTCCAAAATGATTGGATCGGTTCACAACTCAACCAACAGTTTATCAATTTTTATCAACAGTGTCCAAATTTTTCCACATGCCCTCCAACATTTGTTATTTTCTCCTTCTATAATTTTAGCCAATTTGATAGGTGTGAGATGATACTTTTTGCTAATCAAGAATGACTTAGAGTATTTTTCATATGACTCCATATTGCTTTGATTTCTTTATCAGAGTTCTGAGAATCTTTATCCTAACTCCCACTCTCACAGACAAGTCTTGGGTCCTAAGAGCTTGGCTGCATCTCCCCTATATGAGTTTAGATGCAAATCTGAGTAGTCAGGAGTGATTCTGTAATGGAATTAGTTTGAGCCCCGCCCACCCCTCTACTCCCATCCCACCCCACCAGGGTGCTTCCTCCTAAGATTATCAATTGAGGGGGAAGCTAGGTGGCCTAGTGGATAGAGGACCAGACCTGAAGTCAGGAGGACCTGAGTTCAAATCCAGCCTCAGACCAAACACTTGACACTTACTAGCTGTGTGACCCTGGGCAAGTCACTTAACCCCAATTGCCTTAAAAAAAAAGGGGCAGCTAGATGGTGCAGTGGATAGAGCACTGACCCTGAAGTCAGGAGGACCTGAGTTCAAATCTGGCCTCGGACACATACTCACTAGTTGTGTGACCCTGGGCAAGTCACTTAACCCTAGTTGCCTGGCCAAAAATAAATAAATAAAAACAAACAAATAAAAAAAAGATTATCAGTTGAGAATAGTTTTATTCATCAGCCTTAAGTAGCTTTTAGAAAGAGGTATTTACTACAATGGCACAGTGAGAAGAGTTGGTACAAAATATCCCTCCCTCAAAAGTCTGTGACACTGCCTCTCACACATATGTACAGAGTCTTGAGAAAAGTGGTCTCAAGCTTAGAGGCACATGTGACACAGGAATAACTAGTCATTTTCTCCCATTCTTGGGGTGCTCAAGAAGTTCCCATAGGCATAATAAAGTTTCTTTGCTGGGCTCCTTATGGCACTGGAAATCCATGTTGAGTCTGTCTTTGACTACCAATGCCATTATCTGATCTGGTGATGCAATTAGGACACCAATGGGAAAACAGGGAGTTGAACATTCATTCTATCCTTCAAAGTTTGCAAGGTCCTCGTATGGCCAGCCAAAGTGAGTGGGGGAGACTCAAGGCCTAAGATGAGATCTCTCTTTCCCTCCTGCCTGATGATTCCTTCTCAGGGTTTTATTGAAATGCCACATGCATCCAATTTCTGGAATGCCTCTAGTTCAAACTAGCTTGAGAACCTCGCAGGTGTGGCTAGGTTTTCTTGGCCTCTTCTGCGCGTGATTCTTGCATAATGTCATTCCAGTTCAAATGACTTTTAGCACTTAGTCTAAAGCCTATGATTGATTGATTGAGACATGTTCTCACTTAGTTAAGGCTAAAATTATGCTACAAAAGGGTATTTCAGGGGCAGCTAGTTGGCGCAGTGGATAGAGCACCAGCCCTGGATTCAGGAGGACCTGAGTTCAAATCCAGCCTCAGACACATAACATTTAATAGCTGTGTGACTCTGAGCAAGTCACTTAGCCCCATTGCCTAACAAAAAAAAAAAAGGATATTTCACTATAAAAGAATTATATAATCTAAGACTATAAGAAGAGAGCTATACCATCTAAGATGATATAAATATAGAAAACATGCTAAGGACAGGCAAAATTTTAGAAATGGAATGGGTTTTATTAAGGTTGAGGAAACAGATGTGGAGAGCTTACATGACTAGTTCAAGGTCACACAGTGAGTTAGTTAGTGGTCAAGGGAGTAGAAGCCAGGTATCTTGACTCCCACTGCAGTTACCTTCCCATTCTACCCATGCTGCTTGGACACAGTGAGGCAGAGGGATTCAAAATGAGGAGTGACTCTTGAGTATCTTAGATATTTCACAGCCACTATTCTAAAGCCATCACCCTGATTCAGATCCTGATCACCTCTTACCTCACCTATTTCAATAGCCTCCTAATTGGTCTCTTAGCATTAAATTTCTTCTCTTTCTAATCTACCCTCCACATAACTGGTAGAATGATATTCTTAAACCATATACTTTCTTGCTCAAAAAGATCTGGTGCAGGGGTAGGGAACCTGCAGCCTCGAGGCCACGTGTGGTCCTCTAGGTCCTCAAGTGTGGCCCTCAGTTCACACATAGCCTCGAGGACGCAGGTTCCCCACCGCTGATTTGGTGGATCCCCATTGCCTGTAGGATAAAACATAAACTGCTCTGTTTGACTTTTTAGAGTCTTTTAGAATCTTTCCCAATCTAGTTCCTGTCTACCTTTCTGATCTCTTCATACATTACTCCCCTTAAGGCATTCATTCTCTCCTGGGAGAACATAATAGGAATTACAAATTACTGCTTCATGTTTGTCTTTGTCAATGTGTGCTCCCTTTTGTGTTTTGAGCATTTTGTTGGGTGTGGAGGAAACAAATAACTGTTCTATATCTGATCTATATTATACATGTAGAGTCCTTTTCTGTTCCCTCTTTTGGGTTGATCCCAGACATGAGGTAAATCTCAGTTTTGAGTAAGTTTCTCCAGAATTCATGGGGAGAGGCATATAGAGACAGAAAGTTCAAGAAATAGAATCTGACCTCTCCCTAAAGTCCAAGCTCCACTATAACTACATGTAGTCCATGTACCCATAGGTCTGGAGCTACTGGCTCCTTTAGAAGGAGAATTTGAGCATTCTAGACCATCTGGACTTAGCAGCAGTGTTGTATGTTACACTAGGAAGGGCCCAGATTGTGAAGACTTTTAAATGCCAGAGGAGTTTATATTCAATCTGAGAGGCAATAGGAAGCCACTTGAATTAATTGAGTAAGGAAATCACTTTGGCATCTGTGTGTGGGATGGCTTGTAATGGGGAGAAAATGGAGGCAGTGAAACCAATTGGGAGGCTACTGCCATAGTCAGGGTGAGAGGTGATGAGGGCTTGAACTAGGACATATGTGGTGTGAATAAAGAGAATGAATGAATGAATAAAGCATTTAGTAAGTGCTTACTATGTGTAAAGTGGCAGCTAGGTGGTGCTGCAGTGGATAGAGCACTGGAGCATGGAGTCAGGAAGACTAGTCTTTCTGAATTCAAATCTGGCCTCAGACACTTACTGGCTGTGTGGCCCTGGGCAAGTCACTTCACCTTGTTTGCCTCAGTTTCCTCATCTGTAAAATGAGCTAGAGAAGGAAATGGCAAACCACTCCAGTATCTCTGCCAAGAAAACTCCAAATGGGGTCACGGAGAGTTGGACGCAACTGAAAAATGACTGAAGAACAACAAAATGGGTAAAGTGCTGTGATAAGCACTTGGGGATACAAATAGAAAAATTAGACAATTCCTGCTCTCTGGGAGCTTAGCACAGTGCCTGGCACATAGGTGTTTAATAAATCCTTATTGACTGACTGACATTCTAATGGGGAAGATAGCACATATGGAAAGTTTCACCTGCAAGTGAGATAGAATGGTTCCATGGTCGTCAGGGGACAGTGGCAAAGCAGATGTTAATGCCTCTTCTTTAATGACATTTTCACTGATAAAATAATATCAGTTTCTAATATTGAGCTATTTGACAGTGCCAAGGACTTTGGTGATGAGATCTTCCATAGATGTGTCTGCAGTACCTGCAGAAATAGTTACTAGGCTGCTTCTCCACAGGGGTGGTTTCTCAGGGTGATGGCTATGGGCAATGGGCTGGAAGAATCACCATTCTCAAGGTTCTTGGGCTTTGGGGCCTGGGTTTTCTTTATCAGGGACTGAGAGGATATGGTGGTTAAGGTGATAGTGGTGGTTTAACTTGCCTGGCAGAAGATGCTTCTCTCCCTCCTTCTCTCATGTCTCTCCCTTAGGGTGCCATGCTGCTTTAGCTAGGTTGGCTTGCCTACCTTGGGAATGGCAGTTGGTTGACAGTTGAGTGCTTTGTCCTTCGTTCTGGAAGAGGACCATGACATCAGGGAGATGATGACATGACTTGTTATTGACTTTGATTTGAGTGAGGGAGGCTGTGCAAAGTCACTTCTTCCTCCAGAGCCATCTGGGTCCAGTGGCCATATATCAATCTGGATGACTGGAGATGACCCAGGATGCAGTGGGAGACCTTGGCCCTTTTAAGCTAAGGTATTTCCAGGTTCTCACTTTGAGTGAAGCGGCACCCATTCAGTGAATAGGCCTCTTGTGAATGGCAGTTGGTTGACAGTAGGCGGAGATGTCTGGCCTCTTCTCCACTGGAGCCGTAACCCCAGATGATGGCTATGTGGGCTAGGATGGAAGTAGGACTGGTATTCTAGAGCAGCGGTGTCAAACTCAAATGGAAATGGGGCCACTAAATCATATATAAGGATCTCTGTTGGGTGTATATTGACTTGGAAAACCACATATTAATATTAAACATGTTCTATTGCATTTTTATTTATTTTGTTAAATATTTCCCAATTACATTTTAATCTGGTTTGGGCTGCACTCAGACGTGTTACCAGAAGGCTACATGTTTGACACCTCTGGTCTAGGGATTGCTGCCACTCCCAAGGTTCCTGTGCTTATCTGCCTAATTGGTGGCAGTTGGTTAGCAGTTGTTACTAGTGGTGATGAGGAGGGAACGTATATGAGAGATGTTATGAATGAAGAAATGACAAGATTTGTCAACTGATTGAATATGTAGTGTGAGTTAGAACAAAGAATTGACAACAAAGTTGTGAGCTTGGGTGTCTGGAAGGATGGTGGTCCCCTCCACAATAATTGGGATGTTTGGAAAAGGGTCAGTTTTGGGGAAAAGTAAATGAGTTCTATTTTGGACATTCTGAGTTCAAGATGCCTATAAGTTGTCCACTTCAAAATATCCAAGTCGGTATCATGGGACTAGAGCTCAGTAGTGACATTAGGGCTGGAACTGGGGACCATCTGCTTAGAGATAATAATAATAGAACCCATGGGAGCTGCTATGATCAAGTGAAAGAATGAAAGGAGAAAAAAAGAAGAGAATCTCTGATAGAATCTTGGAGGCATACCTACAGTTAGGGGCATGATATAGATGAAGACTCCACAAGGAAGACTGAGTAGCAGCTAGACACGGAGGAGGGAGAAGCAGAAGAGAGTGGTGTCACAAAACCAAGAGAGAGCCTGTAGAGAAGGTTGGAAGACCCTGGGGAAAACTCAGAGGTAGGGGTGGGAAGTGCATGATGAACCTGCAACGGAGACCAAGAAGGATTGCACCCACATGTTAGAAGAGAGCTGGGAAAGAGCAGTGTCATGTGAACCCAGTGAAGAGAGAGTATTCAGAAAGAGAGGGTGGTTACCAGAGTCAAATGCTGTATAGAGATCAAGAAGCATTAGGACTGAGAAAAGGACCCTTAGGGTTAGCTATAGAGAGATCATTGGAGTCATTGGAAAGAGCAGTTTCAGCTGAGTTAAGAGGACAGAAGCCACAATGCAAGGGATTGAGAATGTGAGCTAAGAACGCGTAGGTACCAACATAGAAAGTGTTTTCTATGAGTATGGCTGGGAAAGGGAGGACAGACATAGGATGACAGCTTGAGGGATAGTAGGGTCAAGTGAAGGGATGATTCAGTCCAATGCCTTATCCATATCTGGCAGAGTTTGGGGCAGGGCTAACCTGTCCATCTTGCTGGCACCCTACCCCTTTTCCTATTACTCTTGAGAGTGCCATCCTTCTAATCACTTGGGTTCAAAACCTTGACTGCTCAATCTCACTTGTCCACATATCCAATTAGTTGCCCAATCTTGTCCTTTCTACTTTCACATTTCTCCTATGTGTCTCTTTATCTCTAATTTCTACAAGGCTACAACCCTAGACTAGGCCCACATCATCTCTGCAATAGCCTTCTAATTGATCTCCCGGACTCAAGGTTCTCTCAATTCAAATCTATCTTCCACACAACTATCAAAATTATTTTCTTAAAACATAGATACAATAGTCAATGACTATAGCAATCTACTGTTTGATAAACCCAAAGACCCCAGCTTCTGGGATAAGAACTCACTATATGACAAAAACTGCTGGGAAAACTGGAAAAGAGTATGGTAGAAACTAGGCATAGACCAAAATCTTACACCCTATACCAAAATAAAGTCAAAATGGGTACATGATTTAGATATAAAAGCTGATACTATAAGCAAACCATGAGAGCAAGGAATAGTTTACCTATCAGATTTGAGAACAGAAGAATTTATGAACAAACAAGAAATAGAGAACATTATGAAATGCAAAATGGATAATTTTGATTACATTAAATTGAAAAGTTTTTACACAAACAAAACCAATGCAACCAAGATTAGGAGGGAAGCAGAAAACTGGGAAAGAATTTTTACAATCATTGTCTCTGATAAGGGCCTCATTTCTAAAATATATAGAGAACTTAGTCAAATTTATAATAATACAAGTCATTTCCCAACTGATAAATGGTCAAAGGATATGAACAGGCAATTTTCAGATGAAGAAATTAAAGCTATCTATAGTCATATGAAAAAATGCTCTAAATCACTATTGATTAGAGAAATGCAAATCGAAACAACTTTGAGGTACCACATCATACCTATCAGGTTGGCTAACATGACAAAACAGGAAAATGATAAAGGCTGGAGAAGATGTGGGAAAATTGGAACATTAATACATCGTTGGTGGAGTTGTGAAATGATCCAACCATTTTGGAGAGCAATTTGGAACTATGCCCAAATGGCTATAAAAATGTGCATACCCTTTGACCCAGCAATAGTACTTCTAGGGCTGTATCCTAAAGAGATCATAAAAATGGGAAAAGGGCCCACATATACAAAAATATTTATGGCAGCTCTTTTTGTGGTGGCAAAGAATTGGAAATTGAGGGGATGCCCATCAACTGGGAAATGGCTGAACAAGTTGTGGTATATGAATGTAATGGAATACTATTGTGCTATAAGAAATGATGAGCAGGCAGACTTCAGAAAAACCTGGAAAGACTTGTATGGCCTGATGCTGAGTGAAATGAGCAGAACCAGGAGAACATTGTGTACAGTTACAGCCACATTATTCGATGACTAACATTGATAGATTTAGATCTTCTCTTAGATTCTCAAGGATCTAAGACATCTCCAAGGGCCTCATGATGGAAAATGCTATCCACATCCAGAGAAAGAACTATGGATTTTGAATGCAGATAGAAGCATACTATTTGCTCTTTTTTTCTTCTGTTTTGTTTTGTTTCTTCTTTCTTATGGTTCCTCCTATTGGTTCTAATTCTTCTTTACAACATGACTAATGTGAAAATATGTTTAATAGGAATGTATATGTAGAGCCTGTATCAGATTGCACACTGTCTTGGGGAAGGGGGAGGAGAGGGAGGGGAAGAAAATTTAAAACTCAAAAGTTTATGGAAGTGAATATTGAAAACTAAAAATACATTAATAATTTTTTTTAAACAGCATAGGTCTGCCCGAGTTACCACCCCGCCCCCCCAACTCAATAAACTCCAGTAGCTCCCTATTATCTCCAGTATCAAATATCATGTCTTTTATTTGGCATTGCAAGCTCTTTACAAGCTGACCCATTCCTACCTTTCCAGTCTTCTTATACTTTACTCCCCTCTCTGCACTCTAGGATACAGCCACAGCAGCTTATTTGCTGTTTCTCCTATGCACCACTTTGTCTCCTTTATGCACTGGCTCAATCCATGAAAGTAACGCTCTTTTTCCTCACAATTTCTTTTTTAGAATTCTCAGCTTCTTTTTTTTTGGCTAGGCAATAGGGTTAAGTGATTTGCCCAAGGTCACACAGCTAGTAAGTGTTAAGTGTCTGAGACTGGATTTAAACTCAGATCCTCCTGACTTCAGGGCCAGTGCTTTATCCACTGTGCCATCTAGCTGCCTCCTAGCATAGTTCAAATCCTGCCTTCTCCAGCAGGCCTTTCCCCAAATACCACGAGTTGCTAGAGTCTTCTCTCTCTTGAGGTTATTATCCATCGACTATATATGTATCTTATATGTACTTATCAGAATTTAAGCTCCTTGAGAACAGGCACTAATTATGCCTTTTTTTTTGGTATCCTCAGAGTTTTACAGTGTTTTACATTTAGTAAATATTTTTAATAAATGCTTGCTTATGAATTCTATGAGTTTTCTACATGTCTGCATATGATCATTAGTGAACTGCTTTAATACCACCCCAATCTAGGAAACTGTCATACCATTACCAAAGCCTGGATGAAATTTTGAAGTCCAACAGCCTCCACTTCTGTCTCCAGCTAGATGTAAAGAACATCCGTAGTCCCTGTTAGGCACAGCTCTCTTCTGGGCTCCAAAACCTTTGTAAAGCTGCCTTTCCTTTAGACTGTGTCTAGTTGGTCCTCAGCTCCTGAGGCTCCAACAGAAGCTACTGGGAAGTCTAGATTTTCCCACTTTATAAAGGTCACAAGGTCATCACCTGGTCTTTGGGGTTGGAGGTGGAGATAGAGGGAGATTAGGTCCTTCCTTCTCTACCCCTTTAAGGACAATTCCCTCTCAGAAAGCCTTTGCTACTGGATTCTACCATCAAGCCCTCAGCTCTCGATTGCTGGAATGTTCAAACTCATAGACTGGTTTAGTGTTTTATTCATATCCCCCCAGGGAGCACCTCATTCTCTTCAACCAATCATAAGATATTTCTTATGTGACATCTGCTTAAATCTGGCTGGACTAGTAATGCCACCTTACCTGTTCTGGCTTGGACTGGGGCAGAAGAGCAGAATGCTTAATGAAACAGAATAACAATAACAGACTAATTATTGATGAATTAAATGGGAAGCCTGTGTACTTATCATTTAATTCCCTGTATATCATTTGCAACCCCTCCCCTCTTCAACACAGGCCCTCCTATTGCAGTTGGACTTTTTATACCTTGACATGCCAAGTATAAATTGTGTTGAGAAGGCAGAGTGACCAGAGTGCTCAGCTTGGCCCAGGAGGACCTGGATTTTCATTCATTTCAGACATGAGCTTTGTGATACTGGGCAAGTCACTTCATTTTAATTTCAGTTCCCCTCACTTGTAAAATGGGGGAGAATGTCTACCTCATGGGATTGTTATGACTATCAAATGAGACACTGTGTGTAAAGTGTTATGTAAAAACTTAAACCACTATGGAAAGTTATTACTTAAGAGCCCTTCTAGAGGAGGACTTAAGCAAAAAAGCTATAAATCCAAAGGCATGATCTAAAGAAAAGAATCCCTGGGTGTTGGTGGCAGAAAATTACCACTAGCTGAACACCAGAGAACTTTCTTTTGGGGGATACCCTGAACTTCTTTTATCACATGCACTTTAAGGACACCAGTTCCCAGAGTATGATACAGAGGTAGCATGGTCTAGTACAGGCAGTAGTCTTCAAATTGGGGGCTTGGTATGACCCCAAAGGGTATGTGTTCAACCAATTGGAGGGTTAGAAGATGAGTCACATCCTACTTGCCCATGATAACCAATCTTGGGGCTTGTCTCCAAATCAGCCTTCACTTTTTATCCTTCCAACACTCTCAACTCTGTTCTGTTCTACAGCTTTGCAGGCTCCCAACCTCCCTTCTTCAGCAGCTGGACATTAGCCTCTCAAGCCAGTGGTAATCTAATTGAGACCCTGGCACCCACAGCAGCACTAGCATAGGCAGCTATTTTCCATTGAGAAAATCTTCTACTCCCTATTTGTAGCATTCCCATCCCCTGCTCCCTGAACACCTCATGGCTGTGGCAGTTTCCTCGAAGGGTCAGGATGTGTACTCTGGGATAATAGCCTATAAGAACATTGTCCTATCCTTCCTTGCTCCCTTTCATTTTGGTCAGGGCAGACTACATTGCATAGGATGAACAGGTATTGATGGGTTGTGACCTGAATAGCAAATCTTATTACATTCTCTATACCCCCACCCCCAACCGTGTGACTATTTCTGTCGAGGTCATCACCATCCTTCTAGTCACCCAGATTTGCAATCTTAATGTCATCCTGGACAACTCATTCTGCCAAAAGCAGTTACCAAACTTTGTCATTTCCTTCTCCACAATATCTCTCCTATCAGTCTCCATTCTAGCCTCTATATACTTGCAAAAGTGATTTTTCCAAAGGGCACGTCGATCCTTTCCTCGCTCAATAAACTCTAGTGCATCTCTATTGCCTCTGAGATCAAATAAAAACTCCTCTATTTGACATTTAAAGTCCTTTACAACTCAGATCCAGGCCACCTCTATAGCCATTCTCTAAACATTACTCTTCCTTTCTCTTTTTCATACAAACACACAACTAAAGTATCTGAACACAATAGGAAATTCAAGTATCCATTAAGGAGAACCATGTGAAAAAGAAGTAATGGATTTATAGTAAATTTTCTGTGGAGTTCAAATGAGAGACTTTCACTTGTTTTTAAATTGAGCATGATGAATATCTACACAAAGAGAAAGAGGACTCGATGAAAAGTTGTGATATTGTATATCTTTCAATAAAAAGTATTGAAACAGGGGCAGCTAGATGCTCAGTGAATAGAGCAGTGGTCCTGGAGTCAGGAGGACCTGAGTTCAAATGCAGCCTCAGATACTTGATACTAGCTGTGTGACTGCAGGCAGGTCACTTAACCCCAATTGCCTCACAAAAAAAGGTATTGAAACAAAAATAAATTCACCTGCTTGGTTCACTAAATTGGTAAATTAACTGAATAATTAATCAGTAAAAAGCGATTATTATTAACAAGTCTGCCCTTTCCCCTAGACACCCTCTGAGATTTTTTTGAAAATAACAAAGCATATTTAATCACATTGCTTTCACTAAAGTATTATTTTTATTATTTAATGTTTCTGTGTTATTAATAAATACAATTAAAATATTTCTTATTGGGGTGGCTAGGTTGCACAGTGAATAGAGCACCGGCCCTGGATTCAGGAGGACCTGAGTTCAAATGTGACCTCAGACACGTAATACTTACTAGCTGTGTGACCTTGGGCAAGTCACTTAACCCCATTGCCTAGCCAAAAAAAAATATTTTTTATTTCCATCCTTTTATTTTCTAGTGAAGTTGTGTAAAAATTGTATCTTGTTCTGATCTCCCCTGATCCCACTTTCCCCTCAGTATAGCAAGTTAATAAGTAACCAGAATGAAGTAGCAAGAGCAGAAAGTAAGATTGCAAAGGGGAACCCGGAAGTCATGTACAAACAGTCCCAAAGATCAAAGGAGCATAATTTACAAATTGTATCATATATTAACCAAAAATCACATCCTGGTAATATGTGCTGAATTGGGGAAGTCATCTAGGTTTTGCTATCAGGGCCTTTTGGTCCCGATATGTAAATCTCAGATAAGTTCCAGACATCTGCAGTAAGACCAGCAGAACACCTAATGGTGCTGAGAGTTTTGAGATGATGTGGACATGCTAATATTAAAGCTTTATTGACAAGTTTGAGACAATAAGGAAGTAACCTCAAGGTGGCATGAATAAGAGTTAGTCTGCTCCCTACCAAAGGCCTATAAAAATGAGATCACAAACCTCTGCCCCCTCAGCTCTCTTTAATTTCTCCCTGGGTCCATGCTGCCAAGGGCTCTCAACTCTAATCCATGGTTACTTCAGTAACCCATCCCCTCCCCATCCACTTCCCCATGCTGCCTACCTTTCTTTACCACTATATCCCCTGTCTCCATACCATCTACCTCTGTACCCTTTTTGTCATTTGTCTTTGAACTTTTGTTTTTGCCATTTGGCCCTGTACCCTGTGTGCCTTATTAAAATGTGATTGCAGCCTCATTTCCCTTTGCCATCATAGTCTTTCCCAGCAAGTACCTAAAGTGGTATCTTGAAAACCTAGAGAGAAGAGAATATTAAGGAGGAGTGATCAACAGTGTCAAAGGCTGCAGAGAGGTCAAGGAGAATGAGGATTGAGAAAAGACCATTGGATTGGGCAACTAAGAGATCTTTAGTAACTCTAGGGAGATCAGTTTTGGTGGAATGAGATTGGAAGCCAGATTGTAAGGAGTCAAGAAGAGAGTGGGGCAGAAAGGTGGCACTGTAGTGGATAGAGCACTTGGTTTGAAATCAGGAAGACTCCTCTTCCTGAGTCCCAATCTGGCCTCAGACACTTACTAGCTGTGTGACTCTGGACAAGTCACTTCACCTGTTTGCCTCAGTTTCCTCATCTGTGAAATGAGCTGGAGAAGGAAATGGCAAACCACTGCAGTATCTTCGCCAAGAAAACCCCAAATGGGGTCACAAAGAGTCAGACTCGACTGAAATGACTCAACAACAGCAAGAGAGTGAGAAGAGAGCAAGTGGAGGCACCTATTATAGGAGGTCTTTTCAAGGAGTTTAGCTATAAAGGACGGAAGAGATACAGGGGATGGGAGGATAAAGAGAGGTTTTTTTTTCAGGTTAGGGGAGACATGAGCATGTTTGTAGGTAGTAGGGAAGGAGCCAGTAGAGAGGGAGAGATTGAAAATACATGAGAGTGGGGGTGACAGAGGGGGCAATCTATTAAAGGAAACAGGATTGAACGGGATTATTTGAACAAGTAGAAGGGTTTAGCCTTGGAAGGAGTAAGGCCACTTTATCATGTGAGACTGGGGGAATGAGGAAATAGTAACAATGCATACAAATGAGATGAAGAACAGGGGAAAAGAGGGGTTCATGGTGAATGGCCTTTTTTGGGGGAGGGTAGAATATGAAACAAGGATCTCAGCTGAGAGAATAGGGGCAGAGGGAGCCACAGGAAATTTGAGGAGGGATGAAAAGGCTTGGAAGAGTTGCTATGGAGAGTGGGATAGATAGTTGCCAAGGGAGGTATAGTAGGATCGCCTAACATAAATGTGTAGTCATCCTAGTCAGAATAGCTAGGTGATTTTCTCCACCTTCATTCAGCAGCATGTGTGTGGAAGCAAAGGCAATGATTGGTGAGAGTGATGCAAGTCTGAGCCTAGGCAGTGCAGAATCAACACTATAACAAAGGAGTTAAGGATTCAAGAGATGAAGACAATCTAGAGTTGAATTGCTTCACTAAGGGGTCAAGATGGAGAAGAGAGGAGAGAGTGGCTAGTACAGGGGAGATGCCCTAAAAGAGAACTGAAGGGTCAAGGAATTGCCAAGGTGGACAAATAGTAGGATTTTGTAAGGGAAGCAGAGGGAGAGGTGAAAAACCACCAGGTTATGGTTGGATAAGGGGATTTCAGAATTCTTGAACATGGAGGCGGTATACTTGTGATAGAAAGATCAAGGGTATGACCATTTTTGTGTGTGGCTGAGGTGGGATGCAGTAACTCAAGGGAAGTGAGCAGGTTGAAGAACTGAGTGGTTAGGGTGTTTCAGGGAGAATCAATACGTATGTTGAAGGCCCTTACAATGAGGGCAGGAGTTGGGGAGGAGAGAATAATTGTGAGCCCTGTACTGAATTCACCGGGGAAAGAAAGGGAATGACCTGGAGGTCTATAGATAACAGTTACCAGGATTTTGATTGGGTGGTAGAAATGAATAGCATGAACCTTAAAGGAAGAAAGGTTACTGAGTGATGGAGGCAGGAGGAGAATCTGGAAGTGGCAGTGGGGAGCAAGGAGTCTTCCAACTTCCCCACCTCAACCAGTGAGCAGAGGAGAATGAGTGAAAGTGCAGCCAGTACTAGAATGGGTGCCCAGGGAGGCTGTGTCATGAGAAGGGAGCCAGGTTTCAATAAGAGCTAGAAGATGGAAGGAGTAGGAGAGGAAAAGATTTAGTATGAAAGGAAATTTATTACCTATGGAACAGGCATTCCAGGGGGCACAGTGGAAGGGCTGGGTGGTATTTAGTTGGAACTTTGGGATGGAGAGTTGAGGGTATAAGAATAATGAATCAGTTTGGGGGTGGGGAATAGGGTTTGGATGGTGACCTTCAGGAGTTCAGAATCACTGGGGGGATGTGAAGGGTATATGACCAGGTATGAGAATGTTTATTATTGAGTGGAAGGCGCCACTGTTCTTCCCAATAGAGGCTGGAGATCAGGCTAGAGGCAAATGCTATATGAGATGGGAGGTATGTGGTCAAACGATCAGATGGGAGGCCCAGCTTCATGACTCCTCTTCCTTCTGAAGGGTGGAGATTAGGTAGGAAAGTGTGTAGCAGAGGATGTGAGACAAACCTACACAGTAGGAGAAGGAAGATTGGCTTTCCTCTTCTTCTTCCCTCAAGGAATAGGCATAGTAAGAGATGGAAGGCCTGACGTCCAAGTGTGGGTTGCTCATCTTTGCGCTGGAGGTTCTTCATATTCTGTCTGGGAGGTCTGGCTGGCAGCAAGTGGGGGATGGAAGTTGTTGCTTTGGGGTAGGGGGAAGTCCTTTGAGGCAGATGGAAGATGCTGCAAAAGTCCATCTCTTCACCACATGGTTAGATGACTGGAACCAGTTACAGAATGTCCATGCATGCTCCAAATTGGGGAGCAGGGACCTTTAATTAATTATTATCATATCTTTCTGAAAGTAGGCTCCCTAGCCTCATGGACATTGGTCTGAAAGTAGGTAGAACACACTACACACATGCTTTCAGAATGAATCTCCCATTGGCCAGGCCCCTGCTACACTATTCTTTGCTTATATTCTATAATGTACACATTAGTACAGTAGGACATGTATATAATTTATAAATTACTATATACATATACACATATATTGGGGTAACTGTTCAGAAATTTGTTACTGATTGGGGTGCATGCTTTAAAAAGTTTGGAGACCACTAGTTTGATGGACTAAGTACCAAATCAGAAGTCAACAGAGCCTGAGTTTGAATCCTTCCCTGACACCAGCTGGTGGCTATGAGCCATCTTCTAAACATTCTGAAATGAGGCTAAAGATAACCTTAATATTTATTTCATTGAGTTGTTGTGAGGCTCAAGTGAGGCAATGTCTGGAAAGCACTTTACCCCACCCTTAAATTGCTAGAGAAATCTATTTTGTTATTACCATGCTTTGATAGCCAACAGAATGGAATTGCTAAGGGGGCAGCTAGATGGTGCAGTGGATAGAGGACCAGCCCTGGATTCAGCAGGACCTGAGTTCAAATCCAGCCTCAGACACATAACACTTACTAGCTGTGTGACCCTGGGCAAGTCACTTAACCCCCACTGCCCAACCAAAAACAACAACAACAACAACAACAAAAAACCAGAATGGAATTGCTTCTTCCGATTCTATACTTCAGTTTATGTCCTGTAAACCTTGGATAAACAGGACAGGGATAAATCAGTACAGGGGCAGTGTGGTGTAGTGGAAGGCAGGCTAAATTTGAAGTCAGGAGACCAGAGTTTGAATTCCATTTGGACATTAATGAGCCTGGGCAGGTCACTTCACCCCTCAAGGCTTAGGTTCCTCACTTGTAAAATGGGAACAATAACATGGTTGTCATGAGAAAAATCACTTGGTAAACACTAAAGTTTGGGAGACATGGGAGTTCATTCTTATGATCCTCATCTCGGCTTGCTCCTTCCTCCATGAGGCTGGCACCATGCTACTGACCCACTGTCATCAGGAGAGTACCTGTTTTTTCTTCCTCACCTAGCTCCTTTTGGAAACAGTTACATGTTTGGGAGATGGCAGCTTGGTTTCAGAGCCTCCATATTCTGGTTCTATATTCTATATCCTATGTTCCAGGCTTATTTCACATGGATTACCTTTCATACATTCTGAATCACGGCCAAGCTGTACTACTAGCTGGCCCGAAATAATGAAAACAACTCACTTTTGTTATAGGGCTTTAAGGTTTCCAAAGGAACTGGCCCATGACCACACAGCTATGACATGCCCAAGGTGGAATCAGAATCCACCTCCATGCACCAGTGGAGGCTGTTTGCTATGTCTAGGGGTCCGAGTGTTGTCTCTGATGCCAACAAAACTGTGTGAAATGTGTGGAATTCACGTCTCCTCTGGGGGCCTTGGTTCTCTCATATGTACAATGGGGACAACAGACTTGGTACTATTGTCTCACAGGGTTGTTGTGAGGCAAGTGCTGGGTGAATGTTACTGTAATTACTTTTGTAACTCTGGTGCTGGGATGAAATTCCTACTATGCTTTCCCGATCCAAGTAGAATGTTTATATTTTGTCACTCTGACCAAACTGGCAACCTAGAAAAAGTCTGTGGGCCAAATGATAGTGATAACCTAAGACTAGATACAAAGGAAGCTTTCAGCAGGCCCTTACTCAAGCTGGTTGGCTGAAATTCACACCCCTCAGTCAGAGCCAGGGCTGGCTTCCAGGAGTTGACATTCTAACCATGCCACAGGCAAAGGGCACAACTGGATTCTTTGTGCGTGGTGCCAGCCAAGAAAATCTGAGGGAATTACCAGCTCAGAGAGAGGCAGAGCCCGGGGGCAAGCCGTAGGAAGAGGGAAGAGGAAGAAAGTGGAGGCAAAGGCACATTCTACACATTCTATGCCAACCTTCTCATTTTAACTCATATCTGGAAGCACAGAGACACATTATGGAAAGAGGGGCTCCAGGGAAGTGTGTGGGAGAGAGAGAGAGAGGGAGAGAGAGAGAGAGAGACTCACAGAGAGACAGAGACAGAGACAAAGACAGAGACCAAGATACAGATAGAGAGAGACAGAGAGACAGAGAGAGGAGGGGGGGGGGGGCAAACAGGAGCACTGGGAACTAGAGACATGTATGGGAGTTGGTCTCATTAAGTTCTTTGACCTCCAGGGTTTGCAATTTTAGAGACTGTTGTGAGTGGACCTCTCCTGGGTGAGAAGATTTTTCTCTCCTAATCTGAGCTCAGATAAAAAACTCCCAGTTGAAGAGCTCATTTACTTTTGTATGCACTAATCTGTCAAACTTTTCCAACTTCTTTGCTGTTTTGCTTGGAAAAATGGGTTTAATTTGCTATTACTATTCATGATGGTTTTTTGTATAGCTAGCATTTGGTAGAAAGGAAGCTAAACTGGCTAGTATAGGCTAAGAGTTAAGTTAAGCCTCCTTAAGAGTGATAAGAGGGACAGCTAGGTGGCATAGTGGATAGAGCTCTGGCCTTGGAGTCAGGAGGACCTGTGTTCAAATCCGACCTCAGACACTTGACACTTACTAGTTGTGTGACCCTGGGCAAGTCACTTAACCCTGATTGCCTCAGCCAAAAAAAAATGTTGGGTGAAATATCAACCTAGAGATAGGTAAGATACCAGAAATGCAGAAAGAGTTTTTCTCTTTTTTTCCCCTATTTTATTATTAATTTATTTTTAATTTTCAACAATCACTTCGATATGCTTTTGAGTTTAAAAATTTTCTCCCCCTCCCTTCCCACCTCCCTCTCCAAGACAGTGCACAATCTGATATAGGCTATACATATGCATTCCAATTAAACATATTTTCACATTAGTGATGTTGTAAGGAAGAGTTAGAACCAATAGGAGTTACCACCAGAAAGAGGAAACAAAACTCAACAGAAGAGAAAAAAAATAGCAAATAGTATGCTTCTATCTGCATTCAAATTCCATAGTTCTTTCTTTGGATGTGGATAGCATTTTCCATCATGAGGCCTTTGGAGATGTCTTAGATCCTTGTATTGCTAGGAATGGTTAAGTCTATCAATATTAGTCATTGAACAACATGGCTGTTATTGTATACAATGTTCTCTTGGTTCTACTCATTTCACTTAGCATCAGACCATACAAGTCTTTCCAGGTTTTTCTGAAGTCCTTCTGTTCATTATTTCTTATAGCACAATGGTATTCCATTACATTCATATACGACAACTTGTTCAGCCATTCCCCAATTGATGGGCATCGCCTCAGTTTCCAATTCTTTGCCACCACAGAAAGAGCTGCTATAAATATTTTTGTACATGTGGATCCTTTTCTCTTTTTTATGATCTCTTTGGGATACAGCCCTAGAAGTGCTATTGCTTGGTCAAAGGGTATGCACAGTTTTATAGCCCTTTGGGAACAGTTCCAAATTTCTCTCCAAAATGGTTGGATCATTTCACAACTCGACCAACAATGCATTAGTATTCCAATCAGGAAAGGCTTTTTGCAGGAGATGGGATTTTAGCTGGGACTTGAAGGAAGCCAGCTAGGAGGTAGAGATGAGGAGGGAGAGCCTTCCAGGCATGGGGGATATGTCTTGGGGGACAGCCAGGAAGAATGCCCAGAGTGGGGAGATGGAATATCTTGTTTATGGAACAGCAAACAGGCCAGTGTCACTGAACCAGAGAGCATATACGTGTGTGGGGAAGACGGAGGGGGGAAGTGAAAGAAGACAAAAGATAATAGGGAGCAACGTTGTGAAGGGCTTTGAATGTCAAGCAAAAGATTTGATATTTGATCCTGGAAGTAATCAAGAGCTAATGGGGTTTGTTGAATTGGGGAGGAGGCTGGGTATGTGAAGGGAGTAAGGGAGGCATTGGTGACATGGTCAGATCTCTACTTTAGGAGGACTGACAGTTAAGTGCAAGATGGATTGGGGTGAGGAAAGACTGGAGGGACAGGGAGACCAACCAGCTGGATGAGGTGATGAGGGCCTGTACCAGAGTGGTGGCAAGAGGTGTTAGAAGAGAGCAGGCAGCATATGAGAGATATATTATGAAGGCAAAATTGACATGACCTAGCAACAGATTGAATATGGATATGTGGGGGGGAGGGGTGGTGAGAGACAGTAGAGAGTTGAGGATGACACCTAGGTTGCAAGCCTGGGTACCTGAGAGGATGATGGTACCCTGGAGAGTAATCGGAAAATGAGGAAGAAGGGAGAATTTGGGTGGGGAAAGAGAATGATTTCAGTTTTGGACATGTTGAATTTAAGATGTTTATGAGATATCTAGTTTGAAATGTCTAAGATGTAGCTGCAGATGCAAATCTGGACGTGAGGGCTAGATACGTAGATCTGAGAACGATCAGCATAGACATAATTGAGTTAAGATCTGATGAAATCACTAAGTGAAATGAATAGCAGAGACAGAGAAGAGGGCCCAAGATTACACCTACCTTTATGTTCACCCTCTTCCTGCCAAATATTAGTCATACAAAAGAGCATCATGAACAGCAGTAGCAAGTAAACCTGTTTATCCAAGGGACTCAATAGAAGTGGGTAGTAGAATGACCTGGACATAGATCTGGCAAAGCAGCATGAGGAGTAGTCAAGTAGTAGGAGAACCAGGTGACAGTAGCACCATGAAAACTTAGAGAGAAGAAAGTATCTTGGAGAAGAGGGTGATTGATAGTATTAATGGCTGCAGAGAGGTCAAGAGGAATGAGGATGGAGAAAAGGCCATTGGGTTTGGTAATTAGGACATCACTAGTAACATTGGAGAGAGCAGTTTCAGTTGAATGATGAGGGTGGAAGCCAGATTGCAGAGAGTTTAAAAGAGAGTGAAGGGAAAGAAAGTGAAGGCAATGATTGTAGACAGCCTTCTCAAAGAGTTTAGCCATAAAAGGGATGGATGGATCAAATGAAGTTTTTTTTGAGGATGGGGAGATATGGATATGTTGGTAACTAAGTAGGAGGCAGCCAACAGACTAGGAGGGATTGAAGATGAGTGAGGGGATGTGGACGACGGAGGGTGCAATCTGCTGGGATTGCACTCAAGATGGGTCAGAACGGGATCACTTGTGCATATTTTGTGCATTTACCAAGTTTACCTTGGTAAGGACAAGGGCCACATCCTGAGACAGGGGTGAAAGAAGGTAGAAGGCATCTAGGTGATGTGCGATGAGGAGGAGCAGAGAAGAAAGAACCATTTTCTTTTCAGTAAAATATGAGGCCGGGTTCTAAGCGGAGAAGGTGTTGGGAAGAGGAGCCATGGGAAGTTTGAGGAAGGATGAAAATGTTTGGAAAAGCTGCTGTGTTGAGTGAGACAGGGAGTTAATTAGGGATTGCTTTGCCACAATGAGGGCCAATTGACAGACTGATCGTCCCTCTTCCCAGTCTTCACCTGTTGTGTTTCTATGCACCAAGTCAAATTTTGCCTCCTCCACTAAGCCTTGTCTGATTCTTCTCCTCCTTCAAATCTGTAATGGCCTTTTTCTTATTGAACTTCTTATAGTCCTCGGCTTTTCACCTTTCTAGTGTACTTAGAAATGTGTGATTTTGGATTATAGCTATCAATTCATGTCATACACTCGTACCTACACACACCCCTACTGGACTGGAAACTTTACAAAAGCCAAACTTTGGTTTCTTCCCTATGCCCAAATCTAGTAGTCTGCACACAGCAGGTGAATTGTAGAATTGTCCTGCACTATTTATCATTTATTTATCTTCTGTCCCCAGTTATTTCCCGCTGATCTCCATACTTCACCTAACAGGTAAGAAGTTCAAATAGAATTCCTGGGAGTGTGGATGGGGGAGAACATTTCCTTAACTTAAGTGACTTGCCCATAATGCCACAGCTAGATATAAAAATAACAATATAGTCGCCTCCTTCTGAAGAATTTAAAGGCATTTCATAAATGGCATATATGTCCATGTGATGCAAATTGTGCCTTGCAACTGAATTTGAATTAGGAATAATTCTGTTTGTGTTCTGAGAGCTAGCAACACAGTGGCTTCGGTGCTCAGAAGAGATGGGTTGCCATTTACACGCCCGCAGCTCGGCTGAGGGGCTGCAATTTCTCTCTCTGTAGGTCCAGAAAGCTAGGCCAAGAACCAATTCTGCCTCGAAGCTCGTCTCTGGCTCCGCAGCCGCTCTCGGTAGCATTCCCAGTAAGCGGCTCCTTCAGTGAGATGCGGAAGGGAACCCAGGCTGGTCCTGAACTCTCACCACCGCCCAGCTGTGGTGAGATCATTTCCTCGAGGAGGCGGGGCCTGGGAGGCGTGAAGAAAAAAACGCCGAGAGAAGAAGGGGCAATTTGACTCCTTGGGTTCTACGAGCAGACAGCATCATGGCTAGCTGTCCCCAGCCCCAGGAGGAGACCCTCCAGGCCCTCCGGGACATGGCTAATCGCCTGAGGATCCACTCCATCCAGGCTACATGTGCCTCCAATTCAGGGTAATGTCACATATTCTTTCTTCTGTGGGAAGGTTTAGCAAGGGAGAATGTGGTTTACCGTTGCCCTTCCTTTACCATTACCCTCCCCTCTCCCCCGTTTTAGGTGTATCGATAGATTCGGATAAGCAGAGTGATCGAAAGGTCCGCTCTCGAGTGGGCTTAGTGTTTGAGCCGGGGGTCTCTCCATCTCCATCCCCATGTTTTGTTTTATTGTTCTGTGGGATGCGATGGATGGGGAGTGGGGGTTGGGTGTGCCATGTCGGCCACCGCCCCTTTAAGTCACCGCCTCGTGGAAACTGAGGTGGGAAATGATTTTTATCCCCCTACAAACCCCGCTGCGGGCAAGTTTTGGCCCATGAAAAGCCCTCCTGGGGGCGGCTATATTTGGGTGTGACTTGCCTTAGCATCATCCCAACTGAAACCTCCTGACAAGGAGAAGGAAGCACACTGGCAGCTTTCCAAGGAGGAACCACTGTTAATTTCATTCATTTAATTTCTTTTCTTGTTTTTAATTTTTTTATATTTATTTTTTTCTAATCACATAATTTCGTTCACTTCTGAGACAGGGGTGCAGGTTTCAGTTCAGATGCTTTTGGGGGGAGGCAGGGAAAGCCTGTTTTCTCAGATATCTAGAGAGAGAACGAAAATCGCCTTTATTTGGGATTTCTATCGAGATTCCTACTACTTGCCTAAGATAAAGGCAACTCTTGGGTCACTTTTGATAGCTTTTTTTGATTTCTCTGATGAAGACTTCATCATTGGGCACTAAAAGGCAGGATGCTCACCTCCCTTACACCTACTGCAGCAAAAATCTCTGAAATCAGTTAGTCAACAAACATTTAGTAAATTCTTAGCATATTTCAGGCACTGTGCTAAGCACTGGAAATTTACACCACATCGAGTAATGATCAAGAAATTCAGTGAGAAACTACAGCAAGGGGCTTCTAACCCAGAACTGCACAAACAGTTAGCTATTAGCCCACAGGAAAACTCCAGTGCAGAGGGAGACTCCCAGTCTCAGTGACCAGAGAAAGGCCAGGAACATACATACATATACATACACAGCCTGCAAGGCCATTTCAGGAGGCAGCACAGGGCTCCCCTGTAGGCCACGTAAGAAATTTGATATATAAAAAAAAAAAACAACTGATCTGGAAAACAGGTAAATGAAAGAGAATCGAAGAATCATTGGACTCCCTGAAAACCATGATTTAAAAAACCAAATAATAATAGCTAACATTTACATAACACTTACCATGTGCCAGGCACCGTGCTAAGTGCTTTGCATTTATTATCTCATTGGATCCTCACGCCAACCCAGGGAGGTACTATTATCTCTGTTTTACATATGAGGAAACTGAGACAGACAGGTTAAGTGACTTGCCCAGAGTCACAGAGCTAGTAAATATTTGAGCTCAGCCCACCACTCTATTTATTGCCATCTAGCTGCCTAAAAAAAAAAAGCTTAAATACTATATTTCAAGAAATCATTAATGAGAACTGTCCAGGTCTATCAGAACCAGAGGGCAAAGTAAAGATAGAAAGATTCCACCAATCACTTCCTGAAAGGAACCCCAAAAGGAAACATCTTATGTTAATATGAAAGCCCAAATCCTGAGCTCTCAAATCAAAGAAAAAATACTGCACTATCTAGAAATAAGCTGTTCAAGTATCAAGGAGTAATAGTGAGGATCACAGAAAGCCTGACAATTTCTATTGTATATCAGAGGAGAATGTGGAATATATTATTCCAAAGGTCAAAAGATACAAGCTTACAAGTAAGAATAACTTGCTTGGCAAAACTAAGTATAGTCCTATGGTGAAAATGGATTTTTAATGGAACAGGGGACTTTTAAGCATTTCTGGTGAAGAGACTAGAGCTGAGTAGGACTTTGAAATGCAAACACAAGAGTTCAGAGAAACCTAGAAAAGGAAATATATTGGAGCAATTAGAAGGGGCTCTATGATAATGCACTGCTAACATTCTAAAAGGGAAAGAAAGGGTCCCTTCAGAACCTTAATATCTTCAAAAGATATTGAGGGAGTTGAATAAGAAAGACAGAGGACCCTGGAGGGTGGGGTGCGGGGGAGGGAGCGAGGAGGTTGGATTTGTTCTCAGGGTTCAAAGAGGGGGTAGAGGAGGGAGGGTGAAAGGAGGATGAGGATGGAACTTGCTATTTCTTATAAATGAGGTAGAAGAAGAGTACCACAGAGTACTTTGTACACAGAAGAGAGGGTGGGAGAAATGGGCATCAGATGAACTTTACCTCTTATCTGAAATGGACAAAGAAACATTGTATAGACACACACACAGACAAACAGTTTGGTGTAGAAATACATCAGATTCAACAGGGAAACAAGCAGGGATGGGAGAGTGGGGTTATGAGGGAGCAAACTGTGGTAAACAAATGTAATATAATATTATTGTTCTGTAAGAAATGACAAAAGACAGTTTTAGAGAATCCTGGGTAGTATGAACTGATGCAGAGTGAAGTGAGCAGGACCAGGAGAACAGTTTATACAAGGACAGTAACAATGCAAAGAAAAATGACTTTGAAATACTTAAGAACTCTGATCAATGCAGTGAGCAATCACGTCTTCACAGAGGACCTATGATTGAAGCATGTTACTTTCTGACACAGAGGTGATGGAAAGGTACAGAAGGACATACATTGTTGGATATGGACACCATGTGGATATATTTTGCTTAGTTATTACAAGAGTTTTTTGTTTGTTTTTTAAATGGAGGGAGGTTTGGGGAAGAGAAAGGCTTAATAAAAATGATGCAAAAAAAATGCGATCAATGAAACATTTAAAATGTACAGAGAAGAACAGAAGAAAGTACAGATCAACAGGATCAATGGGCATTTTTTCTGGCTGTTGCCCATATCTGGAATGCTTTCCCTTCTCTGCTCTGACGACTGACCTCCCTGGCTTCCTTTAAATCCCAACTGAAATCCCATCTTCTACAGGAAGCCTCCCCCCAACCCCTCTTTAAAAATGGGATCAATGAAACATTTAAAAAGTACAAACCAACAGGATCAATCAGTCAGTCAACATTTATTAAACACCTACTATGTGCCAGGCATTATGCTAAGCACTGGGGGTAGAAAAAGAGGCAAAAGACTTCCTGCCCTCAGAGCACAGAAGGGAGGGTGTACCAAGGATGGGGGACAGCCAGACAGAATGTCTGGAGCTGAGAGATGAAGTGTTTTGTTCATAGAACAGCTAGGAAGCCAGTGTCACTGGATTGAAGAGTACATGTTGGCGAGTAAGGTATAAGAAGACTGGTAAGGTAGAAGGAGACTGACTAGGTTACGAAGGGCTTTGGATACCAAATGGAGCATTTTGTATTTGCATTTAGGGCTGTGAGGATAAAATAATATAATATGTAAAGCACTTTGTAAACCGAAAAGTACTATATAAATGCTGTTACTTTTATTATTAATAATAATGTTAGGGGCGGCTAGGTGGCACAGTGGATAGAGCACCGGCCGTGAAGTCAGGAGGACCTGAGTTCAAATCCGGCCTCAGACCAAACACTTGACACGTACTAGCTGTGTGACCTTGGGCAAGTCACTTAACCCCGATTGCCTCACTAAAAAAAAAAAAATAATAATGTTATGTAACTCCATTATGTGGTAATATAATTGTTATTACTTAATGTAAAAATTATATTAGTAGTAATGTAAGAGTTGAGATTTGAACCTAGGTCTTCAGACTAGCAATTTTTCTGACCTAGCAATCTTTCTCTAGTACTACAAATTTCTTCTCAACATATTCAAGCCCATTGGAGTTTGTGGAGACATTTTGGCATCTCTGTCACCCAATGTGTTAGCTATTCTTCTATCTCTGTATCATCTAAAAATTTGAGAAGCAGCCTTGATAATCTTGATTCTCTAATTTAGGAGAACCTTCTCTCTGAATGGGCTGTACCTGGTGACAGGCTGAAATTCCTTACCAAATTGGTGGTCCAGTTTTACAGACCCTTGGGGTACTTAGTACTTGGTGTGGTTATTTGCTTTATAAGTATTTACCTAAATATAAGGTAGTATTCCACTCTTAGCCAATCAGGTGACTTTGAAAATTTAAATCACTACAAATAGCAACTCTTATAATACTCATGTATGAACTCTCTCTTCCTTTCCCTTCTTATCTTTCCAGAAACTTGAAACAAAGAGAAGTTTTAATAAGAAGGATATATTTTATATAAGTCAGTGAACAGGCATAAAATTCAGTCATCAGGATCGGATTTTTCCTTCTGTAGATTTTTAAGGAGGTGGCAGTTTTGCTCTTTTGTTTATAAATTTTGTCTATATAGTATTAGAAACTTTCTAAGGACAAAGCAATTAAGAGCACATTGAATTGTTAAGAAAGCTAGAGAAATATCATTGTTCTTCACAGTACATTCAGTACTTCCTGAAAGAGGTCAGTATTATATATTTGATATCATTCTAGTGGATTTGATGTTTTATCATATGACTGAAATAAATTTCTGGTCTTCTGAAAATGCCGCAGATCAATTCCAGTGAGAGCAAACCCTTGATACTTGTCAAGCCATGTCCTAGAAGATAGAATTGCTTTGTATATTGTTGTTGCTTGATAAATTTTTCTTTGATTTGAGAAGAATGCAGTGCACAACTTTGGTGTCTCATGATCTTAAAGTCCAAGGCAGTAGAGGCAGTAAGCTTATATTAGGGAATGGCTCTTGGTTTCTTGCCCCCTGGCTGGAGTCATCGTAGGCCTGGAGAAATGGCTTTATTAGATAGTCTAAGAAACCTTATCAGGCTGATCAGTCAGTTTTAGAACTTGTCATGAGTGGTTTAGTGTTGTATAAAAATGGAAAGTATTGTTTTCCTTTCAGTCACCCCACATCTTGCTGCAGTGCAGCTGAAATCATGTCTGTTTTGTTCTTCTACACAATGAAATATAAACCAACAGAACCAGGAAATCCAAGCAATGACCGATTTATTCTGTCAAAGGTAAGAGGGGCAGGGCACCTGGACATTGCTGCTAACAAGGGTTCTTTGAAGATAGATGAAGTTCTGAAAAAAAGATGGCTTAATGGCTGTGATGGGCTATACCTTGCCCTTTTATGTTGATTTTAATAAGCATCTCTAAACCTGAAACCTTTCACCATCAGGTACTATATTACAGCAGTCCCTTCAATTTGACTGTTCCTACTTTGATTCTCTTGACTCAGATGAGACATACTCAGAAAGGTCACCTTTATTCAGACCCAGGTTTTCTGACTTGAAATCTAGTACTCTTTCCAAGACCCCACAATTTTAGTTTTCAGCTGGAGTCTGAGAAATTTATGCAATGATATCTAGTCCTTACCTGTCCTACAAGGATATTGTGAGTGTAATCCCTCTGATATTTTCTTAAATTAAAATCTTTGTTGACTAAAGAACTTTGGTAAAGTCTTCAATTTGGGCATGAGTGAACTTCATTACTCCTAGGATTCTTTAACAAATGCCACCAGAAGCTTTGAATTGCTTTTCTTACAAATTCGGGAGTTCTTCTGCAGGGTCATGCAGCTCCTATCTTGTATGCTGCCTGGGCTGAGGCTGGCGATGTTAACCAAGCTGACCTTTTGAACTTGAGGAAGATTGACTGTGACCTAGAGGGCCATCCTACTCCTGTAAGTTCTTCTTTGTAAAGTCTCTGCTGGTTTGATCTGACACTCATAGTTGGGCATGGGGTAACTAGTTTTTGCTGATGATTTAAAGGTAAGTAAATTCTTATAACAATTGGGGATGGGAGGGAAGAAAAGAAGCAGCAAACTCAGGCAGAGGTGCTCAGAGCAGGGAGATAAGAGAAGATGTGGAGCAGGAGAAAATGCTTCCGTCCCTGCCATTTGCTTACAAAAATATCAAAACGAACAAACAAAAGAGGAGACAAGCCAGGGTGTGGTTTGCTTTTGTACTTTGTGCTTTTGTTTTCATTCTATTTTTGTTCTACAGAAAGGAAATTTCTCTCACCAAAACATTTTTTTTCTCTGTAACTTACACTTTTAAAAAGCGACCCAGGGCACTGAGATGTTAAGTGACTTGCTGCTGTTGTATGTGGAAGACAGGGTTAGAACCTCAGTCTTCTTGACTCTGAAGCCTAAAATAATGTTTTAGAAATCATAAGCCTTGGAAGTGTTATGTTACCACCCTGGCATAGTTTGTTATTGACATACTTATTTACATATTTTAATATTTACACACCAGGGATTAGCAGTAATGCTGAAAGCATAGAATTTGTTTGTTGCATATCATCTTTCTTCCCAAGAGCTTGAGATGCCTTGCATACAAGTTTAAACATTTAGCCTAAAATTACAAGCTGAGGCGGTGACAAGAAAAGGGGGGTGCAATTATGACTCACATTTTTGTAGAATACTTCAGGGTACACAAAGTATCTTCTTTAGAACCCCCTGTGAAGTAGGTAGTGGGGTGAGGGGCAGGCACGGAAAAGAAACTGTGTAGTAAAGATTCACACAAGGAGAAAAGGTGGCAAAATGAAGGGTGTTAGGATCCACACTAATAAAATATATTGTAGCTGTAGTGCTCTCATTCTATCCCTTTGCCAAATCCAGGTCCCTCCATTCCTAATCTCCTTCCTTCTCTCTATCCTGTATTTCCCTGTTGACTTTAATGTATTTCTGCACTAAACTTTGTGTGTGTTCAACCTTCCTTTGTCTGACTCAGAGCAGCATGAGAGGTTCATGGGATGCTTGTACTCCTCACATTTCCATCTTTATATATTCTTCTGATACACGCCTGTTATGAGAAAGAGTAAGTTCCTTCCTCTTCATCATTTCTTTCCTTGTATAGTCTTCTCCTCCTTTCTTTGGAAATTGTCTTAAATCAGACCCAGAAGAGCAGAAAACCAAACCCACATCCTGAGTTTATCTTTCTTTGCTCCTTCATTGACCTGTGAAGACAGTAGCATTCTGAAGTGACAGCTTTATCATCATATAACCAACCCCTTCCAGTTGCTCCAGTGTATTTGCCTTTCTGGGTTTCTCTCATCTCCTATGTTTGCATTTCAAAAATTCTACCCAACTCTGGTTTTCTTAACGGTAATGCTTCGAAGTCCTCTGTTTTACTCAGGGTCCTCTCCCCACCCCCCAGAGCATCATATTCAATTCTGCAAGAGAAGTTATCCTTATAACTTATCCAGCTCCACTTTTACAGAGTTAAAAGGAAGTAGAATCTATTATGCCTCAGGTGAATCCCTAGAAAAAGGGTTGGCAGTCATGATCTCAAACAGGGCAGTAATAAAAATAGACATGATTAAAAAAGATAAGTCGGGAATTACATTATGCTTAAAGACACCTCCTATATATGTAGCATAGCATATAAGTACTTAAAGGAAAAACTAATTGAATTGCACGGAGAAATAGATGGCAATTCAATAATTCTTGGGGACTTCAGTGGGCCGTTTTTCTTTTTCTCAAAAAGACTAGTAAAATAGATAAATCATTAGTTAATATTTATAAAAAAAGAGGAAAACCAACTTGCCAAAATTGAAAATGAAAAAGGAGAAATGACAAAAGATAACAAAGAAATGAAGGAAATTGTTACAAAGGACATATGAAGGAAGATGCTATCTGCATCCAGAGAAAGAACTGATAAACAGAAGGATGTATGGAATGATTTTACATATGTATGCATATTTGTGTCTAATGGTAGCCATTTCTAGGGTGGGGGAGAGGGAAGAAAAAAATAAATTTACATGATAACTTTACTATATATTTAAAAGAATAGCAAATTGTGCATAATAGATTTGCAATTTCGTGTGCAATCACCTTTTTTATTATACTGTGTTATGGAAATGCTTGTTTTATTCCATAAATTAAAAAAAAGAAATTTTTGCCTAATTATGTGGCAACAAATCTTATGATTTAAATGAAATAGATGAATACTTGCAAAAACATAAAATACCTAGATTAATAGGACAAGAAATAGAGACTTTAAACAACTTGATCTTAGAAAAAGAGTTTGATCAAGCCATAAATGAACTTATAAAAGAAAAAATCCGAGACTTAGATAGAATGCCCTTGTAAATGTGGAGAAGAATTAACTCCAATTTTATCTAAATTATAGATAAGATGCCTTCTTTTCTCTATGTTTACAAACTCCTATTAAACAAAAATGATGCTAATTCCCAAACTGGGAAGAAAGAAAACAAAGAAAATGATGGACCAATATGTCTAATGAATACTGATTACTGTAGATATTTTGGAGGTCATTTTCTTTTGAGTTTGTTTCTTGTGTGCCCCTGTTTCCATCATAGCTCTTTATTGTGGGAATCTTTTTTTTGCTTACATTTGTCTTCCAGCCTTTCTTCCTAAATTGAGACTTTGTGTTAGGTCCTGGCTCTGTTTATTTCTGGAGGGATGTGTGGGCCTTATTTTGGGCCTTTCTTGTATTCTCCAAAGCTTTTGCTGCTGATTTCTTCAAGGATCTCAGGGCTGACTCAGGGAAGGGACCTGCAGACTTTCAATACATCTAAATCGATACCGATTTAGGGCAAAATTTGATTGCTATCCTGGTCTTTGCTTTGCAAGCTCCTGATTCTGGTTTGGGTCTGGGTGACACAAAGATAAGCTTGCCCTTGCTTGGAGCTCTAGTATATTGCTGCTGGCCCTGTCCTTTTTTTCCCCCTTCCACTTAATAGTATTTTATTTTTCCAATTACATGTAAAGATAGTTTTCAACATTCAATTTCACAAGATTTTGAATTCCAAATTTTTTCTCCCTTTCTCCCTTCCCTCCTCCCCAAGACAGTATGCAATCTGATACAGGCTACACATGTACAATCATATTAAACATGTTTCCACATTAGTCATGTTGTGAAAGAAGAATCAGAACAAAAGGGGAAAAACCACGAGAAAGAAAAAACAACAGAAAAAGAGAAAATAGTATGCTTTGATCTGCATTCAGACTCCACAGTTCCTTCTCTGGATGTGGATAGCATTTCCCACCATGAGTCTTTTGAATTGTCTTGGATCCTTGTATTGCTGAGAAGAGCTAAGTCTATCAAAGTTGGTCATCGTACAATGTTGTTGTTATTGTGTACGATGTTCTCCTGGTTCTGCTCACGTCACTCAGCATCAGTTCATGTAAGTCTTTCCAGGTTTTTCTGAAATCCACCTACTCATCATTTCTTATAGACAACAGTATTCCATCACATTCATATATCATACCTTGTTCAGCCATTGCCCAATAGATGGGCATCCCCTCAGTGTCCAATTTTTGACCACCACAAAAAGAGCTGCTATAAATATTTTTGCACATGTGGGTCCTTTTCCCATTTTTATAATCTTCTTGGGTTACAGACCTAGAAGTAGTTTTGCTGGATCAAAGGATATGCACAGTTTATAGCCCTTTAGGCATAGTTCTGGCCCCATCTTCTTTCAGCTGGTTAAATGACTCTGTGGATTCAGAGTGACAGAACTATAGGTCTCCCTGCCCTGGTTACTTAGCTACAGGCCTAAGACTAAACTGGGTGCTGAATCTGGGACAACACTCAGGGGTAAGAACCACACTGCTGCTGCTTGCTTCTGTTCCAGCTCCTTGCCCAGTACATGTGCAGCCTCGGGTCCACAGCCATTCCTTGCCCTACTCAGGTACAGGTCAGTTGGGTCCCTTCCTCATCCCACTCTGGGTCTGCAACATAATTCTGGGACTAGAGGGACATGGCTCTTGTTCCTGCTTTCCAGGTAGTAGATCCATACCAAAAATATCTTCTTATATACTGTCTCAAATTCAATCAATTAGAAACTCACTTGAGTGAGTCCTAATTAAAAAATGCAAATACCTCTGGGGAAGGTTAAGGAGTTTACTAATTCATATATTAGGGTCAATTAATGAGATCTGTTTTCCTTCTAGGACCAAGATAAGATTAGCAACACTAAGATATTGAGAATTAGGCAATTTTGGAGCTTGGGGGCACTTGAGGGGATAGGGAAGACTTAGGTGGACACATGGGAATTTAGATCAAAATAAAGTCACTGACTAGAGGCTGGAATTCTGGGTCCTGGAACAAAGGACCAAATTGGACAGAAAGGAGGAAAATAGCATGGGGCTGTTTAACGGTCAAATATGACAGCATATAAGGTACTTTATAAATGTGATATAAAGTATTAAAGTGCTTTACAAATGTCATTATTCATATTAGTGGTACTAATAGTCAGTAGATCTGGGTTTGAATCCCTGTTCTGCCATCTCCAGGGTACAGGACACTAAGAGGTAGGCAGATAACCAAAGAAAAATAGTCTATTTCAAAATATCATCTAATGCCAGTGCTCTAACCAGGAAAGGGGAAGAAAACACTCGTCTTCCATCCTGTGCTATGTGGTGCCTGGTGTCTAGGGCCAAGAACTTAGGTAGTCCTATTAGTACCATAGTTCAGGTGTATCGAGGCTTATTATGTAGACAGACAAGCTTCACATACACCAAAATATATAGAATAGCCCTTTTTGTGTTAGAGAAGAACTTGGAAACGAAGTAAATGTCCATCATTTAGGGATGGCTAAATAAATTGTTGTATGTGAAATGTAGTGGAATGCTGTAAGAAATGATGAATATGATAACTACAGAGAAGTTTGGAAAGACATGCATGGGCTCATGCAGAGTGAAGTAAACAGAACCGGGAAAACAATATACACAATAACTAGAGCATTATAAATGAAACTGAACACCATAATTATAATGACCCCAAAGTTGGCCCAAGGTGGGGGGAGACAGACACGGAGAAAGAGACAGAGAAATATGAGAGAGATAGGGAGACACAGAGACAGAAAAAGAGAAATATGAGAGACAGAGAGAGACACAGAGACAGAACAATATGAGAGAGAGGGAGCAGAGAGAGAGAGACACAGAGAAAAAAAACCTATGAGAGAGAGACAGAGGCAAAGAGACAGAATGAGAACTATAGACAGAGAACATGAGAGAGAGTAATGAGAGAGAGAAAGAGAGAGAGAGAGAAAGAGAGAGAGAGAGAATATGAATATACTGTCGGTCATGGTTGACGTGTTAGTTGATTTTATTGAACTATGTTTTTCTCTACTTTGTTACATAGGATGGCTTGCTGGGCAGTGGAGAGAGGGGAGGGATATATGTGGAAATAAAGGCCATGCAAAAACAAAAGCTGTCACTAAAAATATTGCTTTTTTAAATCAAGGAAGGACATGTACATAAAGTGCTTTGTAAGTCTTAAGTCAATCCATAAACATTTATTAAGTACTTACTGTGTGCCAGGAACTGTGCTAAATATAAGATATAAAAATATAAGATTTATATTTTTATATGATAATCTATATTTTATTTAAAAACTTATGTTTTATAAAACATAAAATTATAATGTTAAGGTATAACATATGTCAGCTGTTATTAAATATTATTAAACAACTATAATTAAACAACAAAATATTAAACATTGAGTAGGAACTGTACTACTGGGAAGGAGTTTGAAGGGAGGAAAGGGTCATGGGATAAAAGCCATATGGAATAAAACTGTGGGAGAGAAAAGGGGTCTATGGAATAGCCAAGGCAGGGGGGCAGATAAGAGGAAGGCAGGTTGGTAGGAACAAAAGTCCATATTAGCAATAGAGGGACTAGAAGAAAAGATAGATGGAGAGATTGAATAGTTGGGAAAGAAACTAAAATGAATTATTTCATATCAGTTGATGGTGCTGACCCTAAATTCATGCTGGAATCAGGAAGACCTGAGAGTTCAAATCTGGTCTCAAACATTAGCTGTGTGACCTTGGGCAAGTCATTTAACTTCTGTCTGCCTCAGTTTCCTCAACTGAAAATAATAATAGCACCTGCCTCCCAGAGTTGTTGTGAGGATCAAATGAGATAATATTTGCAAAAAGTGCTTAGCACAATGCATGGCACATAGTAGGTGCTATATGAATGCTTATTCCCTTCCCTTTCCCTTCTTGTCCTTTATCCTTATTTTGAGAGTTTTGGCATCAACTTTTTATCTGTGTCTGAGCCTAGCCATCCTTGGAAATGGTGCTCTTGGCCTGCTTTCATACTAATTCCATATGCCTTTAACACATTGCTTATGTAATAAAACTCAGTTGGGCTTCTTGCAGAGCATTATATTCTATTGGGTAAACAGGTAAAAGGATGAGACTAAGACAATTAGATTGTCACGTGACAGGCTGCACAGAAAGGAGAAAGCTATGCTCTTATTTCCAGAATAGTTATGCTTGTGTAACGTAAGCTTCCAATATGCCATTTAATATGTGATTTTGAAAGTAGTCAAATGTGAATATGAACTCTAAACCCTGCTTTCTTGAGCTCTTTTGGTTTCCATCTAAGAACCAAATTCTCTTTTAAAAACAAAAACCTTGGGGAAGCTAGGTGCCATAGTGGGTAGAGCACCAGCTCTGGAGTCCGGAGGACTTCAGTTCAAATGCATCCTCAGACCAGATACTTGACACTTACTAGCTGTGTGACCCTGGGCAAGTGACTTAACCCCAATTGCCTCAAAAAAATAAAAATAAAAACAAAAACCTTTAACATGCATACTAGATACCTGGTTTGTATGTGGTTGACTCTTGAGGAATCAGCAAGTTTCTACCGTGCTTTGTGTTTTCTTCTTGACTTTTAAGTTCCATTTAAGCTGCCATCTGGAAGGGAAGCCTTGAGTTTGTGGAGGTGTGATGTAGAAAATGAATATCAGTAGCAGTTTAGTGAGAGAGGGCATTTGAATTTTTTTTTAAATGTGTGTATATAGAATAGTGATCTATTATGGGGAACTACTGGTCCACGAACTCTCTCTGCAAATGACAATCAGCAACTATTTCACAAGTCTTATAGTCCTTGAGAGTTTCCTGGGGTACTAAGAGGTGAAATGCCTTGCCCGAGGTAACACAGCTAGTATGTGCCAGTACAGAGATTCGAACTCAAAACTTCCTGTCTCCAAGGCCACTGTACTGCTTCTGTAGAATGAGCCAACCTATCTTGTCTACTATAGCTTGGTTGTATGACAGCTGTATTTCATAGCTGCCATTTAATTCATTTTGTCTTTCCTTCTTTCTGTGACAGAGACTTTCATTCGTTGATGTGGCAACAGGTTCTCTTGGGCAGGGACTTGGTGCTGCCTGTGGAATGGCTTATACTGGCAAATATTTTGATAAAGCCAGGTAAGAGATTGAGCTGGAAGACCACTTGTTTATTTGCTTCCTGGAAAAATTTTCCTTTTTATCTTTTTTTTTCCACTTTGGAAATCCAATGGATATCTTAAGGTTTAGATTATACTAAGTAGAAAGGTAATAAAGGACACCAACTCCTTAAACTGTTTCTAGAATCTTGGATTAGATTTTAAGTAATCTGCTTATAATGCAAAAGCTGGCTTCTGGGGCCATCTAACTCTTGCCCTGTATGCTTTCATTCTTGAAACATTGGCAAAGACATAGTTTAGACCAGAGGTTCCCAAACTTATTTGGCCTATTGCCCCCTTTAAAAAAATTACTCTGCTCCCCTTGGAAATCTACTTTCTTTAACCCTCTAATGGTTATTTTGAAATTTGCATAATTTCAAAAATACATTTAAAAAATGACATATCTTAAATTTAGTAATTTCTTGTAAATTTGTATTTTTTCCTGCATTGAAATTTTTATGATGCAATATTGTGTCATATAACCATATAGTATCGTATTGTAAACGAATCATTACACGCACATATTCCTGCCAGTGCATGCTGGACTTTGCGACAATATGCAACACTTGCCTGCCAACACTTGCTGTCATCGGACTTGACCACTAATCAGTTATAACTTGCATTTTGTGTGTTTATTTGGAAAATAATGTAATCACTATGACTTTGAAACATGTATGAATGGTTTTTCAAAATTTTCTTCTCTTCTTTCCTTATGCTTCCATGGCGTCCTTATTTTTATTCAATACCCCCCAATTGTACCCAAGGCTACCGTTATCCCCCTCGGTCATTGCAGCACCCCTAGGAAGTGGTATCACCCACTTTGGGAACCTCTGGCTAGACTAAGCCTAAAAATAGCACATCACAGTTTTACAAAGCCTTTTTGGTTCATGTTTTGTTAATATATACAAGAGATGGCATAGTATAATGGAGAGAAGGCTGGCCTAGGGGCCAGGAAGACCTGGGCTCAAGTCTTACCTCTGACACCTGCTGGCTTTATGACCCTGGGCAAGTTACTTAACCTTTCCTTGTTCTAGGTGACTCTTCAAGACATTAAATTGCAAAGAAGGTGCCAGCCTGCATTGGTAGAGGAAGATTTCTTCATCTGGAAGCTCCTCATACCAGTCCCTATCCTTATCTTTTGTTAGTGTAGTAACGTCTTCTCAATTTCTGTCTTGCACTAAGGGGGAGAATGTACCTCTGTAGCTCATTGCTGTAGTCACAGGAAGTCATTGCCTAGCAGCCAGCCTTTTGAATGCTTCCCTGTGCAGGTGTTCAGACAGCAGACCTATCGTCTGTCACTATACTGGAAGCCTTTCTAGCTTGGCACAACCTCATGGAGCTTACCCTCCATTAGACTGAAGTATAGGCCCCTTAACATTTAAAGATGAGAAATACAAGGTGGTGATTTTCTTTTAAAAATGGAACTGCATTAACCCAAGAAAAACATGTATAAATCCAACTACCTTTCCTTTGTTCCTTATTATCATTTATAGGAATTGATTTTCTGGAATATTGGATTTTTTTCCTCTTCCTTTGTGGCCCTGAAGTGGTAAAAACCCTAAGGATGAAGTTTAGAATTCTGTTTGTAACTCTTAGCAAAAAATCTACTTTGAGTGCCTAATTTTTTGTTTGCTAATATACCTATTGAGTTTAGGCAGAGATGTCAGAATGGTAAAGAGCAGTGCGGGGCAAACGTCTTCAGGAAAGCAGCTTTTTGTAGTCTGTCTCTGAGTTTTTCTCTTGAACTGAGTGACTCATCTTAACTTGGGCCCATGCAGGGATGATAGGACTTGTCTCTTTTGGGTTCTAGTTACAGGGTGTACTGCCTCATGGGAGATGGGGAGTCCTCCGAAGGCTCTGTCTGGGAAGCTTTGGCTTTTGCCTCTCACTATAAGCTGGACAACCTCTTGGCAATCTTTGATGTGAACCGTTTAGGACAAAGTGAAGCTGCTCCTTTGCAGCACTGCACAGATATCTATCGGAAGCGCTGTGAAGCTTTTGGGTAAGGAATGACATCTCTTTTCCTCATTTCCTTTTCTTCTGGGTGCCATAAATCAACAAAGAGTCAGCAAACATTTATTAAGTGCCTACTATGTGCTAAGAGCTGGGGATACAAAGAAAGCCATAAGACAGTCCTGCCCTCAAGGAGCTCGAAATCTAATGGGGGTGGGGGTGGGACAACATATAAAAAGAAGCTGAAAGGGGGGAAAGGTGGGGTATGATGAAGTTTTGCAGCTGGGGTGGGAAATGATCTGAGGAGATGAGCGTTTCAAGATTGAGTTCATCTTGCAGAATGATGAATTTTTTGAGATGATGAAGTCCAGGAAAGTAGCCGGGTCAGAAATGATGAGGAGAATTCCCGGAGTTCCTTCCTTAATAAAGGTGATCTGGGAGGAAGTCTCCAGTGTCCACCCTCTACCCTCTCCAATCAGGGAAGGAAGTTCCCAGGAACAGGGGGTGCTGAGGAGTAAAATTCAGAGTTGGTTTCATCTTGCCAAATAGTCAGTTTTTTGAACATGATAAAGCTGGGTAGGCAATGCTAAGGCGAATCTCTGGTTGCTCTCCTTAAATGGTGGAGGTCTTCTATAACCAACTGTCTTTTATTAGGTGGAACACCTATGTTGTGGATGGCCATGATGTGGAGCAGCTATGTGAAGTCTTTTGGCAGGCAACTCAAGTGAAGAACCAGCCTACTGCTATAGTTGCCAAGACCTTCAAAGGCCGTGGTATTCCAAGTAAGCAAATGTGCCCTCTATCTCCACAGCAGGAGAGAGTTGGCACAGGTTTGGCACTGACATTGACATGGCTAGAATGAATGAATAAGCAGCGTTGTTTGTGGTTGCATAATTGATTTTCCTTTGTGACTATGTGTAGTAGAGCTCATAGATGCCATAGGTTACATGTGTAATATGTTTGCTGTTGGTACATACTGGTGATACCACAGTGGTGATAATGGACATCCTTGTTTCACCCCCGATCTTATTGGAAATGCTTCTAGCTTGTCCCCATTACATATAATGCTTGCTGAAGATTTTAGGTAGATGCTATTTATCATTTTAAGGAAGACTCCACGTATACCTATGCTCTCTAGTGTTTTTAATAGGAATGGGTGTTGTATTTTGTCAAAAGCTTTTTCTGCATCTATTGAGATGATCATGTGGTTTCTGTTAGTTTTGGTGTTGATATGATCAGTTATGCTGATAGTTTCCCTAATATTGAACCAGCCCTGAAATGCAGATGTTTTATGTAATGATTTATAACTTACCAGGTGCTTTATTTACATACATTCTCATTTGAATGTCACAGCGGCCCTGTGTGCCACTTGTCTAAGGTCATGCAGATGGTAAGTGGCAAACAGGTTTAGACTTCATACTCTTCTGACTCCAAATCTACTACTCTTGCCCCTGCTAGCCCTGGTGAAGTGGTAACAAAAGAACCAAGATTTCATTGCTGGGCAGGCCACAGAGCTTTCTGCTCTTTTCTCTGTCACCAGCTGCTGCTAGAAATTCTTGCTCATACTGCATTAAGCTTTTAAGCCTCAGTTATAGAGAAATATTCGGTGAGCTAAACCAGAAAACAGAGACCAGGTGACTCTTGAGATCTCATCAATTTCTGACATTGATGCTTTACTGAATAAAGGCTCAGTTTCCTGAACTAGAAAATTGGTGATCTGTGTTTATTGTTTGATCCCAGGCATTGAGGATGCAGAAAACTGGCATGGCAAGCCTATGCCAAAGGACAAAGCAGATTCCATTATCAAGGCCATCGAAAGCCAGATACAGAGTAATAAGAACCTGACTCCTCAGCCACCTGTGGAAGATGTCCCTGAGATCAACATCATGGATGTGAAGATGCCTTCTCTACCTGCCTACCAGATTGGGGACAAGGTAGGCTGGGACTGTAGTTACTAAGGATTAATGGTAATAAACTAAGTCACGAATTAGAATTTAGATTCTTCACTTACCCCTCCCATTTGTCTTGTAAATACTCTACAGATGTTCATGAAGTATTCATTAGGATCTTTCACTACTGGTTAATGAGCAATAAAGACAGCCTCTCCCTCTCTTTGTCTAGTATCTGCTCTGTGCAGTCCTATTTACTTGACTTTGAAATGTCTTTATATGGATGAATTTCTGCATTCCTGCTGCTGGGTAACTTCCTGCCATCACCTTGGGACCTAGAACCTGTTCACGTGCATTTAAACTCCTGAGATGCTCAGGGCCCTGTGTTAACTTTTTGGAATCATATCTCCTACAGGAAGCCTTTCTCTATCCCGTCCCGCCCCGGCTAGTGTTCTCCCTCCTCACAGATCTGGAGGAATATTATATGCTAGACATGTTATAGCCCCAAGTTGACAGTAAGCTCCACTAGGGGAGGTGGCCTGTATTGTCCCTTGTTTGACTCTGAATTCTTAATGCTGCCACACTGCCTTGCACATAGTAGGCACTTAGAGGTAGAAGGGACCCTCCAGAGAAGGGAAGAAACTGGCCTAAGTTCACAGCCAGTAAGTGACAGAGCTGAGGTTTAAATCCAAGTGCTCACACCCCAGATCCTGTCCTCCTTCCACTACACTAACACTTGATGAGTTGAATCGTGTTGTCCAGGATTCAGGGAATCAAAACCAATTTTGATATCTGCCCTGCAGTTTTTTGCAGCATGGGAATTTTGAGGTTCCTGTGTCAGAATTCTGCTGGTAGTAAGAAGTGAAATAAGCAAATATGCTTATTTCATATGCCAAGGACCTAAAGCAAATGAGTCCATAACACATTAACATAAGATGACACTGCTTTCTTTTCACTTTTTTTTGTTTGCGTGGGGAAACTGAGTATATTTGGTATAGGCAAATACTTGAATTTCCTTATCCCTAGTGATCTGGGTTAATGTTCCTGCCCCTCCCCCCACCTCTTAGAGCCTTGCAAATGAATGAATTTTAGTAGCTTTTCTCCTAGATGGGGATTTACTAATGCTAACAGATTTAGTCTCTTGCTAAAGTTCCCTCAGTGTGCCTCTGCAATTTAGCACCCTTTTTTCTTCCAGGTGGCCACCAGAAAAGCCTATGGTACTGCCCTGGCTAAGCTAGGCCATGCAAATGATCGAGTGATCGCCTTAGATGGTGACACAAAGAACTCCACCTTTTCAGAGCTGTTTAAGAAGGAGCACCCAGAACGCTTCATTGAATGCTTCATCGCCGAGCAGAACATGGTACTGAGTAGGTCACACGTTGCAGGTATCTCTCAGGGCACCCGACTTACTCTTGTCCCCTAACTTGTTGCTTTTTGTGTTATAGGTAAGCGTGGCATTGGGCTGTGCCACCCGAAATCGGACCATTGCTTTCGCCAGCACCTTTGCTGCCTTCTTTACCAGAGCTTTTGATCATATCAGGATGGGGGCCATCTCTCAAACTAACATCAACCTTACTGGTTCCCACTGTGGGGTCTCTATTGGTATGCGCTGTCTTATAGCTAGTCAGAATTCTATCTTTTCATTGTCTTTTACTCAGTTACAGAGAACAAATTATAAAGTATATCCGTTGAACCATGGGGCCGAATATGCTTTGTATTTTTGTGTGGGAGTGGGGAAGCTCCACGGTCCAGGACTGTGATTTTATTGATGTAGGGAACTCCTGAAGTGGAAACTCTCTCCACAGATATAGATCATCAGCTGATCTATAACTGAAAACCTCTCAGTATCCCTAGATGAGTCCCTAAGACTGTGTGATTTGCTCAGGATCACACAGTTAGAATGTGTCGGAGGCAAGACTTGAGTCTAACTGCTCTTGACTATGAGGCCAGCCCTCCAGCCACTATAGTATAGTGTAGTCAGTAACTATACCGTGCTGCCTCTTTATGTTTTAACTAGGTCTTCTGAAAGAAGCAGTTATGTGATCTTAGCCCATTAAGCTACGAGGCAGCCCATTAAACAGCCTATTCCACTGTTTTCAGTAAATTATAAATTAACCTCTATTTATTAGGTGCTATATATGTGACCATTGCTGTGCTGATCCTGTGAATGGATAGAAAAGAAATAGGACAAGTCTCATGCTTAAGAATCTAGGTGGGGAGGCAAAGCTAAGTTAACTGTAGAGAAGAATTAAATATTTAAACTATTAAGGGATGGACTATAAGTACATGAAAGAGATCAATCAACAGAGGAGATGGGGTCTGAGCTAGGCCTTCACAGCCAGTAAGTGACAGAGCTGAGGTTTAAACTCAAGTGCTCACACCCCAGATCCTGTCCTCCTTCTACTACACTAACACTTGATGAGTTGAATTGTGTTTTTTTTTTATAATTTTATAGCCTGCAACTTTGCTAAAGTTGTTTATTATTTCAAGTAGTTTTTTACTGGATTCTCTAAGTATATCATCATGTCATCTGCAAAGAGTGATAGCTTTGTTTCTTCTTTGCCTATTCTAATAATTATATAATAATTATAATCGTGCTTTTAGTTAAAGGGAGAAGGGAAGTAATCCACGTAGGGAAAATAGCATGAGCAATGGCATAGAGGTGAACGTAGTGTTTTGTGGGGGAGGACACCAGCCTCGTTAGAATGGTAGATATACATCTGGGAGGGTAGAGTCTGGAGTAATGGAGGCTAGAGGGAACCAAGCAGACGAGTTTGCACTCGAATGTGTGACAGACAATAAAAAGGCATTGTGGACTCAAGCTAAGGAATGACATGATGGAAAACAGGTGCTTTAGGGAAGTTAGTCTGATTGCAGAAGGGATGATAGGCTTAAGAAGGAAGTGGGGAGTAGGGAGGCCAGGTGGGTAGGTATTACAATTAGAGACTCTGGATTAGGTTGGTGGTGATAGGAATAGAGAAGAAAGGCTGAATTTGAAACATATTGGATAGATAAGATTTCTAGCCCAGGTGAGTAGAAAAATGGTGACAGAAATATCGTTTGGAAGGTGAAGCAATTTTGATTGGGGCAGGGGAGTGAGTGATTGTGAGTTTAGTTTTGGAAGTGTTGAGATTAAGATAATCGTAGGATATCCAAGAAACAGTGTCCTATAGGTAGTTTATGATCTAGAACTTGAGGATAGGTGAAGGAGAAGCTTTGGGATAGGGGTGGGGAAGCTGTGGCCTTGAGGCCACATGTGGCCTTATAGGTCTTCGGGTGAGGCCTTTTGCCTGAGTCTAAGTTTTACAGAACAAATCCTTTCGTTAAAGGGATTTGTTCTGTGAAGTTGGGATTCAGTCAAAGGGCTGCACTTAAGGACCTAAAGGGCCACATATGGCCTTGAGACCACAGGTTCCCCACCCCTGCTTTGGGAGGTCTCTCTATGGAAACTATGAGAGAAGATGTCATCTCCAAGTGAGGATACGTGGAGAGAAAAGAACAGAAGACTAAAGACAAAACATTTGAGAACACTAGTTAGGTAGTAGGCGAATAGAGAGAGAGAAGGGAATATGGAGGAGGTAGGAAAATCAGCATTGTGCTGTCATAGATGCCAAAAGAGGGAGATGGTGTGGTGGATATAATGCTATATTTGGAATTAGAAAGTCCTGGTTTTGAAACCTACCTCAGACTCTTACTAGCTGTGTGACTCGGATCCTCAGTTTCTTCATCTGTAAAGTGGTGATAATAATAATAATAATAATAGTGATGATAATGATAATAATAATAATAATAATACCTCCCTTACAGGATCATACATAGGCTCACAGACTTAGAGCTGGAATGAGAGTACATCTAGTCTACTATAGTCCAGCCCAGCCCAGAGAGGTAAAGGTGACATGCCCAGTCCCACAGAGCTGGGGTTCATGTCAAACATAGTGATTTTTTTCTATTGTACCTACTGTACCACTGGGATAATGTATAGAAAGTGTTCTATACTTTCAAGAAATGCTAAAGAAGTATGGGTTGTGAAGGATCACACTTCAAGGAAGAGTGAATGTTCAGTGTCAAAGTCCCCAGAGTGTGCAAAAGTAATGACACCGAATTAGGTGATTAGGCTATCACTCTTTGGTGGGCAGTGACCAGTGGTGACTGGTATAAACCATATATTCATGGAGTTGATAAATAATAATGATGATGATGATGATGACATTAGTTCACATTTATCTAGCACTTGGGGATTTGTGTATATACCTCAGAAAAAATCATTTCAGAAGCAAACTGGATTTTCTAATAGTTTTTAAACTTGGATTTGCCTAGGTACTCTTCCTGAACCTGATTATATTAGAGGCAGAGAGCACCAGTATTTTGGGCTATGTGTCTACTTGGATCAGATTCTGACCTTGGATGGGGTTGTGCATTATTAAATAAAATGGTATCTTGCAAAGCTAAGGTGGTGTGGTAGTTCAGTGGTTTGTCCCCTTCCATCATTTCCCTAAAGTTAGCTCATTGAAGAGAAAGAAGGTAACCCTACTTGTGAGGCAGGAAGATTGAAGATAATAAAAGCCTGAGACTTGAACTTATATCCCTGGCACTGTGCCTTCCACATATAGTAGGCATTAAATAAATGTTTGGAGAATTGGATTGAAGTGGTTGGTGCTGGCCTGGGCTAAATAAATCTCTTTTTTCCTATGATTTTCTCAGGTGAAGATGGGCCCTCCCAGATGGCTCTGGAGGATGTTGCCATGTTCAGAACTGTTCCCAATTGCACAGTTTTCTATCCAAGTGATGCTGTTTCTACAGAATATGCTGTTCATTTGGCTGCCAATACCAAGGTATATTTATAGCAAGGGTTCTTAACCTAGGGTCTGTGGACTTGTTTTAAAAATGTTTTGATAACTGTATTTCAATATAATTTATTTCTTTTTTTAATCACATATAATTTGTTTTATGCATTTAAAAACATCCTGAGCAGGGGTCCGTAGGCTTCACTTGACTGCCAAAGGAGTTTATGGCACAAAAGAGGCCTAGGACCCTTGATTAAGAACAGAGGTGGGGAACCTGTGGCCTCCAGGCCACATGTGGCCCTCTAGGTCCTCAAATGCAGCCCTTTGACTGAATCCAAACTTCACAGAACAAGTCCCCGCCCCTGATTTAGAACAATGCTGGCTTAGACAGAAAATGCTTCTTAGGACCACAGGTTTAGAGTAAGAAGGGACCTGGAGAGTTCTTAGTGCTGCAAGCAGCCTGAAGGCCCGCTCTAGTGCTTAGCACAGTGCTTGGCATATAGTAAATAGTTAATAAATATTTATTGATTGCTTGATTAAGTAGCCTTGATTAAGAAGCCTAAGCAATTAAATGAAGAACATAGACAAGCATTCCAGACTCTCATTGCGAAAAATGAATTTTTAAGACTGAGAACTTTTTCCACTAAAGTCTCTACTATGGACTCAAGAGTTTTTAACCTTTAATTCTCAAAGGCTCTGCAAAGGAAGCACAAATTCTGTCTGGTGCCACCAAACTGGGCCCAATGGACTATGGATCTTTTGTCTGAGGACCAGCCAAGCTAAATATGGAGAGGTTGGACACAAGGGAATTAACCATTGAGCTACACCTGCTTTTAAAAAATAAGTGTTTGAGGAATTATGATATATTATAGACCTTTGAGGTGCTAGTCTGAGTATTGAGCTCTTAAATGTCCTAGGCTTCCTACTGAACATAAAACAAATCCCTGCCCTAAGCTTGTAGTCTGTATTGACCAAACAGTAGGGATGTAGTAGTGAGGATGCAGCAGAGTGGAGGAGCTAGAAGAGGGTGCAGGTGGGCACTTTGCATGCCGAGTAGGAGATTTGCCCTGTATGTTCCTATGAGTTTTTGGCTCCAATGTGATTGCTGAATGGAACCAAGGTTAATTATACTGACATTTCTATCAGCGTATTAAGAGGCGCTAGTGGGTATGGGGCTCATGTATGTTGGATCAGACGAGCCCAGGGGTGGGGAACCTGCGGCTTTGAGGCCACATGTGGCCCTCTAGGTCCTCAAGTGTGGTCCTTTGACTGAATCCAAATGGCACAGAACATAAATAAAAGGATTTGTTCTGTAAAATGGACTCAGTCAAAGGGCCACACCCAGGGACCTAGAAGGCCACATGTGGCCTTGAGGCCGCAAATTCCCCACCCTGGACTAGCCCGTACATGGTGAAATTGAGTATCATGAGTGCAGGTAGAAAGGGAATTGAGGCTAGGAAGAGCCTGGGATGCAGCTGTGGTGTTGGGGCCTAGATTTTTCTCCCCTCTTGTCTTTATTGTGATGTGTGGGGATGTTACTGGGTGTTTATACTTCATTTTAGTGAGGGGAGTCAAGGTATGTGCTATTCTGTGGCCTCCATGCTACCCTGTACCAGAATTACATTAGCGATGGTAAAAGTGTTTTTCATTTCCATCCTAGAGATGTTTGAATTGTACCTGCTGAGCTTCCACCCAGTTCCCCATCCTTAAAGGAGGAAGCTTGCAGATATAACAAACAGATCAATGTGTCTCTGGGATATCACTCACCTACAGCAGATATTTTAGCATGTAAAGCTTATCCCTGATAGGATTTGCTGGGTGCCTTCTTGGTTCTATGTCTGAATAGAAAGGCCATTGTAGAAATAAGTTTACTCAGATGTTATTTTATGTTTTCTAAAGATTTTAAGGTACCTTATTCCTGGTTAGTTTTTTACCCAGAATACAGACTTCCTTCACTAAAAGAGACTGTCATTAAGTCTTAATGGCTTGTTCTTTTCTTCCCACATTTTTCTTTCTAGCTAATAATTTGTTAAAAAGAATCTGTAACTTTGATTTCTGAAATGTAACTCTTATTTTTATATTTACCCTAGGGAATGTGCTTTATCCGAACCAGCAGACCAGATACTTCAGTTATTTATTCTCCCTTTGAAAACTTTAAGATTGGACAGGCCAAGGTAAAAAAGGCTTAGGTTATCACGTATTTCTTCTTCTCTTCCCTTCCTTTCTCCTCTCTTCTCTTTTCTTCTCTTCTCTTTTCTCTCTTCTCTCCCCTCACCTCACTTCCCCTATCCTCTCTTCTCTCCTCTACCCTCACCTCACTTCTCCTCTCTTCTCTCCTCTCCCCTCACCTCACTTCTCCTCTCTTCTCTCCTTTCTTCTCTTCTCTCCACTCACTTCTCCTCTCTTCTCTTCTCTCCTCTCCCCTCCCCTCCCTTCTCCTTTCCTCTCCTCCCTTCTCTCCTCTCCACTCACCTCACTTCTCCTATCTTCTCTTTTCTCACCTCTCCTTTCCCCTTCTCTCCACCCACTTCTCCTCTCTTCTCTCCTCTCCTCTCCCCTCCCCTCCACTCCCTTCCCCTCTCTTCTCTCCTCTCTTTTCTCCCCTCCTCTCCCCTCCCTTCTCCTCCCTTCTCTTCTTTCTCTCTTCTCCCCTCCCCCTTTCTCCTTTCCTCTCCTCTCTTCTCTCCTCTCGCCTCACCTCACTTCTCCTCTCTTCTCTCCTCACCCCTCACCTCACTTCTCCTCTCTTCT
>NW_020954802.1:1139780-1140167 GCF_900497805.2 Vombatus ursinus
TCCTCTCCTCTCCACTCACCTCACTTCTCCTCTTTTCTCTTCTCTTCTCTCCCCTCCCTTCACTGCTCCCTCCCCTCATCCACTCCCTTCCCCCTCCCCTTCCCTCCCCTCCACTTCTCCTCTCTTCTCTTCTCCTCTTCTCTTCTATTCCCTTCCCTTCCCTTTGCTTCTCTTCTCTCCTCTCCCCTCCCCTCCCTTCTCCTTTCCTCTCCTCTCTTCTCTCCTCTCCCCTCCCCTTCCCTCCCTTCTTCTCCCTTCTCTTCTCTCCTCTCTTCTCCCCTCCCCTCCCTTCTCCTTTCCTCTCCTCTCCACTCACCTCACTTCTCCTCTTTTCTCTTCTCTTCTCTCCCCTCCCTTCACTGCTCCCTCCCCTCCTCCCCTCCCTTC
>NW_020954802.1:1140267-1140683 GCF_900497805.2 Vombatus ursinus
TCCTCTCTTCTCTTGTCTCCTCTCCCCTCACCTCACTTCTCCTCTCTCCTCTCCTCTCCTCTTTCCTCTCCCCTCCCCTCCCTTCTCCTTTCCTCTCCTCTCTTCTCCCCTCTCCCCTCACCTCACTTCTCATCTCTTTTCTTCTCTTCTCTCCCCTCCCCTCACTGCTCACTCTCCTCATCCATCCCCTCCCCACTCCCCTTCCCTCCCCTCTTCTCTTCCCCTTCTCCTCTCTTCTCCTCTTCTCTTCTATTCCCTTCCCTTCTCTTTGCTTCTCTTCTCTCCTCTCCCCTCCCCTCCCTTCTTCTTTCCTCTCCTCTCTCCTCTCCCCTCACCTCACTTCACATCTCTTCTCTCCTCTCCTCTCCCCTCCCTTCTCTTTTCCTCTCCTCTCTTCTCTTGTCTCCTCTCCCCTC
>NW_020954802.1:1145683-1146236 GCF_900497805.2 Vombatus ursinus
TCCCCCACCTCACTTCTCCTCTCTTCTCTCCTCTCTTCTTTCCCCTCTCCTCCCCTCCCTTCCCCTCTCCTCTCCTCTCCCCTCACCTCACTTCTTCTCTCTTCTCTCCTCTCTTATCTCCTCTCCCCTCACCTCACTTCTCCTCTCTTCTCTTCTCTTCTCTCCTCTCCCTCATCCTCCCCTCCCTTTTCCTTTCCTCTCCTCTCTTCTCTCCTCTCCCCTCACCTCAGTTCTCCTCCCTTCTCTTCTCTTCTCTCCTCTTCCCTCCCCTCACGTCCCTTCTCCTTTCCTCTCCTCTCTTCTCTCCTTTCCCCTCACCTCACTTCTCCTCTCTTCTCTCCTCTCCTCTCCCCTCCTCTCCATTCACGTCACTTCTCCTCTCTTCTCTCCTCTCCCCTCACCTCACTTCCCCTCTCTTCTGTTCTCTTCTCTCCTCTTCCCTCCCCTCCTGTCCCTTCTCCTTTCCTCTCCTCTCCCCTCCCCTCACCTCACTTCTCCTCTTCTCTCCCCCCCTCTCCATTCACCTCATTTCTCCTCTCTTCTCTCCTCTCCC
>NW_020954802.1:1146336-1158101 GCF_900497805.2 Vombatus ursinus
TCCTCTCTTCTATCTTCTCCCCTCACCTCACTTCTCCTCTCTTCTCTCTTCTCTTCTCTCCTCTCCTCTCCCCTCCCTTCCCCTCTCCTCTCCTCTCCTCTCCCCTCACCTCACTTCTCTCCTCTCTTCTCTCCTCTCCCCTCACCTCACTTCTCCTCTCTTCTCTTTTCTCTCCTCTCCCTCATCCTCCCCTCCCTTCTCCTTTCCTCTCCTCTCTTCTCTCCTCTCCCCTCACCTCACTTCTCCTCTCTTCTGTCTTTTCCTCTCCCCTCCCTTCCCTTCCCCTCTCCTCTCCTCTCTCTTCTCCCCTCCCCTCCCTTCTACTTTCCTCTCCTCTCTTCTCTCCTCTCCCCTCACCTGACTTCTCCTCTCTTCTGTCTTCTCTTCTCTCCTCTCTCCTCACTTCTTTTCCCTCCCCTCCCCTCTTGTCTTCATTTGGATGGTGTTCTGGACTCTTTTTCTATTCTGTGCCTTCTTTTCTGCTTTCCCTCATTGAAGCCTTTGGCTGCTTCTCCTCATGGAGGGATATCAACCAAGTGAACAGCTCCCTCAACTTTAGCTTGACTGGAACTGTTCTTTTACTTTCCAAACAGTCCTCAAGAACAGTCTATGTTGGTCGAATTCTAGCTAAGCAGCATCCTTGAGGACAACTTCTGTGTTGGGGGGATTAATTTTCCTTGTCCCTACAGCAACTTCCAAAGGGATAACACATTCAAATGTTTGCTTCAGCTGTTTCAGAACCTATAATTATTTATGCCAGTGCTCCGATTTGTGACTAATAAGTCAGTTGACTCTTTTAAGAGTTTCTATAAAAAAGCGTTTTCATAGAGTCCATTGTTGTCAATAGGCAGCTTAAAAACAATACCCTAAATCAGTGGTGTCAAACTCAATAGAGAGGGTGCCACGAATCTGTACATAAAGATCCCTGAAGTTGCCTGTTGACCTCATTTTAAAGTGTAATGTTATCTATGTTTTATTATATTTTTAAAAACATTTCCCAGTTACATTTTAATTTGGTTCAATGGCACTTGGGAGTGTTGTGGATCAATGGATCACATACTTGACACCTCTACCCTAAATATTTAATTTAGCATTTAGGATTCACGCTAATTCTAATTTTTGTATTATGTTACCTGTATCTCGGCAGTAAGCCTGTATCTGGTGCATGTTTTTAACTTTTGTTTATATGGAGATGGTGTCTGTCATTCAGGGGATCTGCATTTGTCTCTGCTATCACATCTTTTCTATTTTTAAACCCATCTAGAGATAAATTGCTTGATAATGATTTAGGATGTGAATTCATGTAACAGGTCATGAGTTTAAAGTGAATGTGTGTATGTGTGTGTAAGCCTGTACAAGTGAGAGAAAGAGAAAACAAAACAACATTAGGAATATAGATGTTTGGTCATGGGTGGCTTAAGTGCTGTATAAAGAAAGGCAGACTTTTCAAAAGACAAAAAGGACTGATTTGCAGAAAAAGACAAGTATATCTCCAAACTATGGGATGGCCCAATATGTCAAATGTCCATATTACTAGCTAGATATTGCAAGTTCAGATTCTTGATTGCAGAGTAGATCACAGCCTTCTGCAATGAAATGAGCAGATAGCAGGGATAAACTGATCAACAGCCCTAGAAAGTTGAAAAAAACCCTAACAATTCTTTTAAAAAATTATGAGCTAGAAAGAAAAAGGTAAGGAGAAAAAAGAGAGACTTTGTAGTGCTATGTCATTTTGAAGAGAAATGTGTGGAAGCAGTAAGTGAAGAGGTCTCCTTCTAGAAGTTTGGCAATTAGAGAGGGAGAGAGATGGATTATTTTGCCCTTCTGTTTCCTTGGGTTTTTGGTGTATGTGGGTAGGGTGTTTGTATTTCAGCATAGGGAAGACCTGAGCATGTTTGTAGAGAAAGGGAGTAGTAGAGAGGGAGAAATTGTAGACTTGAATGGCAAGAACTTCAGGGGAAAGGCAAGTTTAAATTGAAGGAAGAGCATTGCATAAGCCTGAGGATGTAAGGGAGTTTAAGGATGACAGCAGAGGTTCCAAAGGATGGAAGTGTAGCAAATGCCTCCTGGGAGGGGATGTGGGAAGACAGGGACACTAATGCATTGTTGGTGGAGTTGTGAACTCATCCAACCCTTCTGGAGAACAATTTGGAACTATGCCCAAAGGGCTATAAAACTGTGCATAGCCTTTGACCCAGCAATAGCACTTCTAGGTCTATACCCCAAGGAGATCAAAGAAAAAGGAAAAGGACCTATATGTACAAAAATATTTATAGCAGCACTTTTTGGGGTGGTAAAGAATTGGAAACTGAGGGGATGCCCATTAATTGAAGAATGGCTGAACAAGTTGTGGTATATGAATGTGATGGAATGCTGTAAGAAATGATGAAGGGGACAGTTTCAGAAAAACCTTTGAAGACTTATATGAACTGATGCAAAGTGAAGTGAGCAGAACCAGGAGAACATTGTACTCAGTAACAGCAATATTGTAAAGATAATCAACTGTGACAGACTTAGTAACAATGATCCACTATAACTCCAAAGTTAGCTACCTCCAGATAAAGAACAGATGAACTCAGAGTACAGAATGAAGCATATTTTTTCCCTTTATTTTTCTTGCTTTTTTTTTTAACATGGAAGATATGGAAATGTTTGCATAATTTCATATGTGCAATGGGTATCATATTTCTTGCCTTATGGAAGGGTTGAGGAAGAGGTGGAGGGAGAGAGAGAATTTGGAACTAAAAATAAAATCAAAAGAAACAAAACAAAAGCCTCCTAGAATGTGAGATGCCATCCATATCCTAACCTGTGCCCCTTCTATTTTTAACATTTTTGCCAGGTGATCTATCAGAGTGCCAATGACAAGGTCACAGTTATTGGAGCTGGAGTTACGCTCCATGAGGCTTTAGCAGCTGCTGTGGAACTTTCTAAAGAAGGTAATATATTAAGAACTAAGAACTGTATTACACACACAAAAATATTTTAAAAAGAATTATGTTACACATCTGAGTAAAGATAGCAAGACTTTGTACCTGAATTGGTACATGCCCTGGCTGATCTTTTTATTTTCACTTCCCTCATTCCCTAAATATCTGGCTGTATCTCTTAGCCCCCTTTCTGGTCTTTCAGGTATTTCTATCCGAGTAATTGACCTATTCACCATCAAACCATTGGATCAAGCCACAATCCTTTCTAGTGCCAGAGTAACAGAGGGGCGTATTATTACTGTAGAGGATCATTATAAAGAAGGTGAGAAACATTTTCACTCATGTTCCTGTCTGAAGGACTTTCTGGTAAAGTGGTACTGTGTATGGGAATGGTACTATAACATTAGGGTCACCAAAGCAAATAATGGAATTTCAAGGGAACAACATAAGAGATAAACCTCTAGCATGTAAATGGTCAGACAGAAAGTCTAGAACTAACGCTGATTTTGGAGACTGATTAAAACACACTAATTCTTTGAATTAAAAAAATGTTAAACTGGGCCCAGACGTTTTCTCATTGATCACTATTCTGGAGACTATTTGTTATACCCCCCACACCTAATAGGTTATATAGAGTGGAGATTTCAACAGGCAAAGTAGAATTGCTCCTAGAATTTGAAATGCCACTTACATAGTAACCTCTGTCTCTTCCATTTCTAACATTCTCGCAGGTCAGGGGTGGGAAACCTGTGGGCCTCGAGGCCACATATGGCCCTTTAGGTCCTTAAGTGCAGCCCTTTGACTGAATCCAAACTTCACAGAACAAATCCCCTTAATAAAAAGATTTGTTCTGTAAAACTTGGACTGTATCAAAGAGCTGCATTTGAGGATCTAGAGGACCACATGTGGCCTCGAGGCTGCAGGTTTCCCACCCGTCCCAGGTGATATGTCAGAGTGCCAATGAGTAGTCTCTGTAAAGGCTGAGAAATTTTATAGTAGTGTTATCAAGCCAACTTGGGCTCTTATGACTTTGTCCTCTCTTTTCTAGGTGGTATTGGGGAAGCTGTGTGTGCAGCTGTTTCTGGTATGCCTGGCATCAGTGTTCATCAGCTGGCAGTATCTGGGGTGCCTCGAAGTGGAAAACCTGCAGAGTTGCTTGATATGTTTGGTATTAGTGCCAGATATATCGTAAATGCTGTGAAATCAATTGTGGCCAGCTAAAAAAAAAATCAGCATTGTCAGTTTTAGTTTAAGAAGTTGACATCTTTGTGGAGTTTTTGAAGTCACAGTTTCAAAGGTGTAGATTTTGTTGTTTTTATTTGCTTTTTTAAGGACCAGGGCAGGTAACACGTTTTCTGTTGATTCTTCAGCAGCTCTAGGCTCATTCATTTCTGGTTAAAGTGTTTACTGTGCATAGAAATGCTGCAATAACTTTTCACTACATAGTGTATAAGTGTTCTGATAAGAAGTCTAGAAGTAATGGGAGTTGGGGGGAGAGAGAGAGGAGAGAGAACCAGTCTCTTAAGTAGATGTGCATTCTTATTTTATTTGTAATTTCTAAAAGTGTGAATTTGTGCGTGCACACTGAACAGTGTAGATGGCAAAGAAATTCTGCTATTCTTTTTTCCCCAGTTCAAACTTTCTTAAAACACTAGCATACATGTAACTTCCTGAATAGTAGACTAATGAAGTTGCCTCTCACTTTTCATAAACTGTTTGCCTTCATTTCAGGTCTAATTTTCTGAGGCCATAAAACAGGAATGAGAGCTTTCATGATGCACGGCTTCCCTTGCTGTATTCCTTTTGCCATATTCCTTCTGTGAGGAGATTATACAAAACAAACAAAAACCAACCCATTAGTTCTGATCCATCTCTGCCATCTTGTGGTTTTTATGTCTTGTGAGCTCTCCTGTTTCACTTTCTAAGTGTCCATGCTAAGACTACTTACTTAATTATAGAAGCACACTTGAGGACATGAGTCAACAATAAAAAGCCATTAAACAAGTGATGTTACTTTATTGTTTTGGAAACTTTTCATTCTTGATTTAGGTCAACTTTCATTTTCATCTCAAGTGGATGTTTCTACCGGAGAGTAGAAAAACGATGTTTTAGCAATTGCTAATCAAGATTTTTTTTCTTTAAAGCCTGAAAGAAAAAGGGGTTTTTATTTTTTTTCCAAAAAGTTAAACTGAATAATTGTTGCATATTTATAATGACCTTGAATGTCCTTCCATGTGCCTCTTTGAAAGTGGCATATACATGGTAAGGATCCATACTATTAAGCAGTGTTTTGATTGAGCACAGGACAAAGGTGGAACCTATACCCAGGATTTTCTGACTCTAAACCTGGTCACTCTATCCACCATGCTCTGGCAAGCCATGCTGCCTCTCATATTTAAATAATGCTCTCCTGGTTTTTTTTTTTCCCTATGCCCTTTGGTTCTTGTTAGTATTTTCACCTTGGGCCCTACAGTTGGTTAACTTTTAAAACCAAGGATACATGAAGGTTGGCTACTATTCTAAGTAGAACAAAATGTGTACATGTATAAAGCAGATGTAGCCATATAATTTTTGGGCAGCTATGTGGTGCTGCAGTGGACAGAGTGCTGGGCCTAGAGTCAGGAAAACTCCTCTGAGTTCAAATCTGGCCTCAGACACTTACTGGCTGTGTGACCCTGGGCAAGTCACTTTACCCTATTTGCCTCAGTTTCCTATCCGTAAAATGAGCTGGAGAATGAAATAGAAAACAATTCCAGGGGCAGCTAGGTGGTGCAGTGAATAGAGCCCCGGCTCTGAAGTGAGGAGGACCTGAATTCAAATCTGGCCTCAGACCAAACACTTGAGCTTACTAGCTGTATGACCTGGGGCAAGTCACTTAACCCCAGTTGCCTGGGGGGGAAAAAAAAAAGAAAACCACTCCAGTATCTTTGCCAAGAAAACCTCAAAAGAGCTCATGAAGTTGGACACAACTGAAGAACAACAAAAAACCATATATTTAAGGTTTGTAAAGTTCTTGACATACATTATTTCATTCGACACTCACAACAACCCTTGTTTAAAGTAGGTGCTTTTTATTTTATAAAAGAGGAAATTAGGGGCAGCTAGGTGGCACAGTGGATAGAGCACCAGCCCTGACTGAGTTCAAATCCAACCTCAGACACATAACACTTACTAGCTGTGTGACCCTGGGCAAGTCACTTAACCCTGATTGCCTCACAAAAAAAAGAAAAAAAAGAGGAAATTGGAGCTGAGCTTACCGAACTCATTTCCCAGCCTGGTCTTGTTGACTCCAGTGCCAGCACAGGATATTCTACACTAGGATTCCTTTTTTCTAGCCCATTAAAGATATTCTTCTTTCTCAAGTCCAAAGCTGTTAAATGATAAAGGTTGTTATGAATAACATTTTCAAGGAATTCACCAACAGCCTCAATGGTGGCATCTGCGGTTATGTTATTTACTGGAAGCAAATAAGACTCCTTGTGTTTGCTTGTGCAAGCCTTGCACAACTTTAGTTCAGCCATCTGTGGGAGACCAGTTAAGGTGAAGATAAACTAACTGTTGTTGTCTTAGAAGAAATGGGCCGCAGAATGGGTAACTCAACTGTGTACAACTCATGTTGGCTCTGGCAGTAAGAGTGTTCATCAGTGCCCACCCAGTTTTAGGTGCTATCAGGTCAGGGAAGACAGACTACGTGAGAATGGGTTGTTTAACTCAAGGAACTCACTTGTTACCTTTGTAAGCAATGCTAATGGAAGACTGGGTGAAAGCCCACACTTTGCTTTCCATTTTATTCTTCCAGAGACTTTCTAATTGGGAGGCAGGGTAGGTCATTTGGGAAATAAAAATGACCAAGGCTTCTGAGGGAAGAATGGGCATGAGCTATCTATCTGTTCCATAGGTATGGGGAACAGCTTTCTCTAGTTTGGGCAAGATGCCCCCAGACCTTGCTCATTTCACCTCTAACCTGACTATTCATTGAGTAGCCAGGATTCAGGTACTTCTTCCTAGCTAGCTGAAATCTCGAAAGATATCTTGGGGTTTACAGGCTAGATTTCTTTCTTAAGGACCATATCTTAAACTCAAATCACTCTGGCTCTCATTGATCGGCCAACAGTAGGTCCCAGGCCAAGCCCCACTTGGCCATTGTTTGGGCCCTGATTGGCTCAGAGTAAATGTACAATTGTTTCTGTTTTGGCTAGAAACCCCGAGGGTCTTCCCCTCCCAGATTGATTTTTTTTTTTGGACTAGGTCATAGGTTCCCAAAGTGGGCAAAACCACTCCTTGGGGAGTGCTGGAAGGATCCAGGGGGCAGTAGTAGCTTTGGGTGCAAATTGGGGAGGTGTTGAATTAAAATAAGGGGGCGGTAGAAGCATGAGGAAAGAAGAAAATTTTGAAAAACCGTTCATACATGTTTCATCTGTTGTGTAACCAAGTTAAAGTCGTAGTAATTACATTATTTTCCAAATAAACACAGAAAATATATTATTTTCCAAATAAACACAGAAAATACAAGCTATAACTGATCAGTGGTCAAGTCTGCCAACAGGTCTTAGCAAGCAAGTGTTGCGAATTGTCAAGAAGTCCAGCATTCATCAGCAGGAATGTGTTCCATGTAATGACTTGTTTACAACATGATACTTTATGGTTACATGATATAATAGTGCATCATCAAAATTTCAATGCAGGAAAAACCCCACAAATTTACAATAAATTATTAAATTTAAGATGTGTCATTTAAAACACACATATATATGTTTTTGAAATGATGCAAATTTTAAAAAAGTTAAAGGATTAAAGAAAGATTTCCAGGTGGGTGTTGGGTAATTTTTTTTCTTTGAAAAAGGGGCGGTAGGTCAAATAAATTTGGGAACCTCTGGACTAGGTAAAAGAGGCCATTCTCTGCCTTATATCTTATCTAGCCTTAATCACTGAATGGGCATTGCCTCAGTCAAACTGAGACCTGTTAAAGACCTTAGCTTAAAAAGGCCAAGGTCTCTCATTGCATCCTGGGCCATCTCTAGTCATCCTGATCTCTATCTGGCCACTGGACCCAGATGGCTCCCAAGGAGAAAATGAAGCTAGTGACTGAATAGCCCTCCCTCACTTAAATCCAATTCACTAGCATGTCATGACATCACCTCCCAGATGTCCTGGTTCTCTTCCAGAACAAAGGATAAACAACAACAGCTGTGACCTAGGGTGGACCCATTTAGTCAGTCTCTCTTGAACCTTTACCTATCTCTGTAGGCTTTGTGAAAACAAAATGAAATGGATGTGATGGGTTTTTTTTTTTTTTGCAACAATCTGTGATTTCATCCATGTGGTGAATTTCTGGTGTGGAAACTCCACAGATTAACAAGGGAGAGAAGAGAATGAGCATTTATTAAGCCCTTCCTATGTGCCAGGTGCTTTACAAATATCCCATTTGATCCTCACAACAACCCTATGAGGTAGGTGCTATTATCTTCTCCATTTTACAGTTGAGGAAGAGGTTAAATGACTTGCCCAGGGTCACACAGCTAGTAGTATCTGAGGCCACATTTGAACTGGGTCTTCCCAACCCTCCACTGTGCTAGGCAGCTTCTCTAGCAGAAACTCATTTGTTCCTTAATAATCTTACAGGCAACTTGGCAGAGTGAATTGAATACTGGACCTGGAATCAGGAATCCCTGAGTTCAAGTCCCACCTCAAACACTCGGTTTCCTTATCTGTAAAAAGGAGAATAATAATTGAACTTATGTCAAGGGATTGAGGTAAGGATCAGATGAGGTAACGTATGTAAGATGCTTTGCAAACCTTATGCAGAAGTCTGAGCTCTCTTTAAGGGGTTACCTAGAGCACAGAGAGTTTTGTTTTTGTATCTGTTATCTCCAATGTCTAGCACAGAGTAGGTACATAATAAGGGCTTGTTGATGGATTTGATGGCTATACAGCTAGTGTGTTAGAGACCCTCTTAAACTCAGGTCCTGTGGAGTCCTAGGACAGCTCTCTAGCTACTGTCCCCCACTGCACCAGTGTTGTGGTGCATCTCCCCTAAGTGAGATGTTCTGAGATTCCTTTAAGAATTTGGCCCCATTCTGCCACCCTCCCAACGGACGTCCACTCCTCTAGTGGGGTCAGCATCCTTATCCTTGTGATCCTTCTCTGGGGAGCCTGGCAGAGGGCCCTATCCTAACTCCTAGGGGGTCGGGGATCTCTCCAGAAGTTACAGTCAGCATGTCTCATCTGGGCCTTGGATCACATACTGCCTGAATCTTTTTCCTGTATATGCTATAGTTTCTACAACAACCACAGGGTCTCTCACTTGCACGGGGTCCCCTAACTCACCAGCCCCCTTACCCCGTTCTTAGACCTCATAATAATCGGGCCAATTATACTAGCACATCATGAACCCCCAACCCAAGGGGCCAGGGCCAAGGCTCCGGCTATCCTACAAATGCGCCCCTCCACCCTACCGTCCGGGGCTTCGTCCCCACCCCCCAACGAGCTTGGTCTCGCCCCAAACAGTCGCCACTCGGGGGACTGCGCAGGCCTCCCGCCAGCTTCTGGGCCCCTTTCCCACCCTCGACTCCTTCCCCATCACGTCCGACTGCCGGGGGCGGGACAAGGCCTCTGAGGCTGGTCCAGACCTGACGAAAATAGGGCCGACACTGCGGATAGACCATCGCACCCAGCGAAGCACTGCGGCATTGCGGGGGAGGGAGTTGGGTGGGCCAGAGAGAATGCGTTTCTAATTGGTTCCCTCGACGGCGGCCTTCACCAATCGGTTTTCCTGCTCTCCGAAAGGTATGCTGGGGGGAATGGGGCGAGAGAAGGGGGCGGGACAAGCGAGCTGGCGAATCAGTGGCCTCGATGTGGCCCGAGGGGACCGTTAGGCGCTAGTGGAGTTTCGAACTACCGCTCAGGCTTGAACGGGCTGAGAGAGTGGCTGCAACGGCTTCGGGAGGTATGCTAGTATGTACAAGTAGGGAAAGCTAGCTCCAGGCTAGCCATCCCACTTGGCCCACTCTTTTCCCGAGCCTGAACAGTATAAGGAAGGCGAATCTGGCCCTTCAGCCTTGGGTGGAGCTCCAAGGGGGGGGCGGGGGAGGGGGCGTGGCTCACACCCTAGCTCCGCGCAAGCGCACTAGCGAAAACCGCGGCTGCAGTCCACGCGGCTGCGCCGGCTACCTGTGGCTGTCAAGTCAGTCCGCCCACGTCTGCCTAGGCTGCGGGTTGGAAGGCTTGCCCCACCCAGGTAAGAGGAAAAGCAGCCGCGCAGCTTCTTTTGGTCTGACATTCGGAGGCCCTCATGAAAAGGTAAGGCGGCAGATTGGGGCATGAGGGGGGCATAGATGCTTGTTAATTGATCCATAGCCACAACCTCGTCCCAGCCTCCCCACCCAAGGTGGGGTGGGTTCATAGCACAAGAGACTCATTTTTCTCATAAAACCTCCCAAACCATGAAAACAACTGGATTGGACATTGGCCTGGATTGGCACAGTGCCTGGCACATAGTAAGTCTTAATAAATGCTTGTTGACTTTTATTTACCAACAGCCTCCTTTTTCGAGACCTCCCTTCTCTCTCCACCCCCCCCCCCCCAGGTAATATTCCTTCCCTGAGACGTAGAAGGAAATGGCTGGAAAGTTGCAATCCTCTTCAATCTCTATAGCCAGCAAAATCCTATCGTCTTTAACCTGTAGCTGCCAGTCAGTCAATAAGCATTTATTAAATCCCTACTACGTGCAAAAAAAAAAAAGGCAAAAGGCTCAAGGAGATCACAATCTAAGGGGGAGAGACAATAAGTAAACAAATATGTATAAATAAGCTGTATACGGGATAAATAGGAGATAACAGAGGGAAGGCACTAGAATTAAGAGGCGTTGGGGAAGGCTTCCAATAAAAGATGGAAGCCAGTAGCCAGAGATGGGAAAAGAGCTTTCCAGGCATGGGGGATAGCCAGAGAGAATGCATGGAGCCAAGAGATGGAGGGAGGCTTCTTGTTCCTGGAACAGCCAGGAGGTCAATGTCTCTGGATCGAAGAGTATGGGAATGAGGAATAAGAGAAAATGTCAGGTAATTAGATGTAAGAAGCCTGGAAAGGGAGGAAGGAGCTAGTTTATGAAGGACTTTGAATGCCAAAAAAAGGATTTTGTATTTGATCCTGGAGGCATTTGGAAGCTTCTAGAATTTGAGTAGGAGAGAGTGTTACGGTCAGACCTGCGCTGTAAGAAAATGTTTTTAGTGGCTGAACAGAAAAGGGATTGCAGTGGGGGCAGCAGATATACCAGCAGGCTATTGCAATACATAATGAGGCCCTGCAACAGGGTGGTGGCAGTAGCAGAGCAGAGAAGAGAGCATGTCTAAGAGCTGTTGCTAAGGTAAAATCTACAGTCCTTGACAACAGACTAGATATGGGAGGGGTGAGAGATAGTGAGGAGTGGAGGATGACTCCTAGGTTTCAGCCTGAAAGGCTGAGAGGATGCTGCTGCCCCCTACAGTAATAGGGAAGGGAGGAATAGGGAGGGTTTGGGGGAAAGCTAACGATTCAATTTTGAACATGTTAAATTCAACGTATTTAAGATGTCTACCTGGCATTTGAAGTGTCAAGATTGGAGGTCAGCAAAGGGATTAGGGCAGGATAGGTAGATTTAGGGATCCTCCAGGTAGAATAGTAATTAAGGGGAGGGTTTAGGGGGAAAGATAATGATTCGGGCTTTTGAATATGTTGAGTTTAAGATGTCTACTGGCATTTGAAATGTCAAGATTGAAGGTCAACAAAGGGATTGGAGGAGGATAGGCAGATTTAGGGATCCTCCTGGTAGAGATGGTAATTAAGGGGAGGGTTTAGGGG
>NW_020954802.1:1158111-1267051 GCF_900497805.2 Vombatus ursinus
TAGGGATCCTCCTGGTAGAGATGGTAATTAAGGGGAGGGTTTAGGGGGAAAGATAATGATTCGGTTTTGACTGTGTTGAGTTTAAGATGTCTACCTGGCATTTGGAAATTCGAGATTGCAGGTCTGTAGAGGGCTTAGGGTAGGATAAGTAGCTTTGAGATTCATCAGCATAGAGATGGTAATTAAATCTGGGAGACTGAGGAGCAGTGTTTATCAAAATGCCATAGTAGGCATTTAATTAATTGGTGATTGATTGATTGCTCACCAAGTGAAGTGGTATAGAGGGAGAAGAGAAGAGAGCCCAGCACAGAACCCTGTGAGATACCGAAGGTTAGAAGATGTGATCTGGAGAGGATCCGGTACAGGACAGGAAAAAGGAGCAGTCTGATAAGAAGAGAGAGGGAGTGGTGTCTCAAAAACCTAGAGAGAAGAGAGTATCAAGGAGAAAAGAGTGACCAATAGTGTCAAAGGATGCAGAGAGGTCAAGAAGAATGAAGATTGAGAAAAGGCCAATTGGATTGGATTTGGCAATGAAGAGGTCATTGGACAGAGCAGTCTTAGTGGAATGATAAAGTCAGAAAGGGTTAAGAAGTGATTGAGAGGAGAGAAAGTGAAGGCATCTATTGTAGATGCCTTTTTAAGGACTTTAGCCACAAAGGGCAGAAGAGAAATAGAGGATGTAAGGATCAAGTGAGGTGGTTTTTTTTTTTTCAGGATGGGGGAGTCTTGAGCATATTTGTAAGCTGTAGGGAAGGAACCAGTAGAGAGGGAAAGATTGAGAATAAGTGAGAGTGGGGATGCCAGACGGGGCAATCTGTTCCGATGAGGCAGGATGGAATGGGATCACTTGAACAAGCAGCCTTGGTACTGAGTAAGGCCACACCTTTTCACACGAGACTGGCGTGAAAGAGGGGTGAGTGGCAGAAAGAATTTAAGTCATAGGAGATAAGGAAGAGTGGGAGAAGAGGAAGTTCACAGTAAATGGCCTCAATTTTATCTGTCAAATATGAAGCCAGGTCTCAGCTGAGGGGCAGCGGTGTCAGGGGCGGGGGGGGGGGGGGAAGCTGTGGGCGTTTTGTGGAAGGATGAAAAGGTTCAGAAGAGCTGCTGTGGATTGTGGGAGAGTTGCTAACCTGGCTGACTGCTCCCTATTCTCCTTTGCAGGCCCCTCACCATGTCCTTGCATGTACCCTAAGGCCCTATTTCGGGCCTTGCCTTTCTATTCACAGTGACCTCATCAGCTCCTATGGGTTTCATTTTCTCTAGACAGATGACTCTCAAGTCTCTGTCTCCAGTCCTACATCACCAGCTGCCTGTTGAACATTTCCAACTGGATGTCTCACAAACATCTTAAACTAAACATAAATATATAATAAATATTAAAATATATAATATATAAATAAATATATAATACATATAAAATATATGTATAATAAATATAAAATAAAAGAGACCATACTATTTTTCTCCCCAACCCTATTTATGTCAAGGACATTTTTCTAATTTCCTGGGTTCAGAACCTCAATTCCTCATTCTCTCCTCTCTTATAGCCTTTCAGTTGCTAAATCCTATTCTTTCTACCTTAACATCCATTTCCTCACTTCTCACATAGCTACCACCTAAGTTCAGGCCTCTATTACCTCTTATCTGGACTATCGAAGTAGCCACCCAGTTGGTGTCCCTGCCTGTAGTCTTTCTCCCCTCTAATCTATCCACCACACAGCTGCCACACTGATGTTTCTAAAGGACAAGTCTGACTCTATCATCCCCTGAATTATTCTTTTTGACTTTAAAAAATAAGGTTTTGTTGATATGTTTTGTTTCTTCCTCTTCCCCTTCCCTTCCCCAAGAGCTATCCCATATGAAAAATGGTATTTTTTAAGAGAGGAGTTTAAAAAAAAAAGTCAGCACAGTCACATGATTGGTACATTGAGAAAGCCTGAAAATCCGTGTAATGTGTAAGACCTGTGGAGCCCACCCCCCCTCCACAAAGGGGAAGGTTGAGGGTGTCTTCTATCTCTGTATGGAGTCCCACTTGATCTTTTTGGTTTTGTTATGTTTACTTTTGATTTTTTGATGTGTCCTTGTTCTTTCCACTTACATTTTTATAGTTCCTGTGGATATTTTTTCTTGGTTCTGTTATGGCAATTCACAAAAGCTTTTTCCATGCTTCTCTGTACTCATCACCTGTCATTTCTTACAGCCCAGAAATATTCCATGACATTCACATACCACACTTTGTCTAGCCGTTGCCCAGTTGATGTGCAATTTGTTTCCAATTCTTAGCTGTCACAAAAAGTGCTGTTACGAATATTTTGAAGTAGATGGTGACTTTCTTCTTCTTTTTTTTTTTTGGCTAGGCAATGGGGTTAAGTGACTTGCCCAGGGTCACACAGCTATTAAGTGTTATGTGTCTGAGACCAGATTTGAACTCAGGTCCTCCTGACTCCAGGGCCAGTGCTCTATCCACTGAGCCACCTAGCTGTCCAACTTTTTTTCTTCTTGATGGCTTTGTTGTTGTTGAGTCGTTTTTCGGTCGTGTCCAACTCTTTGTGACCCCATTTGAGGTTTTCTTGCCAGAGATATAGAGTGGTTTGCCATTTCCGTCTCCAGCTCATTTTACAGATGAGGAAACTGAGGCCAGCAGAGGTTAAGTGAATTGCCCAGGGTCACACAACTAGTAAATCTGAGGCTGGATTTGAACTCAGGAAGATTAGTTTTCCAGACTCTGGGAGCTCTATCCATTGCAGTGACACCTAGCTGCATTTATTGATGACTTCCTTGGGGTATAAGCCCAGTAATGGGGCTTTATTTTAAAGGTTATGGACATTTTTGTCACTTTATTTACATAATTCAGTTTGCTTTCCAAAATGGTTATACCATTTCACAGTTCCACCTACAATGTATTAGTGTGTATTGCCGTTTTTTTGTCTTTTTTTTTGCCAATTTGCAGGGTATGAAGTCAAACCTCAGGGTTGTTTTGATTTGTATTTCTTTTATTATTAGTGATTTGGTGTTTTTTCATGTGGTTGTGAATACTTTTCAGTTCTTTTGATCACTGAATATCCTTTGACCATTTGTCTATTGGTGAATGGCAAATGGCACTATATATATATATATATATATATATACATATATACATATACAGAGAGACACAGAGAGAGAGAGACAGACAGAGACAGAGAGACAGAACAGGGAATCACAACTTCATGAAACTTACATGAAAACTAGGTTTATTACAAGATAAATGAACATGCATGTGGAGTTCACAATCCATACAGAAGTTTGCCTTTTTATAACAGCAGGACAAAGGAAGGAGAAAACACAAATCTCTACTTAAAGGGGAGTAGCATGGGAGGAGAGAAAGAGCAGTAGGAGTGGGAAAAAGATAAAACCTCTCCTGGAGGGGAGGAGCCAAGTAATAGCAAAAGCCATTCTTTTCCCTTGGGAGCTGCTAGACCATGAAGATAGGGTGGTCTGCTTATCTACACAGGTTTCAGCTGCACAGGCAATTTCCCGGTCTAATGCAGACTGACTGGCACCTGTTTTGACTCCCAAGGATACACAGGGAGTCCAGTTTAGGATGCAAACAACAAATTTTGTCAGCTGCGGGGGAGGCTTCGTTCTTGACACATTCAGGGCCTCCTGCATACTCTGGGTCCAGCATTTCTGAAAAATATGGCAACTCAAAAAGACAAGTTCAGGGAACCCCTTAACATTATTCAACTACACACACACACACACGCACACACGCGCACACACATGCACACACACACATATACATGCACACGTACACATACACATATCTTCCATACCAAACCCTTATCAGAGAAATTTGATGCAAAGATTTTTTTCCCATTCAGCCACTTGACTTTTTATGCTAAATGAATTAGTGTTGTCTATGCAGAACCTTTTCAGTTTCAAGTAATCAAAGTTATCTGTTTTATCTTTGTAATTGCCTCCACCTCTCATGTGGTTAAGAATAGATCTCTTACCTATAGCTGTAAGAGATACATGATCTGTTTCTCTTCTAATTTTTTTTATAGTATCATCTTTAATATTAAAGTCACATGGGGCATCTAGGTGGCACAGTGGATAAAAGCATCGGCCCTGGATTCAGGAGGACCTGAGTTCAAATCTGCCCTTAGACATATAACACTTACTAGCCGTGTGACCCTGGGCAAGTCACTTAACCCCATTGCCTAGCCAAAAAAAAAAATTATTAAAGTCACATCCATTTAGAAGGTATTATGGAACAAAGTATATGGTACTGGTCTAAGGCGAATTTTTGCCAAACCACTTTCCACTTTTCCCAGCAGTTTTTAATCAGATAAGGAATTTTTTCCTAGATAATTAATGTTTTCCACATTTTCAAACGCTGGGTTATTGAGTTTCATTGTTTTCGATGCTCTCTTGTTAGATGTTCTATTGATCTATATCTCAGGTTTTTTTTACCAATACTAGATGATTTTGATGATTTGTTTTATAATATAGTCTGAGATCTGGAAGAGCTGTTTCCTTTTTGTCTTTCTTTTCATCATTTGCCTTGATATTCTAGATCTTTTGTTTTTCCAAATGAATTTTGTTATTATTTTATCAAGCTCTATAAAGTATACTCTTGGTAATTTGATATGGCATTAAGGCATTTTTTTTTTGATAGTTTTGTCATTTTTATTATGTTGGCGTGATCTAGCCATGAGCACTGAATATTCTTCTAGCTATTTAGGTTGTCTTTTATTTCTTTAATAACTTGCAATTGAATCTATGTCTTTTGTGTGCTTTGAGAGGTTGCTCTCCAGATATTTTATGCATTTTATAGTGATTTGGAATGAGAAGAGGTCTTAAGGACACACCAGTGTTAAAGATGGTCCTTGGGCAGAGCCCCACCAGGGTGGGGAGTGGGCAGCAACTCTGCCCCCCATATAGGGTAGAAGAAGACATGGGAAAGTGGCAGAGGTCCTCATCACCACTCTCTTGAAAGTGGACCCGTTAGATAGCAGAGGGGAATAATGATAGAAGTGGGCTGAATTGGTGATGATTGGGGATGGTAATGTTTATGATTCAGAAAGTGTCCCCTTACGGTCCTTCTGGGGAATGCCTTTGTGCTTGGCCATTAGAATAACCATTTTATATAATAAACGCTTGTTGTCTGACTACTATGGGTTTTTGTGCATTGTTCCCTCTTGTGAACTTTCTCTGTTCTAAAGAATGCTTAAAAGGAAGTAACAGCATTTTGATGCTTATTTTGAGGAAAAAAAACTCAGGCAATTTGTCTGCAAAACTTAGATTTCTTGCATTGGATGAAATGGGATTATTTTCTTTAAAAAAAAAAAGCCAACAGCAAAAAAAAAAAAAAAAAGGAAGAAAGCAGAACCAAAATGCCTTATGCTAAAAGTCTTAGTGCAGGTTTAACCTTTAATAAACTTCAGAAATAGAAATGCTACAAAATTACAAAAAGTTATTTGAAAGTTTAATAATTTAGGGGCAGCTAGGTGTAGCAGTAGCTAGAGCACCGGCCCTGAAGTCAGGAGGACCTGAGTTCAAATCTGGCCTCAGACTAACACTCGACATTTACTAGCTGTGTGACCCTGGGCAAGTCACTTAACCCTAATTGCCTAAAAACTTAAAAAAAAAAGTTTAATAATTTAAATTTATAAAAAGAGCTCCCCTCTCCCTAAAATTTAACAATTGGATGAAAAAATTGGACTGGTTCAATTCATGACAAGCCTAGATCCAAGAGCTATTGAGCCATGCTTTAATAACTTCAGAAGTATAAATGGGGGGCAGCTAGGTGGCGCAGTGGATAGAGCACCGGCCCTGAAGTCAGAAGGACCTGAGTTCAAATCCGGCCTCAGACCAAACACTTGACACTTACTAGCTGTGTGACCCTGGGCAAGTCACTTAACCCCAATTGCCTTTAAAAAAAAAAAGTATAAATGCCACAGACTTAGAAAAAATAACATTTGAAAGGTTAATTGTTTAAAATATTGACATGTTTCTCAATAAAATTCAGCATAACCACCATTTTGTGTTATGCCTTGTTCTAGATGATTTTTGTGTTTTGTGAAAATTTTCTTCAACTCCTATTCATTCAAAGGATTGCATTTGTAATCCTACCCGTAAAGTCATTCAAAGAACGACGTTTTGATGCATACAGACAATTTTGACATGACCCTGGCCACACTGGAAAAAGTCTAATAAAGACAAATCAGGTGTCCAAGTTGGCCCAGCAAGATGGCATCCTCTACAGATCCACTGGTCTGAGATACTGTCATCCAGAAAGTGTCACTCATACAATGCATAATGACAAGGTGTCCTGTTTTGTTGAAAAATGGGTGTTATTCAATAGGTGTAACCTCTGCAGCTTGAAAAAGAAAAAATTTGGAAGCACTGCTGAGTTAAGATCCACTGTTGACTGTAGACCTTTCAAAAAAGAAAAGGCAAAGTATATTAATGGTGTGCCAAACACGAACTTTTGGGGAGTCTCTTGTTGCCAGACTCCTTGAGACTTTTCTACACCCCAAATGTTGCAGTTGTGATGGTTAACTTTGCCACTTATGTGGAAAACTGCCTCACCAGAAAATGTCACCTTGTCATGTCTGCCATTGGAATTTTTCATTTTTGATGTCATTAGTTGACAGCGGTCTAACTTTGTCTAGAAATCTTCTCTTAGGAACATTTGAACAGTTGTAACCTTGTCTATTGGAATTCTGTGCATCGTGGCCTTGGGAATGCTCAATTCAGCAAACACGCAGTGCACTGATTTTTGGAGGGACTGTGTCCAAATGCCGTCTCGGTTTCAGCCACAGTCTTTGTATGTGCTTGATATCTCTTGGATCTAGGCTATTCATGAATTGAGCCAGTTTCCTTTAATATTTTCATTCAATTGTTAAATTTCTGTGGGGAACCTCCTTTTTATAATGGGAAGTGAATTTTCTCCTTATTGCTGTTTGGCTAACCAGAGAATGCAGTTGACTTTTTCTTCATTGTCCTCTTCAGAGGGACTGAAACAAAAATTAACTTAATTTCAATGAAAAATTCATTATTCAAAATTTTTAAAACTAAATAAATTTTAAATAAAATTAAATAATTAAAATTTAAAATGATTAAAATTTTTTTTGGTCTCATTTCTACTTCTGAAGTTATTAAAGCGTAAAACTGCACTAGGTGACGCTGCAGTGGATAGAGTACAGGGCCTGGAATCAGGAAGACTCATCTTTGTGAGTTCAAATCTGGCCTCAGTCACTTACTAGTTGTGTGACCCTGGGCAAGTCACTTAACCCTGTTGGCCTCAGTTTCCTCATCTGTAAAATTAATTGGAGAAGGAAATGGAAAACCACTCTAGTATCTTTGTCAAGAAAACCCCAAATGAGGTCACAAAGAGTCAGACATTACTGAAAACTGCCTGAACAACAACAAAACTGCAGTAAGATGTTTGGAACACCCAATATTTCACTTGTATTCAACTTGTACCCACACATTATTTTAAAAATAATTTCATATTTCCTTTCATAAATTTAAAATATGGATGATTAAAAAGTTGTTTTTAGTTTTAACTTGCTTTTTCACTTTTATCCATCAACAAACATTTATTAGGGGCTTGTTTTATGGCATCAGTTTCTCCCCTCTTGTACTAGTGGCTCTTTGCCCCACCACAATTCAGTGACCCATTATAGAATGAATGGGAAACATTTTGTTTTCCTATGGTATCTGCTTATGAATCAAGATGCTCCATTTTTTTCTCTCTTCTCCACTCCCCACCCGCCCATTTATTCTTTTTTTTTTTTAAATAGTAGAGATGTTCAGAGTGACTATCTTTCTTTATATCTTAAAACTTCATTGTCAAATCTTCTAACTGAACTGCTTCATCCTTTGAACACTCTCTATTTTCCTGGGCTCTTCTTATGGACCCTCACCCCCCCAGCCTTTTTTTTTTCTTTTCCAGCCAAAGACAAGGTTTATTAGAACACTGATTGGGGTGCGTGAGATTCCTAGTGAGTCTGTGCTATTGGCTAGATTTTAAGAATCTGAGCCCCAGCCTTTTTTTTTTTTTAAAGCTGGTAACTATTGATACTACAATTTACCTTGTCCTTTTGCTCGCTTCCCTTCCCCCCACCCAATGTCAAGCTGTATGTTTAGGTTTCTTTCCACATGAATCTTGTGTTTGTTTAATGGTGTCCTCAGTAAATCTTCCCTTTCCTTAAGGGCTTCTCTTCTGACAACATACTGATTCTTGGCTTGTGCTTGGCAGGCAGGGGCCCAGTTTATCCCCTATGGAACAGGAAAGGATCTTGGCACTTCTAAGAGCAGAAGTGGAACGGTTATCCAGCGAGCTGCAGGAGACAACCCAGGAGAAAGTCCAGGCCGCGACATATGGCCTGGCAGTGCTTGAGGAAAATGCTGATTTGAAACAGAAATATGGGGACTTGGAAACGGAGCTAGAGTCCCATAGGCTGGAACTGCATCAACTGAAAGAGGTAAACAGGATGTTAACAGCGACTCAGAGCCATCAGTGGCCCCCAGGGGAGGTGCCTTACTGAGACCTGACAAGGCTAGCTCTGTCTATGCTTCTTTTCTGGATCTCTCTTCCTTTTTTGGAAAAAAATGAAAAACAGACAACTCCACTCCCCTCCCCCCCCCAAAAAGCTTTCTTTAGCTAACCACTTTGATTAATTCTCTTTGCTGAATTCTTTAAATATATTTAATTTATATATAGAGGTGTTTTTTGAGGAAGGGAGTGGTTAAGATTTTTATTTTATCAACTAAATTGTGAGCTCTTTAAGGATAGAGACAGTGCCTTAGAATTCCATAAAATAGTGCTGGGTTTTTAGCTCTTAACCATTCTTGTCTCTTCTTCTAGTATAAGACACATCATAGGTGTTCAATAACCACTTGCTGACTAGTGCAGCAAAAGTATTTCAGTCATTGGAAAAAGTCATGTTATTTGAGAAGAAACATCCCTCTGGGTTACAATTTAGTATTCATATGTCCTACATTACAGTGTCTTAGTTGTAAATCCCATTTCTAGTCTGCCTCCAAAATGGCTATCTTCTCTGTCCATTCTAGGCATTAGCAGAATGTCATAGCAACCATAAGCGGGCCACATTTGATGGAGAGAACAGAGAAGAATGCTTACTGCTAGAAACCGCTTCCAAGGAGGCAAAGCTGATGGAGAGAATTGAAGAGTTGCAGAACGACATTAAACAAATGAGATTTCTTGTGACTAATACATCGGCAGAAAATGATCGCCTTTCTTCCATAATCCAGGAGCTGAGAAAGGTGTGTGTCCGTATGTCTCTTGCTTCCCAGGGTGTATGGGCCCCATTCCAAGCTTGTGTGGGGGATAGTTTATATATTTCCAACACACTTCCATTGAGTGTTCCCATTATGAAGTACCTTGCTTGCTTAATCAATAAGCTTTAGCTCCCCAGATCCTAACCAAGAAAAGAAAAGAAAGTCATACAGAAGAGTCTGAGAACAACCAAAATAGAAGTCATTTAGGTCATGACCTAAAATACGTATACTTTATATAAATGAAGAGGCACTCATGGAAAACCTAATAATGGTAATTTTAAATAAAATTTAGCAGCTTTATAAGAGTAGGGAGGAGACAGAAAAATAAACATGCCAAAAGACACAAGATCAAAAAAAAAATCCCTCCGCAGTGAATAGAGCTCTGGCCTTGGAGTCAGGAGGCCATGAGTTCAAATCCAGACTCAGACACTTAACACTCACTAGCTGTGTGACCCTGGGCAAGTCACTTAACCCTGATTGCCTCACCAAAAAAAAAAAGAAAAAAAAAGATCCCTCCAAAAGCCCCATTTAATGAAGAAGCAAATGACCCTATATACCACAATGGCCTTTGAGTGTATCTTGCATCACAGCCTGGAATGATAATTGGTGCTTAAGAAAAAGGAAAATGGCCTTGGGAGTCAGGAGAGACCTGGGCTTGAATTCTGGCTCTACTATCTTTGAACTGTGTAACTCTGGTCAAGTTACTTAAGGACCTCTATACCTCAATTCCCTAACTTATTAAATAGGGGTAACAGTGCCTCCTCATAGGAGTGTCATGAAGACAGTCCATAGGAAGTTATCAAATACCATATAAAAGAATTGTTCTTAAGAAAAAGTTTAATTCTGTTTGAAATCTTCTGTTTGCACACAAATCCTCTGCTGGCTTAGTTTTAGAATTAAGTTTTAGATTTTCATCAAAATGATGAAAATAGGAGGCTAACAAAGATGACAGCATAAGAAGAAACATATAGCCCAGCTGGCTCCCACAGTTGCTCCAACAAACGTCAAGAAAGTACACTTAGCACCAGGCTGCAGAAGGTCATTTTTTCAGCACAGAGAGATAGCCAGAGGCCTGTGAGCACTGGGGAGGCAGTCCAGTCAGCACGGTCCATACAGAGCCTTCTTTCAGATGGAATGAGGTTGGGACCTGAAGCTGTATCAGCCTGACCACAGAACAGTGTTGAGGAAAAGTAGAAACTAGGCCCTGAATCTGTGGACCAAGGCAGGGAGTGTGGACCAGGGGGGAGCCTCTAGCTCTGTTTCTCTGACTGTGGAGCAAGATTGTGATTCAGTTCATAGGCCTGCAGCTGAGTAATCAAAATGGTGAACAGAGACCAGGGACAAGCCTGCAGTTGTATTGCTCAGAATCTGCACGTTCTTCCAGCTAGCTGACGGGCTGAGGCTAGCAGCTGTCTACTGGAGCTTCAACCAGAGGCAAGCCTGCAATTGTGTTGCTCAGAAGAGAACATGTGGCGAGAACTGAAAGTTGGCAATTCCCTGGTCTGAACTGCTTTTAGTGTCCTTGAAAAATACAGCATTCAGTACCTGGAGAAGCAGTGTCAGGAACCCAGAGAATACAATTTGGGTCCAAACAAGGGCCTAATCTTCTCTCCAGAACTGTGTAGAGCCTGGCCCTCACACAAAGTCTCAATTCAGGAAGTAAGGCTGGAATGAGTAAATAAACAAACAAAAACTCTCATTATAAAGAGCTGTTATGGAGCCAGAGCCACCTAAGACACCAACTCAGAACAAGAGAAGAACATCACAACATACGTAAGCCAAAGCCTCAAAGAAAAATACAGCTTGGCCCCCAACTAAGCAACAAAGTAGAAATTTTGAAAATTAAAGAATAGATTAATAAAATTGAAAGCAAAAGACCGTTGAATTAGTTAATAAACTTGGAGCTGTTGTTTTTTAATCTAATAAAATAAACAACTAATCTTATTTTTTCAAAAAGTGGGAAAAACCAAATAATTGGTATAAGAATGAAAAAGTATAGGTAAATGGTCAAAGAATAGGAGCAAACAGTTTTCAAAGGAAGAAATCCAAACTATCACCAATCATATGAAAAAAATGCTTCAAATCACTAATAATTAGGGAAATGCAAATTAAAGCACATCTGAGGTTCCATTTCACACTCATCATATTGGTAAAGATGACAGAAAGGTAAAGGACAAATGTTGGAAGGACTGAGGGAAAACAGGTACACTTGTACATTGTTGGTAAGATTCCCAACTGCTTCAGCCATTTTGGAAAGCAATTTGAAGCTATGTCCTAAAAGTGACTCTAAATGGTGTTTGCCCTTTGACCCAATTATACAGTTTACACCCCAAAGATATCAAAGAAAGAGAAGAAGGATCTGTATGTAAAAAAAAAAAAAAACAAAAAAACAAACAACTTAGGAAAGCTTATTTCAAAGTAGCCAAAAATTGCAATCTAAGGGGGTACCTATTGGGGTATGGTTAAACAAATTATATAGATGAATGTTATGGAATATTACTGTGCCATAAGAAATGATAAAGTGGACATTTCAGAGGAAACTGAAAAGACCTCTGTGAACTGATGCAGGGTGAAGTCAGCAGAACTAGGAGAATGATTTACACATTGACAACAACATTATAAAAAATAAAACAACTTGAAAAGATTTTAGACTTCTGATCAATACAAAGATAAGCCATGGGTCCAGAAACCTGAAGGTAAATCATACCAACCACCTGCTTCCAAGGAGGTGATGGAGTTAAAGTGCTTGAATGAGACATTTTTAGACATGGCGAGTGTGGGAACTTGTTTTGTTGGACTATGCATATTTCTTTATGATAATTTTCTTTTTCCTTTTTTTAATTGATGATCTTGAAGAAAGAAAATGGAGGGGAAAAGGAGTATACTAAGGAGGAAGGGTAGGAGAATTTAGTATCTCACATGATCAGGGTGCATATGATTATAAAAATGAGGAAGGGGGTGGAGGGAATGAGTATTACTTAAATTTCATTTTCATCTGAACCAATCTGAGAATGTTGGAATGAAAACAGACACAGACACACAGACACACACACATACACACACACACACACATACACACACACATGGAGTTTGGTATGGAAGTATATTTAAGACTGAGTGTGGTGGACCACTCCTGTAATCCCTCCTAACCAGGAAGGCTGAGGCTAATGAGCTTGAGCTCAAGAATTTTGAGTTGCGGTGGAGCTACAGCCTATCTGATGTCTGTAAGTTCAACACCAACGTGGTGAGTCCCAGGGAGTGGAGGGCTACTGGGCTGCCTAAGGAGGGGTAAACCACCACAAAACTCCTATGCCAATCAGTAGTGGGATTGGGCCTGTGAGTAGCTGCTGTATTTCCAGCCTGGGTGAGTTAGGGAGACCTGTTATCAAACAAACACACAAATATTTAACTCAGTAAACAAATAGTAAGTGGCAGTAGGGTCGGGGTGGGAATAAGAAGGTGGATGAACTGCAATATGGATTAGTCATAAGCAAGACAAACTTCAGACTCAGAGTATTATTGGGGAGGGAGGGTGTCAAAAAGCAAAAGGAAAGAAAGTGTAAAAACTTGTGATGGTGTATAGACAAAGGGCAGCAGAATGCATCAAGCAAAGGTCACTAGTACTGAGTGTGCCTTCTCTCTCACTGCCGCCTTTGTAAAGAGTAAGGCAGCATGGGTGGGCTGAGCTAATATAATAAAAATGACAATTCTACCTAAACTAATCCACTTATTCAGTGCCATCCCAATTAAACTACCAAAATTATTATGTTAAATTAGAAAAAATGATAAAATTCATTTGGAAGAACAAAAAGGCAAGAATATCAAAGTAATTAATGGGAAAAAATGTAAAGAAAGAAGTCTAGCAGTACCAGAATTTAAACTATTATAAGGTGTTGATTATCAAAACTATCTGGTACTGGTTAAGAAATAGAATGGTGGATCAGTGGAATAGAGTAAGTATAATTATATAGTAATAAATTATTGTAGGAACCTTGTGTTTGATAAACACAGTGGTTTAAGCTTTTGGGATACGAGCTCACTATTGGGTAAAAATTGCTGGGAAAACTGGAAAGCAGTCTGGCAGAACTAGGTATAGACCAATATCTTATACTATATACCAAAATAAGGTAAAATGAATACATGACCTAGACATAAAGGGAGATATCATAAGTCAATTAGAGGAGCACATTTTACCTCTCAGATTTATGTATAAGAGAAGAATTTATGACTAAACAAGAGATAGAGATCATTATGGGATATAAAATGGATAATTTTGATTACATTAAATTAAAAAGGGGTTGTGCAAATAAAACCAATGTAACCAAGATTAGAAGGAAAACAGAACATTGGGAAAACATTTTTATAACTGATTTTTTGGATAAAGGCCTCATTTCAAATATATAGAGAACTGAGTCAAATTTATAAGAATACAAGTCATTCCACATTTGATAAATGGTCAAATGATATGAAAAGACAGTTTTTGGAAGATGAAATTAAAGCTATATGTATGAAAAATGCTCTAAATCATTATTGACTAGAGAAATGCAAATTAAAACAACTCTGAGGTATCATCTTGCACTTATCAGGTTGGCTAAAATGAGAGAAGGGGAAAATAACAAATATTAGAGGGGATGTGGAAAAATTGAGACATATACACTGTTGGTGGAATTGTGAACTGATCTAACCATTTTGGAGAGCAATTGGAATTATGTCCAAAGACTTATAAAACTGTGTATACTCTTTGACCCAGCAATACTGTTATTAGGTCTGTTTCCCAAGATGATCAGGGAAAAAGGAAAAGAAGTTTTTGTTCGAAAATATTTATAGCAACTTTCTTTTTGGTGGCAAAGAGTTGGAAATTGAGGGGATGCCGATCAATTGAGGAATGGCTGGATAAGTTGTGGCATATAATGGTGATGGAATACAGCTGTGCTGCAAGAAGTGACAAGCAGGTTGGTGTTAGAAAAACATGAAAAGACTTGCATGAAATAATGAAAAGTGAAATGAGCAGAATCAAGAGAACGTTTATAATACACAGTAACAGCAATATTGTTTGAAGAGTAACTGTGAATGACTAAGCTATTCTGAGTAATGTGATCATGCAAATTAACTACGAAGGACTTATGAAGGAAAATGCTATCCACGTCCAGAGAAAGAACTGATATATGGAAGTATGTATTGTATGGTTCCACATCCATCTATCTATAGATCTATCTGTCTTTCTGTCTGTCTGTCTATCTGTCTCAAATGTTGGCCTTCTCTAATGGGGGGTTGGGAGGGAGAGAGGGAGACAACTCAGAACTCAAAATGTAACAAAAAAAATTTAAAAAGAAAGAAGAGTTAAGGCAGGGCCAAGGAAAGAAAAAAAAACTGCAAGAGAATAGGTGGAGAGAAATATACAATTAACGATGATAACTGTGAACAGGATACACTCACCTTTAAAACATAAAAGAGTAGCAGAATGGATTAGAAAGCAAAATCTGCACTTGAAGCATTGATTCACACTGAGTTAAAATAAGAGGCTGGAGTAAAATCTATTATGCTTCAACTAAACAAACAAACATCAAGTGTAACAATCATGGTCTTAGGGCAACAGCAAAAATAGACATTGAAAGAGAATTGGAAACAATATTATGCTCAAGGTACATTGGTAATGAATAAATATCAGCATTTAACATATATGCACCAAATGGTATAGCATCTAAATGCTTCAAAGAAAAAATAAGTTACAGAGAGAAGTAGTAAGACCATAATAGTTAGAGATAATTTCCTTAAAGAAAATGACAACAATGAAACAACATACCATTAATTTTGTGATGTAGTCAAAGTAATCTTTAGTGGAAAATTCATCTCTCTAAACTCTTTCATCAACAAAAGAAAGAACAGATAAAAACTAGAAAAAAACCCCAACTAAAGATCAAAATTAGAATTCCGAAAATCAGATATTTATAAAGCAGAGAGCCAAACAAACAAAAAGAACAAAAATCCCATCAAAGGAGCTGGATTTGTTTTGTTTTGTTTCTGGGAAAAACAAGATAAACCACTAGGTAATTTGGAAAAAAAAAGAGTAAAACTAGGTTACCAACATCAAAAATGTAAAAGAATTCAAAAGAAATATTAGGAACTGTTATCTTACTGGTAATGAAACCAACAACTTAAATGAAGAGGACAAATATTTACAAAAATATAAAACACTCAGCTTAACAGAACAAGAAATAAAACTTAAATAACCCAATCTATGAAAAAGAAGTTGAACAAGAAATAATTGAACCCCTGAAGAAAAATGCCAGGATTGCATGGATGTACAAGTGAATTCTATCAAACATTAAAAGAATAATTAATTCTAACATTATATAAATTGTCTGCAAAAAAGTAACAATCCTACCAAATTTCTTTTAGAATACAAATATCTTAATACTTAAATTAGGGAGAATCAAAAGACAAAAGGGACAACTATAGACCAATATCCCTAATGAGTATTGACACAAAAATTTTAATTAAAATGTTACCAAAGAGGCTACAGCAACATATCAAAAAGATTATACTCTGTGACCATGTTGGATTTATGCCAAGAATGCAAGGATTGGTTCAATATTATGAAAAAGAATGCTAAAAAATTACAGGATGCATAAAAAAGCTTTTGACAAAATATAACACCTGTTTTTGTTAAACAAAACTAACAAACCACTAACAAGCACAGAAATGAACAGATCTTTCCTTTGTATAATAATATGTATCTAAACCAAGAGCCAACATTATATGTAATGGGAACAAACTAGAGGCCTTTATATAAGATCAGGGGTAAAGCAAGGATGTCCGTTATCGACACTACTACTAATTAATATAGTGCTGTAAATACTAGCTATAACAATAAGACAAGAGAGTAAATCAAAGGAATAAGCGTAGGCCCAGAGGAGACAAAATGATTTGCTTTTTGCAGATGATATGGTGTACCTAGGATTAACTTGAGTCAACTAAAATTAATTGAAACAGTAACTCAGCAAATTTGCTGCATACAAAATAAATCCATAAAATTTATCAGTATTTTTGTATATTACCAACAAAATCCAGTGGAATGAGATAGAGAAATTCTATTCTGAATAATTACAGAGTGTATCAAACAAACATTCAAGAGTCTAACAGGAGGTACGTAGGAACTTTATGAATATACCTATAAATATTCTTGATAGAAATAGGTCTAAATAACTGGAGAAATGTTCATACTTGACAATACTTCTTAATTTACTTCTTCAGTGTTATACCTAAGGGGTGGCCTATAGTATACATTCAAAGAGGCCAAAGAAAGAGTAGAAGAACCCAAAAGGACGAAAATACTTATAGCACCTCCTTTTGTTGACAGAGAACAAAGAGAATGCTCATTACTTGAGGAATGGATGAATAAATTATAGTATATTTATTTAATGAAATATTATCGGGATATAAGAAATGCCAAATGGGATGGTTTTGGAGAAATGAAGTAAGACTGGCATGCAGAGTGAAGTGAGCAGCTCTAGGAGAACAATTTCTATATTTAACAACATTATAAAGACAATTTTGAAAGACGTAAGAACTTTGATCAATTAAATGATCAACTATGATTTTGGAGATGAAACATGCTACCTACCCTCTGAGAGAGAGCTGGTGAACCCAAGATGCAAAATGAAACAGATTTTTGGACATGGACAGTGTGGGAAATGGTTTTGCTTGACTCTGAACATCTGTTGCAATCGTTTTGTTTTTATTTCAGGGGTTCTCTTTTTTTTTTTGGTGAGAGGAGGGTAGGGATGAGGCTCTCTCCTCCACCCCCCCCCAAAAAAGTGAACAGAAGTAAGTTTTGAAGGAATCGTAGGCAAGTAACGCTGCTTTGAAGGTCATGTGTTGAATTCATTATATACTTAGAAAAATGAGTTTTATATAAAAGAGAGTCTCTGGTTCATGGATAATAGTATTTATTCTTTATTATATATGGAAATGCTCATTTTATTTGATGGTTATAAAGTTCAGAATAAAAAAAGGCAAAATAGTAAAATAAAATGGTATCAGATTGGATTTTTAAGGCCCTTTCTAGCTTAAAAAATAAGGTAAAAATGAAGAAAATAATAGGTTTGGATACTTAAGTAAATTCTCTAGAGAAGAGACTATGCTTCAGGAACTTCCAGCATTACTGGTTACATTATGATATATTATAAAATACTTTCGATTAGAGTGCTGGGAATGGGAGAGTTGTTACTGAACTCTGTCTAGCCTTTTCTCCCAGCAAGTCTGTCACATGACTTCCTCATCTGAGAGTGATCACCTCTGGGGATTTGTATCCTTTAGAAAGATTGATTGTTTTTATTTTATCCAGGTGATCAGATCGTGTGTTTAGCTCAAATGAGCTTTTGTTCCCTACCTTAATGCTTATCACTACTAATTTTTAGGTTCATAATTTTTTAAAAAATTTTTAAAAATTTAAATTTGATCACCAAAAAAAAGAGGATTTCCATATACATCGTGGAGTACAAAGAGGATTGTATATGAAATTGTGGGTCTGAATTTCGTACTGCTATATATATACATATATATATACACACATATATATGTATATATAAAAATTTAGTCAGCTAGATGGTGCTGCAGTAGATGGAGTGCCAGGCCTAGAATCAGGAAGACTCATTTTTGTGAGTTCAAATCTAGCCTCAGGCACTCACTAGCTCTGTGACCCTGGGCAAGTCACTTCACCCTGTTTGCCTCATTTCCTTATCTGAAACATGAGCTAGAGAGGGAAGCAGACCACTCTAGTATCTTTGCCAAGAAAACCCCAAATAGGGGTCACAGAGAGTTGGACACGATCGAAAAGCAACTGAACCAAAAAAATGTCACTTTTAAAACTGCCCTGCTTGTCTGTGCTTCCTTCTGCATTTCTCTGAACTTTTTAAATGTTTCAGTGGCACTCTATTATGTTTTTGGCATTACTATTCCTAATTCCATTCCCCTTTCCCCCAATACCCTCTCAATTAAGAATGGAGAAAAACCCTTATAATAAATAAGGATAGTCAAGTAAAACACATCTATACAGTGATCATGTCCAAAATGTCTGTCACTTTCTGCACCTTGGCTCCATTACTTCTCTGTCGAGAGGTGGATAACATGCATCATAGGTCCTCTAAAGAAATTGTTGGTCATCAGACTTCTCAAGGTTTTCATAGTTGTTTTTCTTTACAATATTGTTTGTCTTTGTATAAATTGTTTTCCTGGCTCCCCACACTTCACTCTGTGTTGGTTCCTACTTCCTAGGATTCTGTGAAATTATCTCATAATTTCTTATGGTCAAGTACAATATGGTACAATATGGTACAATTATCTCATAATATCTTATGGTACAATATGGTACAATATAAAATTAAGCATCTACTATGTTCCAGGTAGTGTGCTAAGTGCTGGGGATACAAAAAAAAAGAGAAAGACAATTCTTGCCCTCAAGGAGCTTACAGTCTATTAGGGGAGACAACTTGCAAACATAACAAAGTAAGCTATATACAGGATAAATAGGAAATACTTTACAGAGGGAAGGCACTGGAATTAAGGAGTTGGAAAAGTCTTCCTGTAGAAGGTGGGATTTTAGTTGGGACTTAAAGGATACCAGGGAAGCCAGTAGGCAGAGATATAGGGGGGAGCATTCCAGGTATGAAGAACAGTTGGAGAAAATGTCTAGATCTGAGAGATGGAATGTATTGTTCTTGAAATAGCCAGGAGGCCAGTGTCATTGAATTAAAGAGTATGTGTTGGGGAGTAATGTGTAAGAAGACTGGAAGAGTAGGAGAGGGCTAGATTATAAAGGACTTTGAATGCCAAACAGAATTGTATTTGTATTTGATCCTAGAGATGATAGGAAGCCACTAAGGTTGAGTAGGGGAGGGGGTGACATGGTTGGACCTGTACTTTAAGAAAAAAATCCCTTTATTAAGCAATGGAGGATGGACTGGAGTGGGGAGTGACTTGAGGCAGGCAGACCCACCCACAGGCTATTGTAATGGTCCAGGCACGAGGAGATGAGATGAGGGCAGGCATCAGGGTGGGGGACACTTCTCTCAGAGGAGAGAAGAGGGCGTATTTGAAAGATGTTGCAAAGGCAAAATGGACAGGCATTAGCAATAGCTTGGATCTGGGGTGGGGGGAGATAGTGAGGAAACCAGGAGGATTCCTGGCTGTGAGCCTCAGGGACTGGGAAGATGGTGTTGCCCTCTACAGTAACAGGGAAAGTAGGAAGGGAGAGGGTTTATGGGGAAAGATAATGAGTTCCATTTTGGACACATTGAGTTTAAGATGTCTATTGAACATCAAGTTTGAGATGTCTGAGAGGCAGCTGGAGATGTGAGACTGGAGGTCAGCAGAGAGTTTAGGCAGGAAAGGTAGATGTGAGAATCATCAGTATAGAGATGGTGTAGAAGAGGGCCCAAGGTAGAATCCTGAGGGATACCTATGATTAGAGGGAGTGGTCTGGAAAAAAAAGATCCAGCAAAGGAGATAGAAAAGTAGTGATCAGATAGGTAGGAGGAGAACCAGGAGAAAGGGGTATTCTGAAAACCTAGAGAGAGTGATCAACAGTGTCAAAGGCTACAGACAGGTAAAGGAGAATTAGGATTGACGAAAGGCCATTGGATTTTGAGACTAAGAGATCATTAGTAACTTTGGAGAGAGATTTTGGTGGAATGGTAAATTTGGAAGCCAGATTGTAAGGGATTAAGAGGAGAGTGAGAGGAGAGAAAGTAGAGGCACCTAGCATAGACAGCTTTTCTGAGTTTAGCTATAAAAGGCAAAAGAGATATAGGATGATAATAGGGGTGGAAGGATCAATTGAAGATGAATCCTCATCTCAGGATGGGGGAGATATGGACGTGTTTGTAGTCAGTAGGGAGGGAGCCAATAGAGAGGGAGAGATTGAAAATAAAGGGAGAGAGAGTCGGAATGACAGAGGGGGCAATCTGTTGGAGGTAGAGTAGGTAGAGGGTAAGCCTTGGTAAAGAGTAATGCCACACCTCTTCATGTGACACTGGAGTGAAGGAGGAGTGTCAGAATGCATTTGAGTGATAGGAGATGGGGAAGAGGGGAGAAGAGGGAGATCATGGTGAATGGCCTCAATGTTTTTCTATAAAATATGAGGCAAGGTTCTCAGCTGAGAGGACAGGGGAAGGGGGAGCCAGGGGAATTTTGAAAGGGGATGAAAAGTTTTGGAAGAACCTCTGTGGAGAATGGGACAGTGAGTTGTTAAGGAAGGTATAGTAGGATTGCCTAGCAGCAGTGAGGGCCCAGTTAAAGCTGTGTAACATAAATTGGTAGTGAACCCAGTCAGAACACTTTCACGATTTTTTCCACTTTTATTTTCAGCAGCATATGTGTAGGTACAAAGGCAACTAATGGTGGGAGTGATCCAAAGCTGAGACTTGGGCATAATTGAGGATAAGATAAAGGGACTAGGGATTCAAGAGAGGAGGAGGACAGTGTAGAGCTGAATTGGTTCACGAAGGGATCAAGATGGGGTCTGGGAGAGGATTGAGGGGTTAAAGGACTGGAGGTCACAGTGGCAATGAAGAGTAGGATTTGGTGAGGGAAGTCAGAGAGAGAGGTGGAAAGCTAGTATAGTCAGATAAGGGCATTTCAGAATTCTTGAACATGGAGGTGGTACATTTGTGGGTGATGGCAAGATCAAGGGTATGGCCATCTTTGTGTGTGGCTGAGGTGGGGTGGAGCAGTAGCTCATGGGAGTTGAGTAGGTTGAGGAACTGGGTGGTTGGGGTGTTTTAGGGAGAATCAATATGTATGTTGGAGTCCCCTAGTATTAGAGCATAAATTGTGGAAGAGAAAAACATTTTGAGCCAGGTACCAAACTCATTGAGGAAGGAAGGGGAGTGACCTGGGGATCTGTAGGCAACAGCTACCAGGATTTTGATTGGGTGGTAGATAAGAACTTTATTGATGAGGAAACTGAGGCAAACAGGGTTAAATGACTTGGCCAGAGTCACACAGCTAGTAAGTGTTTGAGGCCAGATTTGAACTTAGAGAGATGAGTCTTTCTGGTTCCAGGCCCAGCACTCTATCCATTGCACCACCTAGCAACCCTTAAATGAGCTGGAGAAGGAGATGGCAAACAGCTCCAGTATCTTTGGGGCAGCTAGATGGTGCAGTGAGTAGAGTGCTAGGCATAGAGTCAGGAAGACCTGAGTTCAAATCTGGCCACAGACACTTATTAGCTGTGTGAGATTCTGGACAGGTCACTTAACCCTGTTTACCTCAGTTTCCTCACTTGTAACATGAGCCAGAGAAGGAAATGGAAAACCACTCTAGTGTCTTTGCCAAGAAAACTACAAATGGGGTCATGAAGAGTTGCACATGTTTAAAATGTCTGAACAACAACAGATATGAATAGGGTGAACCTGGCATAATATTCCATTAATTAATGCATCTGTTTGTTGAGCCATTCCTCAACTAATGGGCACCAGTTCTTTGCTTTTCTTTACCTTCTTTAGGATCAGGAAGTTTGTTTTGTTTGTGACTGTTCCTTCATTGGTATTTTCCTCTCTCTTAATCCTTTCTTTCCCTGTCCTAGCCTGTTTTCCTGTTGTGTTTGATACATGTCCACACCGTACTCTGTGTGTGTGTGAATGCGCATGTGCATGTGTGTGAGTGAGGCTCATCTGATGCTCGTTTTTCCTTCTCTGCCCCCAATGGCCTTTTCCATATTTGTATACTTTTCATGCACACTCCATTTTATAACTCCCTTCCCAGAATTGGTCCACTCTTGGGTGTCTTCAGTTTTTCTTATTACACATTGAAAACATTAAGGTTCTAAAGGGACCTTAATTGTTCTTCTCTCCCTATTAGAATGTTAACATGATATCATCATTATAGCCCAATAACTCAAACAAATTTACCTTTCTCAGTTTCTCTGAACTCTTGTGTTTACTACAATTTCATAGTTCTATTCAGCTCTGATATCTTCATCAGGAATACTTGAAAGTTTTCTATTCTATTAAAGGTCCATTTTCTCCTGTAGGATTTTGCTCAACTTTGCAATGTAAATAATTCTTTGTCATAAGCCTATGTTTTTGCCTTTTGGAATATTATATTCCAATATCTCCTCATTTGTAGTATAAGCAGACAGGTCTTATGTGATACTAATTGGTTTGTTGATACTTGAACTCCTTTCTAGCTTATTACAGTAATTTTTCTTTGATGTGGGAGCTCTTGCTTTTGGCTATGACATTCCTGGGACTTTTCCTTTTGAGATTTCTTTCAGGAGGTGATCAGTGGAGTCTATCTTCACTTTACCCTTTGGTTCTAATAAATCTGGGCCACTTTCATTTATTATTTCTCATAATATAGTTTCCAGGCCTTTTAAAATTTTAAATCATAGTTTTCAGAGAGTTCAATGATTTTTAAGTGATCCCTCCTTGACTTGTTTTCCAAATCAGTTGTTTTTGATTTGAGAGATATTTATTGATTTCTGTTTTGTCCGTTCCAATTTTCAGGGAATCTTGTAGTTCATTAAGATTTACCCCCTTCCCCCCCACCTCATTTATTTTCCTTTCAATTCTTTCCTCCAGCACTTTTATTTCATTTTTATCTTGCTTCATTTTTTTTCTAGGTATTCATGTACTCCTTGTGGGAAGTCCATTTTTTCTTTGAGTCTTGGCTTGTAGTTATGGAGAAACTCTCCACATGGATTTTTGGGTATCTCTGATGTGTTATAATGTTTTATAGTCATCTGTATCTTCTTTGGTTTACTCACCTCTCCTGCTTTAGTTCTTGAATTGGGGCTTTGTGCTGTTGGTGTTTGTCCTTCGTTCTCAAAGAGGACCAATGACATCAGGAGAGTGATGTCTTGACTTGCAAGTGAATTGGATTTAAGTGAGGCATAGCTGTGCAAAGTCATTAGTATCACTCTCTCCTCCAGAGTCATCAGGGAGTCCAGTGGCAAGACATCAGTCAAGATGACAGGCAATGGCCATGGATGCAGGGGGAGACCTTTTTAAGCTAAGGTCTTTCCCAGGTCTCAGTTTGTCTGAGGCAATGCCCAGACAATGATTAAAGGCCAGGTTGGAATTGAGATAAAAGGTGGCCTAGTTGGTCTTCCCTTCCCAGACTGATTCTTTTGGGAAGACACTCAGAGTTTCTGACCAGAACAGAAAACAACTTGCTATTTTGCACTGACTCTGAGCCATCAAAACCCAAACAAATGAGCAAGTGAGGCTTGGGCTGGGACCTATTATTGGACAATCAGTGAAAGCCAGAGTGATTTGGGTTTAAAGGCGTAGTCAAGTAGCTTCATTTGAATTACCATGGGCTTTTTCAGAGCCTGTTTTTTCACAGCTATATTTCAAGAAATCATAAATGAAACTACACCAGACAAAAGAGTTAACTGTCTCAGCTTTTTTAAAAAAATAGTGATAGAATATATAAATACAGAAGAAAAAATTTAATCCTCAAATCCCAGGATAAGATTTGCAAGATACCTTGTGAAGTATGTGATCAAAAAATTATATTCCTTTGGACAAAGCACCCACATGTAAGGGTATGACTCCCCATGTGGACAGAGGGACAAAAGGAGGAGAAACAGGAGAAGGAGAAGAAGGGAGAAGAAGAAAGAGGAAAAGGGAGAAGAAGGGGGAGAAGGAGAAGAAGAATAATAGTGGTAATGATAGCAGCATTGCCCAACTTGAACCTGCTGGCTGAGTTCCCAGGGAGCAGCTGCTACTACTTACAGATTGTTGTTTGTCCTTCATTCTTTAAAGAGGACAATGACATCAGGAGAGTGATATCTTGACTTGCAAGTGAATTGGATTTAAGTGAAGCAGAGTTGTGCAAAGTCATCAGCCTTAACTATCTCCTCCAGAGTCATCGGGCGTCCAGTGGCAAGACATAAATCAAGAGGACTGGCAATGACCCTGGCTTTGTGCTAGAGCCAAGCTTTGTCTCCTACTGTGCTTTTGGGTGGGGTGGTCAACCCTACTCTCATCTTGATCTAGATCATTTGGGTTCTTGTGCTGATCTCCAGGGTTAGGCCATCTGGATCTTTGAGGTTCAGAGTGAATCTCTGGGGCTTTGTATGGCATCTCAGAGCAGACTGCCAGAGACTGCAGAGCGCCTTGGTTCTGGGTGTCCTTGTCCGAGTACTGGCTGCTGTGACCACTGTTTCTTGCCTCTCCTGGTTGTTTCTAAGGAACTTTCCATTTTTTCTGCTTCAGGATACAGACCTTTGCAGGTCACAGTATCTGCTTAAGCTGAGAGATTGCTGGTTTGATTTTCTATGCTGGCTCTGGCTTTGCTAGTGAAGCCCTATTTTTTATTGCTGTGGGCTTCTGGATGACTTTTTGTGTAATTCTGGGGTGGATAAAGTTGCTTATTGTAGTCTTCCCATTGGATTTCTTGATTATTATCTTAAACTTTGATTTGCTGGAATAGATGTGGTGGACCTGGGCTTTCTGCCTCTGTTAAGGCAGCCATCTTTGCCAGGAGTCTACCATTTATTTTTTAGAGACCTTCTTGCTTGAGCTGCCAAGCTAAACTAGCCACTTCTCTTTTAAAAAAAAATATCGTAACAATGATCAACTATGAAAGCCTTAGCTACTCTGATTAATACAATGAACCAAGACAACTCCAAGAGACCCAGATGAAAAATGCTGTTCACCTTCAGAGAGAGAACTGATAAACTCTGAATGCAGATTGAAGCTTACTTTTTTACTTTTTTTTTGTTTCATTTTTTTGGCAACATGACTAATATGGAAATATGTTTGCCTATCTTCCCTTGTATAATTGATATCATATTGATGATATCTCAATGGGTGGGGGAAGGGCAGGAGAAATCGAGAATTTGGAACTCAAAATTTAAAAAAAAAGTGAATGTTTTTACAAACAACATTTTTTAAACTGAAATTCAGTGACAAAAGAATTTGCTTTTGCCTATTACTAATGGATTCTGTGCCTGAAGCAGGAGAAATAGCTAAACCCAAGTTATTCTACTTAAGCCTAAATGTATGTACAGAAGCACTGTGAATTTTAATGACCTAAGAAGTCAGAAGGCAAAAGTGAAAATGAGACCCTTGTAAACTCAAATGGTTCTGATAATCAGTTGATAAGCACTTGTTAATTGCTTATGATGTGCCAAGCCCTGTGCTAAGCCCTGAAGATATGAAGAAAGGCAAAAACAGTTCCTGCTCTCAAGGAGCTTACATTCTAATGAGGGAGAAATCATATCAATAAATAGGTACATACAAGATATATACAGAGTAGATAAAAGGCAACCTTAGAAGGGAAGGGTCTAGCACCTGAGGGAGGACTGGGAAAGGCCTTCTGTAAAAGGTGATCAAAGACCCAAGTTATATATACCTTGTGGTATAACAGAGCCTCAAGGAATGTTTGGTGAATGAATAATGTTTATCACCTTCTGCCATAGCCACCAGAAAGATTAAGCATTTTTTTTTAAATAGATAAGTTTCTGCCTTTTGTGCTTTTAGATCTAATACCTTCTGAAACATCTCAAAGCTCTCCTGACGATGGAAGAAGAGAAATGTTAAATCGAATTTGTCTTTTTCGTGATCAAGTTTTTTTCTCCCCAGGAGTGCAAATGTATAGAAACTGAAAAGGCCCTACTGAAAGATGAGGTCAAACAATATAAGATGAAAGAATTGCGTCAGCTGCAAGACACTGCAGAATTGAAAGAAGAAAATCTCTCCTTACAGAAGCAAATTTCCTGTTTGAAGGAGACCCAGGTAAGTGGGTCTCGGATTCCATCCACTGTAGTTACTGGAAGCTCCCAATGGACTTTGGTCATCCTGTTATTTTCTTCTTGAAACCCTTGACAGATAGAAAGATAAAACATTTAATAAGTGTCTGCTATGTACCAAGTACTATGCTAAGCACCAGGGACACAAATCCAGGAAAAGAAGACAGTCGCTTACTTCTAATTGGAGAAGAGAAAACAAAGGGGAGGTGCAAGGGGGCTGGGGGCAGCTAGGTGGCACTGCAGTGGCTAGAGCACTGGGGCCTGGAGTCAGGAAGACCTCAGTTCAGATGTGGCCTCAGATACTTACTAGCCTTGTGACCCTGGGCAAGCCACTTAACCCTTTTTGCCTCAGTTTTCTCATCTGTAAAATGAGCTGGAGAAGGAGATAGCAAAGTACTCCAGTATCTTTTCCAAGAAAACCCCAAATGGGGCCACAAAGAGTTGCATGTGACTGAAATGACTGAAGCACAACAACAGTGGAAGGGGGTTGGGAGAAGACAGAATTGCTGAGGCAGTGGAGCATTCCACAGAATAAGTTGAGCCTGAAGTAAAGTGAATATGGCTGAGGTCCCTCAAGCAATGGGTATCTGGGCCAGGAACTCACCCATCAGGAGAGCTGTGACCAGTCATGTCACTAGAGCAGAGCTGGAGCTAGGCATTTATGTGTCTCATGCAAGGTTTGAAAATTGTGCTCTTGGGGATTGTTTTCCCCTGAACACTTAGGGGCACCAAGGAAAAACATGGCTTAGCTGCAGAAAAATAAATCCCTCCTTGTCATGGAAGATGGTATTGGAAGAGGATCCCTCATTGTTGCCTAATGTTTACCTGTTCTAGACACCTCACCCCCATGGAACGGGCTGTACTGTAGAACATCCTTCTGACTTGAAGTCTTACTTAGAAATGAATTGTTGAGAAAGGATTTGGACTTTAAGATCTTTGAAAGCAGGGGCATCCAGCCTCTTGGTAGTAAGGTGCTCCTTAAGCTTGAGATCACTAGGCTGGTGTGGGCTTCTAGCCATGGTCTTGCTCAGTGCGCTTTTGAGCCCCAACGATGGGGCGGGAGTAGTAGCTTCCCCAAGAAACCCTCGGGTGGGTGTTACTTCTTGGTCAGCTAGACTGTTTTTTTTAAACTATCTGGCTCTAAAATAGTCCATATAGTTTTAAAAAGGAAATGCCCAGTGTTTTGGGAGGGGCATTTAAAATGATAGCACATTCACTGGAGAACTCTCTAAGTACCCTGTGAATATAAGGTGCAAAGTCTGAGTGTTTGGCAGGTTTTGTAGCAGATGTGATAATTTTGTTTTGTTTTGTTTTGTTTTTGAGGGTGTGTGTGTGTGTGTGTGTGTGTGTGTGTGTGTGTGTAGGGAGCTCACATGAGACCCTCATACAGCCAGTGATCTCTTTAGTCCTTATTTTTAAATTTTTTATTAAAGTTGTATTGATGCCTATCTTTATATCAGCAATTTCCAGACAGTCCCTTCTTCTCTATGCTTTCCCCCACCTCAACATGGCCAACAAGTCATGGATATTTTTTTAAGTATCGCCCAAGATACCAGAATTCTTATTAAAGTCCTTTCCTGCCTTAATTGAATTCAGTGTGCATTATGTGCAGGGCATCATGGTAGGGGCTATAATACTCTAAGGACAGCAGTGAATGACTAGATTCTTCTCTGAGCCATTGTTGATGAGATGGAATCCTGATATTGAGCCTAGAGATGGGATTCTAGCCTTTTCTGCTAGTGCCATGTGTTTACTATGCTCTTTGGGTACACTTTTTGGTTTTGTGTCCCCAGAACCCAGCACAGTTGTTGACTAGAGGATGCATTTCATGAGGGAGTGCTTGTTGAATTGGACCTATTAAGTTCCACAATGCTGCTCATTGTACTTGACTAAACGTTCCCTTAGAGCAGTTTTCTCAGACTATTAAATTAAATCGTAGGTGGCAACAGGAAAAGGCTGACCAGGAGCAAGAGTTCAGCTGGCCAGAATGGTATAAGTCAGGTGGGTTAGAGCTGTCATCTAGAACAGAGAACCACGCAGTTGTTGGACATACATCTAGGCAGGTGAAGTCAAGTAGCAGACTTCAGGAATAGACAGGTTAAGAGACTCAGGAATAGGAGACCCAAGCAAGAACTCTGAGCAATGAGGGTTCAGAATTCAAGCAAGGGTCTGCGTAATAGGCACCAGCAGCAAGAATGGAACTTGGTATCAAGCCACAGATTTGGAGCCAGGAGCTCTCTGTAGACTTCCAGCCCAGAGTCAGAATTGGTCCTTGACTGATTGTCCTTCCAGGGACAGACAGATAGGGACACCTGACTGGAGTGAAGAGGTAAGAACAAGGTAATTTTTTTCTTTAAAAAATTTTTTTGAATGCTGAACCTCAACACTGATGAAGATTAGAATTTCCACATATGAAGTAGAATAGAAAAAGAAGATTGTAGAATATAACACTACAGCTATTACTTACAGTTGCCCTTTCCTTTTGAGAATAAGATAAATTTATCTTGTAACTTTCAAAGCTATCCTGCTTGTCTGCGTTTCCTTCTGGCCCTCCTTCTTTTTTCTGTGCATTTAAAAAAATGCTTCAATGGCCCTCTTTTTTTTCCCCCTAAAAACTCTATTGCTGTCCCCTCCTCTCTTCTCCAACTACCCCCCTCCTCCAACACACACACACACACACACACACACACACAGAGGAAAAATAAAAACAGAACCCTTGTAACAAATATGCACAGTCAAGCAAAACAAATTCTCACACTGGCCACCTCCAAAAATGTATATATCTCATTCTGCACCTTATATATAATTATTCTGGCTCTGTTTACCTTACTGCATCAGTTCATACAAATCTTCCCAAGGTTTCTTTTTCATCATTTTTTACAGTGCAATGATAATATTCCATTGCATTCATATACCATAATTTGTTCAGTTCTTTGATGAACTTTACATTAGACAGTGAATTCTTTGGGAGCTAGGATTTTTGTTTTTTGTTTTTTGCTTTTTCTTTGAATCCCTGATGCTTAGCATAGTGGTTGGCATTGAGTGAACTGGACTTGACTCCCTTTGTCTTCGGTTCTTTGCCATAAAAAAAGAGCTACTATAAATAAATCTGTCCATATGAGTCCTCCTCATTCTTTGATCTCTTTGAGCTATAGGCCTGATAGCAGTATCACTGAGTCATAGTCACAATTTAGTGACCTTGGGGGCATGGTTCCAGATTGCTTTCTAAAATGGCCAGAGCAATTCACAGCTCTTCCAACAGTGCATTAATGTGCCTCTTTTCCTGCAACAATTGTAATTTCCCTTTTTTGTACTCTTTGCTGAGATGGAACCTCAGGATTGTTTTATTTTGCATTTCTGAAATTTTTAGTAATTCGGAGCATTTTGTCACATGATGGTTGATAGCTTGAATTTCTTCTTTGAGAACTGCCTGTTCCTATCCTTCGGTTCTTATCTATTGAGGAATGGCTCTGAGCAAGGTCTTTTCTAGCATAAATGAGGTGAAGTGTAAATTCACAATCATGAGCTACACAAAATCATGAGCTAAATAATTGGTTGAAGAAAAGACATTTTACTTTCATTTCAGGCAGAATATGAAGGCTTAAGACGTGAAGTTCAGAGAAGAGATGAAGAAATTGAGCTTAGAAACAGTCGTCTGGCTGAAGTAACTCGACAGAAGGAGATCTCTGATCATCATCTAGAGGAGGCCTTGGAAACCCTCCAGAGTGAGCGAGAACAAAAAAATGAGCTGCGCAGGGTGCTGTCTGGGTACATCAACACCTATGATTCCTTAGGGACTCTGCCGACAAATTTCGATGACCTGAATCAGTGTAATGACGATGGCCTGGGCATTGGCTACAACAATCAAACCTTCCGGAACCGCAGAGAAAACATGATGTCCATGCCTCAGAATAGCAACAGCTCCAGGCCCCAGCCTGGTTTAGTGTGTGATCTTTTGAGTGAGCTCAGTTTATCAGAGATTCAGAAACTGAACCAGCAGCTTCTGCAGGTAGGAGGGCTCTTTTCTGTGTGTTTGTCAGCTAGGCAGCATGAGGATCTAAACATAAATGAACCTCTTAGAAGAGTTCAGCACTCCAATCCAAGGTGGCAAAATACTTCTGAGAAGTACTTGGCTGGCTTTCTTTTGCTGAGCTGTTTCTAGACTTCCTTCAGTGGAACAAACCTGGTGGCCTTAGTGTACCTTTGTCTCTAGGGCTTTCAAAGGTGAGATAGGTGAGGAGTGCTAGTGGGGCTCGGCAGTGGCAGAGACGCAGTGATGATCTGCAGATATGATGAAAGGGGACTAGGATGTGGAAAGTCAAAGGCATTTCCTCCACAAATGACTTTTCCTGAAAAAAAAAATGCAGACATTTGGAGCACGTCTTAAAATAAGCCAATGAGAAAACACCTTCGAGGTGGTCGAGGAGTTGTAACCTTACCTCTCTGAGACTTGTTGCAGAAACAAGATGCCCTCGATTTTGCTCTCCTGACATTTGGAAGATCATATGATAAATTCTTAGCCATTTGGCAACTCAGACATTTTCTTCAAAGAGAGTTATATGAAACATCTTGTTTCACATGGCTCCATGGGTATTTGACCTCTCACTCATTCTTGAAATAGCTTTGAGATTGGTGATTGGTAACAATTGCCCAGCTTTTCAGGAGCAGGAAATAAGGTTTAGGATGAATTGGGAACTGCCTATCTCTGAGTCTGTTCCACTTGAAAACACGTACATGGCGATAATACATGTTTGTTGAACTGAGTTGGCAATCATTCTGCCTCATTAGGAATATTCTGGGCTGAACAGTTTTTGCTAAATCAAACTGAAACCGGTGTGGCCCATGACAATAAACGAATTATATCCCAGCATAACATCATTAGATAGCTAGCTAGCTGGATAGACAGACAAATGATAGAGCAAACATTTATTAAGCTTCTACTGTATGCCAGACACTACCGAGTTCTAGGGCTACAAATACAAGAAAACAAGACAGCATGTGCCTTCCGGGAATTTATTTTCCAACGGGGGAAGACATTGCCAAAAGAATAGAGGATCGCCTTAAGCCTGCCTATTCTAAAAGGGCTAGATTAAAGTGCCGAGAACTTGGGCTCTCAAATAGAATGGATAAAGAAGAATCCAGTATAGGATGCAGGATGGTACACTAGAAAGAGCCCTGTCTCTGGAATCAGAGGTCCCCAGGGAGACCTGGGTTCAAATTCTGCCTCTGACACTTACAACCTGTGTGATTCAGTACGAGAGAATCTAGTTATGACCAGATAACCTTTGAGTCTTTTCTACCTCTAGATCTTGGAGCCTTTGAATCTATCCCTTTAAGGAAACAGGCCTCCTGTCCCTTGTCTGTTGCTGGCAGCATTTGACTTGGCCTGGCTCTGGTATCTTAAAAGCATCTGAAAAGCACTTTCTCAGAAAATGGTGTCCCTACCATCCCATGACGGGAAGGCTTTTTGCTAATGATAATGGGACCATAATGTGCCTTTGCTTCTAATCTGCTGTGTTGTTGCAGCTGCTGACGCCTCATTTAACATTGAGTGACTCAGCTCTTCTTTGTAAGAGGATTCTTTTTTAAAAGAATATTTGCCTCTGGAAAATTACTTCCCCCACTCTAAATCATTCCCACTTTTGTGGCAGAAAAATGTTCTTCTGCAGCACAGATAATGACTCTCTACCAAGCCCATCCTGGAGCCGGAGTCCTGCAATGGAGGCTGAAGGTGCTCTTCTAATGCCAACCAGGGAAGGGCCCATGTGGACAGGACTCTTAGTGCTGAGGAACCGAGGTCAATGTGACTCAGGTCCATGCTAGTTGCACAAAATTATATTTAACCACATGTTTCTTCTGCTGTAGCGGGATATTGCTGAGACTTCGAAGTCAATAAACAGTAAGTACAAACCTACTGTGTGCTAGACACGGGAAATCCAAGGACGAAAGGGAGAGATCCACCCTGCCTTCAAGGACTTCTCTGCCACAGGATGGATAAACAAATATAGGATATGTACAAAAGCAATACCAAGTGATTTGGGGAGTATGGGGCAGGCTTGACAACCAGTGGGGCAAGGAAAGGTCTCTTGAAGGAAGTTTCACCTGAACTGAGCCCTTGAAGAGATCCCAGTAGAGGTTCCAAGAGGCAATTTTTGGAAGCTAGAAGGGAGAGAGAGCATTTCAGCCCTGGGAGAAAGCCAAAAAACAAACAAAAAAGTACAAAAAACACAGAGAGGTGAGAGAAAGAATATCATGGTTTAAAGAACAGTCAATATGGCTGAATCCTAGAGACAGTGGGTGGGGGGAAGTGTGTGCTATGTCATCAGCCTGGGAAGGTGGGCTCGAACTAGACTGGGAAGTACTTTCAATGCCATAGGAGTTTGTATTTCATTCTTTAGGCACCAGAGAGTCGTGGGGGATTCCTGAGCAAGGGAGTGACATGGGCAGACCTGTGCTTCAAAAATATCAACCAAACAGCTGTGTGGAAAGGGGACTGGGAGAAAGGAGAAGATGAATAGATGGGTCAACTATTTCTTAAGCATTTACCATGTGCCAGGCACTGTGCTAAGTGTTGGGGATGCAAATATAAGCCCTCAAGGAATTCCCTCTAATGGAGGAAGACGACCAGAGAGGGGATCTGGTAAGGGTGGCGGGTAGGTATGCACACAGCAGCATGGTATGGAGATGGTCAAGAAGTGGTATGGAGACCTGATTCCTGGCACGGTAAGGCTACAGCTCACATGTCGGAGCCAGGAGAGTCAGATGGAAAGCATGGTTCTGGAATTGGGGAGAGCGGTGCGGGGAAAGACCAATGAGGAGGCCATTGCAGCATGACAGGCAGATGATAAGGGTCTGCTTGGATTGGGATGCTTGGGAAGGCAGTGGAGCGAAGGGGGATAATGACAGAGCTAGCCACAGCCAGTAGTCCAGCCAGCCGGGAAAGCATCAGGTGGACCAGAGGTCAGGACCAGAACAGTCAGATCAAATAAGGAGGCTCAAGCAGCCTCCCTAGAGGCTAGATAGACAAAGGCCAGGTTCTGAGGGTTCAGGCTATAGGAATCGACAGGTTAGAAGACTGGAGAGAAAAGAATCATGGACCTACCTGATGAGTCTGAGTACTGAGGTGGGGATGAGTGTCGGTATTAAAGTAAGGGTTCCTAGTAGCAGGCACCCAGAGCAAGAATGGAGCCAGGGGCTTAGGAGCTGGTCTCTGTACTTGTGGTAGACCTTTGGGTTCTTACAGCAATTGAAGTCCCAAACAGTTTACTTTAGGCTTGGGCTATCTGGTAAGAACTGAGCCTACATATGGATAGACATCATTCATTATGAAGAGCAAAGAAAGAGGCAAAACAGGAAGTCAAAGTAATGGGGCAAGATGATACTGTGATCAGATCCTCTTATTGCTACTGGCAAGGTACTTTGAGAAATCAAATGGGCCCCAGTAGAGCAGCACATCTTATTGAGCTCTCATTGACCAGTTGTATGAATGAGTTTAGAAACTTGATTTGTCACAGCTGCTCTGCTCAAGGATCTATCCCCCGAGAGCACTTCCAAGGTGGAAGTTGGCCATAGCATTGCCTACATAGCTGACTGCTGGCTGGCCCTGACTCTCTCTTAAGAGAGAATACTTCTGTCACCAAGGCCATCATGAACTGTGAACTTTATCATTTCTCTCATTTCCTCCTTCCAGATTTGGAAAAAAAAAGTCCCTTGCAATTTTTCTTGATCTTCCTTGTCATATACTAAGCAGAGAAGGCCTACTATGTCACCTGCTTGAGTGTTTAAAAAGTTTCTGTTCTTTGGCAGGAAATTCACCTTTAGAATGGAATAAACTGCCTGTGTTTTGTTGTCTTTTTTTAACCACAGAAGATCAGTGTAGTGTCTCAGGGTCTAGATGTTAATTTCCATCTGTTATTAAGTGATGCTTGAGGTATATGGCAAGAAAGTCTCCCATTTAAGCATTTATTTTTTTCTTTCACTGTTACGTGTGAAGTTCTTTGTCTCTGGCCTGGCTTTCACAGCTGGGGTCATTCATACTCCTAGTACCTGGCAGCAGTGGTGCCCTCAGAAATAACTCCTTATAGTTGTTTGTACAAAGGGGGGGACGCACATGCACACAATACACACATACACATGCACATATATACATACACACGCATATATATGCATACACGCATGTATGCATATATACATATACATACATATACATACATACATACATATTTATATATATACACATGGAAAAGTGGCCCTCTCCTCCTACCTGATATTCTGGGAAGATTAGCAAAGGGAATGGAGGAGAGAGCCTGGATTTTAATATGCTTGAGCAGCTTACTGGTTACCCAGTTAGTTGTTTCTCATACTGCATACATGACTAAAAATATTCTCAAAGTGCCACATCCTGGGGCATAGGGATGATCGACATCATTTAAAAGAGAACTGGCAGAGAACACAGACTAATGAAGCCTCACCACTCCCCCCGCCCCAAAGCAGTTTCTTTGCTCTTCCTCTATTCCTTTTGGTAGACTGAAACTTTGGAATTTGCTTCTGGCAAGATTGGTATGATTGCTTTTTGTTTGACATTGTGACTGTCAGTTGGATCAAAGTAATTATTAATGAATTTTCTAAGCCAACCTCGTATGTATTTTTTTCCTAAAAGAAAGAGAGGTTTGAAATCTAGGTAATTATTAGAGGACTCTATAATAAATCTTGATTATGCTCCTGTTGTATGCAGAGTACCTGCTAGGCACTGGGGAAGGAACAGAGTTTAGAGAAGATAGCTCTTTGAGGTTGAGAGCTCTTAACATTCTAGTATGGATGGTAGGACATCTATAGGAATAGCTGTACTATACCATGTGACATGGGGCCTTTGTCAAAGACCTATAAAGCCCAGGTCTACGTGAGACTTGTAAAACAAGGTCATTACCAACCGGGGAACAGGGAAGGCTTCCTGGAGAAGGAGGCTTTTCATTGGAACATTAAAGGAATTCCTCGGACAAACAGGAGGGAGGCCATGCCATATGGGAGGCACAAGAGTCCATACCAGGGCCAGGAGGTAGAGCCATCTAGGGAAGCATAGAGTGTTTGGTTGTAAGTCCCAACAGAGCAGGCCAGAAAAGGGGCATGGGGTCAGGCTGTGGTGGGTTTTGAAGAATGACAGCTAGAAGAGTGTCTTTTATTCACTCTTCCCTCTCTCCAAACCATTCTTTATGAAGCTGCTGAAATAATGTTCTTAAGTCACAGACAAGTCTGACCATCTTACTCTCCTGATCCAAAATCTACAGGGGCCTCTTATTGCCTTGAGGATAAATGACAAACTTTGTAGGTTGGCATTTAAAGCTCTCCCCATATCCACAAAGCTCTGCTCTACCCTACTCTCAGAATATTCCCCTTTTTGTCATCTATATGTCAGCTACCAGCAGGTGTTCCTGCATTCAACACTTAAGAGGGAAGTTCTGAGAAGATTGACCTGATTTGCCCCAGTGGTTAAGGTTCTCTTTCTAAAGCTTCCTAGATCAGTTTGTAAGAAATGTCCCTCACTCCCATTACTACCTACTGGAACTTAATCATCAGGATATGTCTTGCAGCCCCTCAGCAGGACCCAAGGTCTATGAGGATAGGGCCCCCTTTTGTGTTCATCTGTGTACTCACGGTGCCTTGGAAATTTTTAATTTCATTTTTTTAATTTTGTTTTACTTTCTTTTTTCTTTTTCTTTTTCTTTTTCCTTCTTTTCTTTTTCTTTTCTTTTTTTTTTTGAACAGAGGAGTAATATCACCAGATTAGTGCATTTGAAAGATTCTTTTGGCCTGAGGAGCAGAGAAGAGAGGTGGTAGTAAGCTATTATAAGAGTCTGGGTAATTGATAAGGAGGCCCTGAATTATTAGCAAGATTACTGGGGGAATGGAGAGCATAGTAGACAGATGCAGGAGATGTGGAATCAGCAGGACCCTGGTAGCTGACTGGCTAGGAAAAGTCATGAAGACAGAAAAGTCCAAAGTTGACCCCAAGATTACAAACCTGGGAGGCTGCGTGTGAATGGTGCTACTACCAACAGAAACTGTGAAGTCAGGAAGAGTAGGTGTTTTTTTTCCCCTCCATAGAATCACAGGATTTCAGAATTCAAAAGAGACCTCAAATCTAGTTAATCCAACCCATATCCCCCAAAGGATCCCCAGTGCAGCATACCCAACAAGTGGTCTTTCATCCTTTGCTTAAAGACCTCCAAGGAGGGAACCAGTCACCTCTCAGGGCAGCCAATTATACTTTGGGACGGCTCTGTTGGCCTTTCCCTGACATTGAGCCTCGTTACAACTTCTACCTATTATTGTTCCTAGTTTGGTCCTCTGGGGCCAAATAATAGAGCAAGTCTAAGCCCTTTTCTACATCACAGCTCTTCAAATACCTGAAGATGGCCATTTCGCCCTCCCTCACCCAAGTCTCGTCTCCTCCTCATTTCCTTCAACCATTCGTCATATAGCATGAACTCAAGTCCTTCCACTATCCAGGTTGTCCTCTGGATATTTACTGGCTTCCTTACACTGTGGTGTAAAGGCCACAAAAGTTTTCTCCCCTTCCACAGGATTAAATATTGATCTGGAGTCAAACAGAGTCCCGGTCCCTTTCCCCCCTCTCCTTGATGCCCTTTTCTAAACGTACAATGATGATAAACTCTAGAATCTTAGAGATTGGATTACATGACCCCTAAGACCTTTTGAATCTCTTATCCATGAAGGAATCCACTCTACAAAACAAGTGGTCATTCGGTTCAAGGCCAACATTAGAAGGAAATTTAATTCCCGTTCGAAATTCTTTGCTTTGTACCAACAGGTTGATCATGAAAAGTCATCGCTATTAAGTAGTATAAAAGAGTTGCAGACACAGCTTGATAGTACAAAGGATGCGCTGTCCAAACAGCAAGCTCAAAATAACTACCTTCTTGAGCAAATCCAGGCTTTAAACAAACGGTACGGCAGTAACGAATTGGGTTTGCTCTTTGGAAAAGATGGAGAGAAGAGCAGTGGCAGTGAACTCCACAGTCTGGAACATAAATGTGCAGCGTCAAATTGTTCCCAAGTAGCCAAGCTGAAGACGGAACTTCAGGAGCTGCATCAGAAATACCAGGATTTTGAAGCCAAGTACAAGCAGGACAACGAGGCCTGGCAAGAAGAGTCTCAAAACCTAACGGAGAAGATACGATTCTGGGCCAAATCAGGTAAGCAGAAGCAAGAGATCATTACTAATCTAGAGAATGAGCTTCAGGCTTCGAGGAAACGCTCATCAGAATTTCAGAGCAAACTGAGCCTAGCCCAGGAGGAGCTGCAGGTGATTGCTGAAGATCTGGCCAACATGTACCGCCGAGTCTGTGTCTGCAACAACCTGTTACCTGATCGTAGCCTGTTGGATGGCTATAAAGATGGCCAAGGGGCCCCTGTCCATACCTGCAAAAGGCATGCCAATGATGTTGTGACCAATGTGCGTATGTGCCGAAGCCAGTCTAATGATCTCTTCGTGAAAGTCTTGTTCAGCCCTGAGACAAGCACCGTGAAAAGTGGCAGCAGCAACCAGTCTGTTAGTGATTCTCCTTGTGAGTCTGATGGAGAAGAGTATGACAAGGAACCTGAGAGTCTTTCCAACCAAATTTCCATCATTGGAAGCCAGGTGAAGCAACTCCAGACAGCCCTGGCGATCTCATTGCGCAACAAGTCTCTTGAAGCCATGTCAACAGAGCTGAAGGATAAAAACGCTCTTGTTGATGAAATAATGAAATTGAAGTCTTTGTTGAACACCCAAAGAGAGCAAATAGCAACTCTGAGGACTGTCTTGAAGGCCAACAAGCAGGTAAGCTATTGGTGGAAATCCTGGGCACTTTGGACACTACACTGACATGTCACATTTGCCTCTAGAGCAGAGGTAGAAAGAAACAAGCTATGAAAAACAGATTTAAGGACTCAAAGATGACTTTTTGTCAGGTTGGAAAAAACAGGCAACTGGATGTATAGCATCCAAAAGACCATTTTTTTTCTTTTTCTTTTTGAGGTTAAAATAATTCAACATGTTAACTTGGAAAGATACAAGGAATAGTTGACTTTTTCTAGTTTCTGCTGCTTTAAGGGGTTATTACTCCAACAAAGTACAAAATTACTTGTCATTGCCTGTGTGCAAGTTATTACTTGTCATACCCAAGGCTCATAGTGATGGGAATTTATCTAACTTGTGGACTAGCCCCCTGGATAGGTTAATCTTACAGTTTTGGTTAAAATTAGTGACTATAATTATCCCTGCCACATCTTGGCTTTCCCTATTGCTATTTTGCTATATCAAGGGTTGGCATAAGAAATTTAATGGGAATTTTGGGGGAGTTTTGTGGAAGCCACAGATGGCACTTGAAGTCCAGCAGATGACACAGAAAAAGTTTAGAAACCCAGAAATGCATAAAATATATGTATAGTATTGTATAACATCAACTTATTTTATCTTTTAATACCATAATAATTCAGACTTCTTCTCTGGTACAAAGAGAGGGCCAAAAAATTTTATGTGGATTTTCCAGATTGCAGGGCACCACACTCCTAACCCCCTTGATATGGAAGGGATAACTGTAATGGGTTAACAGTAAGTAACTACCATAATGTAAAGTATGTTGAGAGGTTGGTTCACTTGGTTGCTAAAATCAAATCAGTAAGTGTTTATTAAGCATTCACTATGTGCCAGGCACCGTGCTAAGCTCTAGAGAAACAAAAACAATAAAAAAAAAAAGCTAAAATATGATTCTTGTCCTCCGGATACTCACATACTAATGGAGTAGCCAACACATAAACAACTATGTACATGCAAGATAGACAAAGGGTAAATTGGAATATCAGAGGGAAAGTACTAGCATTGGGTGGGGAGGAATCAAATTGAACCTCCTCCAACTGTGATAGGGCTTGGCAAATTCTCCATTGCAGCTTGCCAGTAGACCCGTGTTCTTTTCTTTCTCCCCTAGGCTGCTGAAGGTGCCCTTTCCAATATGAAACGCAAATATGAAGATGAGAAGCTTGTGGTGTCAGAAACCATGAATAAATTAAGGCATGAACTGAAAGTTCTGAAGGAGGATGCTGCTACTTTTTCCTCCCTTCGGGTGGTGTTTGCCAGCAGGTAAATTTCAGTTCTACCTCTTCTCTGTTTCCAAAACTCCCCCAAGACTCTTGTGAACTCTCTTCCTGGTTGTGAGGCAACACAGAGTTTGGGCCAAGTGAGAGATTTCCAAGCCTTGATTGCCCTAAAGTGGGCATGTGCCCCCAAACTAATCTTTGCACAGTGTATGTGAGTATGTGTGTATGTGTATGTGTGTATTGTATATGTATGGTGTATGTGTGATGAGGGGAGAAAGGAGAGACTGAAGAGGTTTAGAGGTTTGGGGTGCTCAAACGGACCCCAAGATCGCGGCGCCAGGCCCTGCCTGAAAGAAATTAACTCAAATCTTTTTCCAGCCAGAGAAAAAGTTTATTAGAGATAAATCACATAGGCCAGGTAATGCCCGTAAGGAAGAGCAGGCATGAGAAAGCTCAGCCTCTAGGCATGAGAGATTCTCAGCATTTGAATGGGGGCCAGGGTAGATCTTATATACGCTAAAGTAACTTTGGGTGGCCAGAGGAGGGGGGGGGTGGTTGGGAAAAGGGTCTAGGTGAGAATTGCATTCAGAAGGTCTGAGAGACTGAATAAACAATGGGAATAGATAATGAAGGGAACTGGAAGGAGGAAGTTTGAAAGGCATCTGAATAAGATCAAAAGGTTGGGCCAGGGCTTTCTAAGAGAGATAAGGGGCTGGGGCCTGTAGAGCCAGATTCCCTTTGGGGCAAGGGGTGAGGATCTCGACTTGGGCCGATACCCCATCAAGGCCACGTACCTTTTCTTCCCAGAGAAGACAATGCATACACATGACTGTTCCTACCCATGTTATCCATACCTCTCATCACTAGTCTAAGCACAAGACACTGTGTGAAAGAACCAATTTGATTCTGACTTTGCTAGTAACATTCTGTGCCATAGTGGACAGATCAGTTGGCTTGCATCTCTTTGTTTTGCTTAACTGTAGAATAGAGGGGGGTGCTGCCTTCTTAGCTCGGTGTGGTACAGGATCCCTTTCTTGTAAGCTACCCTCAGCAGGAGGTGTATTCATATGAATACTTAGTGCTAAAGCATTAAGAGAATCCATCAAGAGATTGACACTGGTTACCTCGACAGTTGACCTTGCCTAGGAGCTTTCTTAAAACCAAGACTATGTTTGACTGAGTTTTCTCATGCAGCAGTTTTTTTGATATTTTCAGTCAGAAGGATGTAGCGAAGAGCAGTGGACCCAGAGCTTAGCTAGGTTTGCACCCTGGCTCATGCTTACTAGATGTAGGATCTTAGATGAGTCACATCCCTTTTGTGAGGCTTCCTTCATTTGAAAAATGAAGGCAACAATCCCTTGATTAGCAAACTCAATGCTGTGAGAAAAGAGCTTTATAAACTTTATAACACCACTCATATAGGAGCTGTTATTATTTATTGACTAGAGGTTTGCCTTAAGATGGGAGTCTCTAGCCTTTTTGATGGAGGGATTGATCCCCTTCTCCCCTTTACTTCACTGATTGAGAAGAACTACATTGAGATTGTAAGCAGGGCAGAACTGTGTTCTTTACAAGGACAAGGACACAACATGGCGGCTGCTTGCCCATGGGTGATCCAGTTGGTCCTTGAAGATAAAGGGGTTGAGTGTGATTGCCTGCTTGAGGACCCATGCCTGAAGGGAGACCGGAGATGTTCAGGTAAAACAATCTGTGGGAGGTGCTGAATTGCCTTTTTTTCTTCTTTTGCAGGTGTGATGAGTATGTTTTGCAGCTTGGTGAAATACAGCAACAGCTTGCTGCCGCAGAAGATGAAAAGAAGACCTTGAAGTCTTTGCTGAGCCTAGCAATTCAGCAGAAACGGGCACTGACTCAGCGCTTGGAGTCACTGGAATCGCAGTCCACTGTGCCACTGAACAGCCGGGCAAAGCTTGTTTCTGACCCTAAAGGGAGACCATTCAAAAGTAACTGGGTATGACACGTTTGCTCAAGTATGGAATTAGGAGGTATGGAGGTGAGGCACTTCCACACAGTGAAGATTGTGGCTGAGGGTAGCTGGTCAACTTTTCATTGGGTATATTAATTGCCATAACTCTAAGGGGCCTCTCTTGATGAGATTCTTCTCATAAGTGTGTTTTCAGTCCTTGACTCAACAACTTGTCCATAATTAAGCTGATGTTGTGTTCCCACAGCCCAGCTCCATGGTTCTTTAATCATCTTGCTTAGTTAAATAATTGACTCTTCAGGAGCTTTCTAATCATGAATCATGTAATCTGGCTGGGAAATTACTTTTATTGTGATATAACCTCATCACCTCTATAGTGGTTGTCCCAATAAATCTCTCCACTAGCCATAGAATAATGTTGCAGTGAGGCTTTTGAACTTAGAGTAGGAAGTTCCCTCTTCTTAAAATAAGACAATTTAGAATTTTGTATGCTAAGATATTGAAAATATTCAGTCCCAGATGCTTGCCTAATTTTCATTGCTGTGTTCTTATGTTGTTTTTCCTTCCAACCTCCACCAGCGATAAATGAATAACATAAAGAAGGAAGGATCCCCCCCGTTTTCCAGCAGAGGGGAAGCAACAGTGTTGACAAGCAAACGGATCTGCACAAGATGGGCATTAACATTGAGATCATCTAGCTTATCAGCTTTAAATGGTTGTCCAAGAGTGTTTTCTGTCTTTTGGGAAGATATTCAATGTGTTATTTCAGTTACAGTAAAAATATCTAGAATTATTTTGAAAATGCAGGCCATTTAGAAGTGATGCTTGAGATTACATTGTGTTTAAGAGCTACGTTCTGCTGAGATATCAGTGGGCCTGCAATTCCAGTTTCCAGTAGTATTGTCCTGTGACTCCTTTGTGAAGAGTACCATATTCCCAGTTCCCTTGTTCATGTGTGAGCCTGTCTCTTCAGAAAATGTTAAAAAATACCAAACCTTGATGTTGCTCTTCTACTATGACTAATTGCTGTTGGCTTTCAAGTCCATTTCAAGCAAGACATAAAACCTTGCATGTCTCTCTGTTTACAAGTTAGTTTCTGTATAATTGGACATACACTTGGTGCTATTTGTACGGTGTTAGAAATTGTCTGCAAAAGTAGTTTCTATCAGTGTACGAGTGTACTACGTACTGTTTTAAACTTTAAGAAATGTATTTGTGCAAATCCTAAATAGAATGGATTGTTCTAGGGGTATTCAGGCAAAGAGCTTTGTCATGTAAGGCCCCTGGATAAGTGACAAGTATTTGGGATGCTTGGAAATGCTGGAACTTGCTTAGATTCTTGGGTACAGGGGACTTTTTTGGAAAGGGAAGGTTCCAAATGCATGAATCCTTCTAGGTGAAAGCCATTTGAAGCCCAAAGAGGGTGGATTCTGAAATTCAAGGATTAGTCAAGTTACCCTAGTAAGGGGGCTGCTTTGTGTAGAGTCAGAATTGTATAGTTTTTGTGGAAAGGTCTCTGGGTTTTTTTCCTCCTCCAATCCAGTCCCTTTAAGGTTGGGAATTAGCCACCCACAGTTCTTAATGGGATTCTTTAGATTCTGCCTGTATTTTCTCTTGGGGAAAAAAAGTTAAATGATGGGACATTGAATTCTTGCAGAGGATGTTATTTTGGTAACCCACTTTTTAAGCATCTTTAAGAAGAGGGAACACTTTCCTCTTCCTTTTCCTTCTTAAAGCTCATGCTGGGTATAGACTGAACACCTCAAGAGAGTTGGTGACTTGAAGGGTGGGTGGTGCTGTCAACCACACACCCCTAAATGCTTAGTATTAGTTTGTGAGCCTTTGAGTATTTTCAGTACCAGAATGTGTTCTTGCCAGACTGCCAGCTGGCTGCAAGGGGTACAGAAAGCTCTCTCTAACTAGATCAGCCTGGCAACAGATAAGAGAATAGTTTAAATGGAATGAAAGTATATATACATATATTTTTAATGGAAATATTTAGAGATCTATTGTACTCTGTGTATGAAACAACATTCTAAATCTCCCCCCTCAATATAATGCATGTTGAAGAGTCTTTTGTGTAAAGAATGAAACTCAAATAAATAAATTGTGTTAGTTGTCTGCATTTCTGGTTTTCTGAGCTTGATGTCTTTATATTTGAGGCCATTGCCTCATTACATGTAATAAGCCACATTCTCATACAGCAGATACTAGGACCAAAAAGCAGCTAGAGCTAGGGGCCTGATATTGGGCACACCCCCATCCAGCCTAACTGGGAAACGCAACCAGCCTTTTGGGTCACAATGAATGTCGATTTCACCTGTAGCTTATTTACAGAGACTCCTCAGCCTAGTGGGATGAGACTAGATGCCTTCATTTCCCCCCAGTCACTACTGTAGGGTACCATCCGTGATGGTCTCCTATTTGGTTCATTGTCTTTTGAATATGTTTTACAAAAGACCAGCTCCTGCTAACTACCTTTCCTATCACGTGACCGCAGGGCTTTTTGACCACCATGCAAAGCCCTCTATAGAAGGTACTATCTGTAGTTTAGGAGCTCTGGTTTCCATGGCTGATGTCTTATCCAAAGAATTAGGAATTCTGTTTCCCAGTATTACCTACAAAGACAAAATCCCCACCTTTCAGGGGATAGCTGTCTGAGAGTTACAGAAAGCTGGTGTTGGTGGGTTTTGTTGAAGAGGGGAAGGATTAAGCCTTGGGGGATGGGGGTGGGGAACTAGCTGCTTTTGAAAGAAGATCAAAGAGCCACCTGCCCTTCTGACCTGTATGTGAGGTACATTGAGTCTATTCCAGAAGAGTCAGTTAGTAAACATTAACTAAACACCTGCTGTAGGCCAGGCACTGTGTTAAGTGCTAGGCATACAAAGAAAGGTAGACGACAACTCCTATCCTCAAAAAGTTTATGGTCTGATGAAGACAATATGTAAACAAGCTATATATAGGCTACATTGGGGAAAAAAATCAACAGAGAAAAGGCGTCAGAATTAAGAGAGATCAGAGAAGACTTCCTTTAGAAGGTGTAATTTTAGCTGTGACTTAAAGGAGTCCATGGAAGCCAGGAGGTAGAGATGAGGAGGGAGAGCATTGCAGGTAGAGGGGACAGTCAGTGAAAGTGCCCAGATTTGTTCCAGGTCATGTGAACAACAAGATGGTGGACTAGAATTTTTCTCCAATCCCCACAACCTCTCAAACCTCTCCAAAACAGAAATTATGGACCAAAGATAAAGTAACTTCATGTATTTCCATGGTCGAGGATACCTACAATCCAAAAGAAGGTTAAAAAAAAGAGAGAAACCCCAACCTCAGAAAACTGGTGCTTGTGGACCTCGAGCTCACTCAGCATTTCTCCCCTACTTCCCATGCTAAAGGCAGTGAAGTTGTACTGGCAGACTCAAGGGCAGAACATCAAAATCCCCTCTTACACTGCAGTCCCTGATCCTTCTTTCCAATACTGCAGTGACCTCAGGTTCAGGCTGTGGAAATTTCCTCAGGCCTTGATAGTCAGCTGAAAGCCCTTCAGGAGCAAAAGGCCACACAAGGCTGCAACCTGGAAGCACCAACACTGCAAAGCTCTGAACTGTTGGTGCTGGGCCATTAGGACAAATATAGTCCTAATAAGCAAACCAGGGATTGATAGAGCACCAGAAGAAAACTATAGGTCAACATTATTAATGAAGAGTGATTCAAACATTTTGAACAAAATCCTATCAGATGACAGCAATTTATCCACGAAATCATTCGTTATGATCAAGTAAGATTTATACCAGAGATACAAAGATGGTTCAACATTAGGAAAACAATATAATTAATCATATTAAAAACAAAAACATCCAAAACCACACAATCTCAATAGATATAGGAAAAAGTCTTTAAAAAAGCATATTTTTATGCTGAAAACCCTGTAAAGTAAGGCCATAGAAAGACTTTTTAAAAACATCAAGCATCTATCTACAACCAAAAGCAAGCATCATATACATGGGATACACTAGAACCTTTTCCAGTAAATACAGAGTGAAGCGAAGATGATCACTCTCCCTACTATTATTTGATATAATTCTGGAAATGCTAGCAAAAGCAATAAGACAAGAGAAAGGAATTAAAAGAAAAAAGATAGATAAAGAGGAAATAAAACTGTATTTGTTGATGATTATGATGGTTTCTTGGAAAACCCCAGGGAATCATTGAATATGCTAATTAAGAAAATTAATAACTTCAGCAAAGTTGCAAGCTACAAAAGAGATCCTCAAAAATCAACAGCATTTCTATATCATAATAACAAGACACAAGAAGCAGTAATAGAAAGGGAAATCCCATTCCAAGTAACTACAAAAATGCATAAAATATCTGGAGATCAGTTTCCCAAAGCACACAAAAGACTTGTATAGATTCAATTACAAGGCACTCCTTAAAGAAATAAAGGACAACTTAAAGAGCTGGAAAAATATTCAATGCTCATGGCTAGATTGTGCCAATATAATAAAAATTACTCTACACCCCAAATTAACTTACACTTTTAGTGCTATACCAATCAAATTACCAGGAAGATACTTTACAAAGCTTGATAAAATAGTAACAATTCATTTAGAAAAACAAGAGATATAGAATATCAAAGGAAATGGTAAAAAGAAATAGGAATTAAAGGAGAATAGTACTTCCAGACCTCAGATTATATTATAAAACATCAGTCATCAAAATCATCTGGTATTGGTTGAAGAATAGAGAGATAGATCAATGGAATAGACTAGACAAGGGAGATGCAGACACAATAGAACTCAGTGTTTGATAAAGTGGAAAATATAAATTACCTAGGGAAAAACTCCCTGTTTGTTAAAAACTGCTGGGAAAACTAGAAAGCAGTCTGGCAGAAATTAGGCTTAGATGAACACCTTACACCACTCTTCACAATACATTCAAAATGGATACATGACCTTAATATAAAAGATCATACTATAAAAAAAATTAGAAGAGAAACAGATCATGCACCTCTCACAGCTATAGGTAAGAGATATAGTCTTAATCAAACAAGAGATAGAAGCATGTACAAAAGATAAAATAGATAACCGCTTACTTGAAACTGAAAAGCTTCTGCATGGACAATATTAATGAACTAAGGATAAGAAAGCAAGTGGTTGAATGGGGAAAAAGATCTTTGTATCAAATCTCTCTGATACATAATCAAATTATATAAACAATAAATATAAGACTAAAAGCCATTCCCCAAGGGCTAAATGGTCAAAAGATAGGAACAAACAGTTCTCAACAGAACTGCAAAGTATTCACAATCACATGAAAAATGCTCTAAATTATTAATAAGAGAAATGCAAATCAATATAACTCTGAGGTTTTAGCTCACAACCTGAAAATTGGCAAAAATGACCAAAAATGGCAACAGTCAACATTGGAGAAGTTGTGGGAAGATAGACACACTAATACATTGTTGGTGGAGCTGTGAAATGATACAACCATTTTGGAAAGCAAGTTGGAATTATGCAAATACAGTGATTAAAATGTCTATACTTTTGAACTAGAGACTCCATTACTTTGGGTATTACCCAAGGAAGCCATTGATAAGAAAAAAAGTCCTCACATAGTCCAAAATATTTATAGCAGTAGCAGTACTTTTTGTAATAACTAAAAATTGGATGCCCCAAAAGAACATGCCTGTTAATGGGGGAATGGCTAAAGAAATTGTATATGAACGTAATGAAATGATACTGTGCGGTCAATACTACCAAAATGATGTATGTGATGAATATAGAGAAGCATGGAAAAATCTACATAAACTGATGCAGAGCCAAGGAAACAGTCTATGCCATGATTAAAACAATGTAAACGTAAAGAACAACAACACACCAGAAAACCAAAAGTAAATATAACAAAATTATAAAGATCAAGCAGGATTTGGATGAAGAGATATGAGAAAACACCCCCAACCTCGAAGGTGAGCTTCAGGAAAAGGGAGGTCTATGTGGGCAGGAAAGGCTTCTCCAAGTCCTCAGAGGGGTTATCTCCCCAGATCTAGTATCTCCTTTGCAGAACACAAATAACTAATAATGACCATTGCTCTACCTCACTCTGTGTCACACATATCAATACGTGAGGGAAATAAGGTTGGATAGAAGCCTTTTGGTAAAAAAAATTATCCTGTGTCCCAAATCATGCAGTCCATTTCAACCTCTTACCCTTTCCATGATTGTTCTCATTGGCCATTCTATCTCATATCTGGGTTCATGTTCCCTTCCTCCTTCACCTTTCTGGGTACCAGGAGCTCTAGGAGCTCACACATCCCTTCTTCTAGGCCAAAATATTGTTCATGGAGATAACACTCTTGGAGAAGTTAGGAGGAACCTCCTCTCTCTTCCAGGTTAGATTGAGACCTTTCCTTTCAATTTTTCCATAATCAATCCCATTTTTCCTGCCACCTTTCCCATTCTCCTGCAGTCTTTTGTCTTATCAAGAAACCACAGGAAACATCATCACTTCCGTGTGAAGCCATCATCTTGATAAGGGCATTTTCCTCCACCCTCCAACTCCCCTCACCCCATTTATGCATCCTCCCACTTTGAAATCCTTTCTCACAAAATATGTTGATTCACTTGTTGAGGGGGAAGGGCTGTGGGATTTAACTCATGGTGCTTTAGCTTTGCTCCTCCACCCACATTTCTCTTTTTTGAAATTCTATTCACATCTTTATTCCCTTATGTACTTTTAAAAATGTTTTAAAAATTTATTAAAATTTTTTAGCATTCATTTTTTTGACTTTCAAATTCTTTATCTTCCTCCTGCCCCTCCCTCACCCACTGAGAAGGCAAGCAATATGATACTCATTATAAGTGTGAGGTCATGCAAAACATATTTCTCTATTAGCCATGTTGAAAAAAAGCAAGAAACATAAAGAAAGTTAAAAACAAGATGCTTCATTCTGCACTCAGAAACAATCAGTTCTCTCTCTCTGGAAGTGGGCAGCATTTTTCATTATGTTCTCCTGCTCATTGTACACAGAAATAGCAATATTGTGTGATGATGATCAACTATGATAGACTTAGCTCTTCTGAGCATACAATAATACACAAATTTCAAAAGACTGGTGATAGAAGATGTTATCCACATCCAGAGAAAGAACTATGGAGTCTGAATGCAGATCAAAGCATACTATTTTCACTTTTTTTCTTTCTCATGATTTTTCCCTTTTGTTCTGATTCTTCTTTTACAACATAACTAATGTGGAAATATGTTTAACATGATTATACATGTATAACCTATATCAGATTGCTTGCTGTCTAGGGGAGAGGGGAGGGAAGAGAAGGAGGGATAAAAATTTGGAACTCAAAATCTTACAAAAATGAATGTTGAAAACTATCTTTACATGTAATTGGAAAAAATACTATTAAGTTAAAAAGTAAAAAAATTATCTGGGCATTACAAATTTAAAAAAAAACAATGTTCTCCTGGTTCTGCTCATTTCATTTTGCGTCAGTTCATATAGGTCTTCCTAGATTTTTCTGAAACCATCCTGCTCATCATTTTTTTTGTTTGTTTTTTTCTTTTTGGCTAGGCAATGGGGTTAAGTGACTTGCCCAGAGTCACACAGCTAGTAAGTGTTATGTGTCTGAGGCCAGATTTGAACTCAGGTCCTCCTGAATCCAGGCCGGTGCTCTATCCAATACTCCACCTAGCTGCCCCCTGCTCATCATTTTTTACAGCACAATGGTATTCATAATATCACAATCATATACCACAACTTGTTCAGTCATTCTCCAAATGATAGGCATTCCCTCAATTTCCAATTCTTTGCCACCACAGAAAGAGCTGCTATAAATATTTTTGTGCATACATTTCCTTTTCCTTTATCTCTGATCTTTTTAGGGATATAGACCTAGTACTGGTATTTCTGAGTCAAAGGGTTTTTCTGGGTCACAGTTTTATAGCCCTTTGGACATAGTTCTATATTGTTCTCCAGAATGGTTGGACCGGTTCACATCTCCACCAACAGTGCATTAGTGTACCTATTTTTCCACATCCCTTCTAGCATTTGACACTTTTTTTTGTCATAACTTGGTTAATAGTCAATCTGATAGGTGTGAGGTAGTACCTCAGAGTTGTTTTAATATGCATTTTTCTAATTAGTAGAGATTTAGAGCATTTTTTTTCATATGACTATAGATAGCTTTGATTTCTTCTTCTGAAAACTGCCTGTTTATTATATCCTTTGATCATTTATCAATTGGGAAATGGCTCTCATTTTTACAAATTTGACTCAGTTCCCTATATATTTCAGAATGAGGCCTTTATCAGAGAAACTTACTGTTAAAAATCTCCCCTAGTTTCCAGCTTTCCTTTACTTCTGGCTGCATTGGTTTTGTTTGTGCAAAACCTTTTTAATTTCATTGATCAAAATTATCCATTTTACTTTACATCTTCTCTATCTCTATCTCTTACTTGATCCATAGATCTGACAGGTAAAATTTTCCATGCTTCCCTAATTTACTTTTATCACCCTTTATGTCTAAATCATTTATCCATTTTGACCTTATCTTAGTATATGGTGTGAGATGTTGGTCTATGCCTAGTTTCTCCCAAAGGGCTTTCCAATTTTCTCAGCAATTTTTGTCACATAGTGAGTTCTTACATTAAAACTTAGAACTTTGGGCTTACCAAACACCCAATTACTATGGTCATTTACTACTATGTATTGTGTATCTAATCTATTCTACAGATCTACCACTCTATTTCTTAGCCAGTACCAGATTGTTTTGATGATTACTGCTTAGTAATACAGTTGGAAATACAGTATTGCTGGGCTGCCTTTCTTTACGTTTTTTTTATTTGATTCATATCCTTGATATTCTTGACCTATTGTTCTTCCAGATGAATTTTGTTATTATTTTTTCTAGACCTGTCTTTTTTTGTGTGAAAGGTGTTTTGTAATTGTGTTCATATAGTTCCTGGGTTTGTCTTGGCAGGTAGAATCCCAAGTATTTTATACTGTCTGCAGTTATTTTAAATAGAATTTCTCTTTCTATCTCTTCCTGCTGAGTTGTGTTGGCAAATATATAGAAATATAGATGATTTATGTGAGTTTATTTTATATCCTGCAACTTTACTGAAGTTGTTAATTGTTTTGACTCATTTTTTTAGCTGATTCTCTAGGGTTCTCTAAGTATACCATCATATCATCTGCAAAGAGTGATAGTTTTGTTGCTTTATTGCCTATTCTTATTCCTTCAATTTATTTTTCTTATCTTATTGTTATAACTAGCATTTATTAATTTTTTTAAATTTTTTTTTAAGTTGGGCAATGGGGGTAAAGTGACTTGCCCAGGGTCACGCAGCTAGTTAAGTGTTATGTGTCTGAGGTTGGATTTGAACTCAGGTCCTCCTGAATCCAGGGACCGTGCTCTATCCACTGCGTCACCTACCTGCCCCTATAACTAGCATTTCTCATTGAATAATAGTGGTGATAATGGATATCCTTGCTTCACTCCTGTTCTTATTGAGAAGGTTTCAAGTTAGTCTCCATTACAGATTCTTCTTGTTCTTGGTTTTAGATAGATGCTACTTATCCTTTTAAGATACAATGATACTAAATGATACTACTTGTCATTTTAAGAAAGACTCCATTTATTCCTATGTTTTCTAGTGTTTTTTAATAGGAATGAGTATTGTATTTTACCAAAAGCTTTTTCTGCATTTATGGATATAATCATATGATTTTTGTTGTTTTTGTTATTGATATGGTCGATTATGCTTTAGTTTCCTAATGTTGAACCAGGCTTGCTGCATTCCTGATATAAATCTCACTTGGTTTATGATCTTTGTGATATATTGCTATAATCTCCTTGCTACTGTTTTATTTAAAAATTTTGCATTGATATTCATCAGGGAAATTGATCTACAGGATTTTTTTTTTCTGTTTTTGTTTTCCCTTGTTTAGGTATCAAGACCATATTTGTGTCATAGAAAGAATTCGGAAGGACTCCTTCTTTGCCTATTTTTATATAGGATTGAAATTAATTGTTTTTTAAATGTTTGGTAAAATTCATTTGGGAATCTATCTGGTCCTGGTGATTTTTTTCCTTAGGGAGCTCATTGATAGTTTTTTCAGTTTCTTTTTCTAAGATAGGGTTATTTAAGTATTCTATTTCCTCTTCAATTAATCTCAGCAATTTATATTTTGGTAAATATTCATCCATTTTACTTAGATTATTAGCATACAATTGGGTAAATAACTCCTAATAACTGTTTTAATTTCATTTTCATTAGTGATGAACTCACCCTTTTCATTTTTGGTACTGGTAATTTGGTTTTCCTCTTTCTTTTTCTTAAATCAAATTAACCAATAATTTATTTATTTTATTGTTTTTTAAAATAAAACCAGCTTCTAGTTTTATTTATCAGTTCAATGATTTTCCTACTTTCAACTTCACTGATCTCTTCTTTTATTTTCAGGATTTCCAATTGGTTGTTTAATTAGGGATTTTAATTTGTTTTTTTTCTAGTTTTTTAGTTGCATGCCCAATTCATCAGTCTGCTCTTTCTCTATTTTATTGATGTAAATGTTTAGAGATATAAATTTCCCCCTAAGTATTACTTTGGTTGCATCCCATAAATTCTGGCATTTTATCTCATTGTTGTTATTGCCTTTAATGAAATAATTGATTGTTTCTATGATTTCTTCTTTAATCCACTCATTCTTTAGGATTAGATTATTTAGTCTCCAATTAGATTTTAGTCTATGTCTCTATAGCCCTTTATCGAATGTAAAGAATAGATTTAGTATTTCTTTTTTCTGCATTTAGTTATGAGGTTTTTATGCCTTAATACATGGTAAATGTTTGTGTAGGTGCCATGTACAGATGAAAAAAAGGTGAATTTCTTTCCAGTCCCATTCATTTTCTCCAGAGGTCTGTCAAAACTTGACGTGAAGTGCCGGTGCCATGAATAACTCCTGTCCAGTCAGGAGTGATGCACAATACACAATGTTTATTGTAAAGGCATGTGTAAATGCCTAGGGCTGAGTATGGTGTTGGGCAAGACCCATGGGAGCTGTCTGCTGGGATCTTTCCATGCTTACAGGGGATTGTGGATCTCATTGGGCAGAGTCAAGTGGACTTTCCCATCCCACTAGCGAGTCAGCCTCAGTGACCAAGCTGGCTAGTCTGCTCTGGCTAAGGCTGGCTACAAAACCATGGACTTTTTATATAAATTTTAAAAGGGTCTAGCTGTGTGTAAGAGGAGAGGTTGGAGCCTTATTTGGGGTACACACACAGTGTGAGCTCAGACAGTGCCTTGGGGCCACCTAAACTTATCTTCATGAAACTTAGGCCTAAAGAGTATAACCAGTGGGTGCAACTATGACTATGCTAAATATATGCTTCTTTATATTAAAGGAGTTATTTTGCTAAGAATGGAGTGGAGGGGGCGCATGCCTTGCAGTTACATTCACACATGATATGGGGGCTTTAGGAATTTCTTTACACTTGATTGTCAACTTTTTTTGGAGGGGATCACAGGTTTCACATTCCCTCCTTTCAGTCAAGAGCATAATGTACCTCAATAGCTGACCGTTGCTAGATCTGAGTTTTGATAGGAGTCATCTAATGAACTGGACACTTTCCTTAAGGGTTGATGTACCAAATGAAAGAGAGGAGGTGATAGAGGTGGTTGTACATTATTGGACGCATTGACAGGAGCCGTTGGAGACAGTCCCCTTTGGCTAGTAAGATAATTACAGAGGATAATGGTGCAATCTCTTTCTCAGTAATCCATTCCTTCTTGTCCATTTTGGCTTCGGAAACATTTCCCAATGCAGCCCTCTGGAGACATCTGAGAAACCAAATAACTCCTCTGGAGATTCCATCTCTTAGCCATGTTGGAATGGATGGGGCTTCAGAGCATCTTCTTGTAGATTTTCTTCTCCAATACAGGTCACTTGAAGAGATCCCCTTTTCTGTTAAAATCTCTGATAGAATAAATCTTTATACAATTTAGCACAGTCCCTTCAAGTTTTCTTTGTCAAAAACCAAGTCAGGTAGTGAGAGCTAACTGAAACCTTTTAACTCGAATAAAAACATCACTAGACCAGAGAATTTACATTTTTAGTTTAATAAATTCAAATGACAACTGAAAAATCAGAAAATTTTCAATCCAAATTTTTTAGCATATATAATTATCTAATTTTGTTCTTAAAAATTTCTTCAAGCAAAAATTTTCACCAACTCATTCCTCCCCTTAGGAGGATGAGATTCTGCTAAGTAACTAATAGATGATTTCTAATACCAAAATGAATTCATTCAAAATTTGCCAAATTAATTGTAACAAAAAATTCTGGGATCAATTTCAAAACAGTAGATATCAAATAAGTTGTTTATAATAAAACTTATTTGCCATGCTCAATACACAGGTGGTAACCTGAAAGTAAATAATAAACCCAAATAAGATTGGCTTTTCAAGCTATTTCATAAATTACTCTCCTCTAAGGAAATTGATTGTCCTAAAATTATTTTCTTCAAACCAGAACTAAAGCTATGTCTAACTTAGGCTTAATAATTAACGGAATAACAGCTAAGTCTGATAAACTGTTGAGACATTGTCTAATTGTTCCCATAACATTCTGAGATATTTCAAGGACCTTACTAGATACGTAATAGGCAGATAACACGGCCAAATACTCTTTTATTCAGTAGTTTAGAATGTGGAAATGACTTTTTATGGAGTAACTGATCTTGAATTTTTACTTTCACCAAACATAGTTTGCTGATACACCAGAAGCACATCAAAATACTTTATAAAACATCCAAATTATAATGGAGAAATGAAAGAAATTAATCATTCCTTTTCCACAAATTTGGTTTCCAATTTTTTTTTGGTTCTTAGTTTTCAATTAATTTCTGTATCTGTTTTTCAATTCAGCAATCTCCAACATGGTCAGTGTTGGAAACAGAGAAGAGAAAGAGATTTGTCTTCTTTTAAGACTTTTTTTGAAAGGTAATTTTTTTATAGCCTGTTTCATTTGGTTGATCTCACCAAAAGAAAAGGCACAGATAAAACACCTGTTGGCTATGGGTTAGCACAAAGCATGGATAACATAGCACAGACAAAACAGACACTTACACAAGTGGGCCCTTTGAGGAGCAGTAGACATATTCCATAGTAACTTTCTAAGGGCAGAGTAATCAAAAGTAATACTTCGGCTAAAACGATTCCCCTGAATCTTTCATATTCTCAAACCAAATTTAGCCTGTGGGTATTCCCACTTAAAAATTCCTTTTCCTTCCTCTCTACTGTGGAGATATCTTCTAATAAAGGGCTTTATCTGGAAAAAATCCTTTCTTTCCCATTGCTAGTGAGGTCCCACTTTTGTAATAGGCCATAGTGACTTTTGTTATGAGGCTACCCTTCCATCCTCTATAGGGGAAGTCCTTACTGGGCCTATCCTAACCTTCTAATCCCCTTATTCTGCAGAATCCTGGGACCAGGGCTTCTTAATTCTTATGCACGCATTTCAAAAGATAGAAAAAAAGACAAGGAGAAGGGGAAGGGAAAGAAAGGCTAGCAGGTTGTCTTGCCTGGTGGCTGGTTCTCTAAGAGGCTATGTTTCTTGGATCAAACTGTCACAGGTCAGCAACAGAAGCTGGCAGGAGGAAAGTCACTGGTGCTGAAAGGAAATCATCAAAAAAAAAAGGAAATCATCCCACTTCAGAAATCAATTTGTTAAAACTTGGTGTGAAGTGCCAGTGCCAAGAATAGCTCTGTTCCAGTCAAGAGTGATGCATAATACACAATGTTTATTGTAAAGGCAGGTATAAATGCCTAGGGCCAAGTATGGTATTGGCAAAACCCATGGAAGCTTACAGAGGATTGTGGCTTCTCTTGGGGCAGAGTCAGGTGGGCTCACCCATCCCCCTGCTTTTTTTTACTTCAGCTGAAGCATAATAGATTCTGCTCCAGCCCCTTACCTTTGCGTGTGTCTCTCTCTGCTTCAAGTTGTGTTTCAAACAACATATCGTAGAATTCTGTTTTTTAATCCAGTCTTCTATATACTTCTTTTTTATGTGTGAGTTCATCCCATTCACATTTACAGTTATGATTATTAACTATGTATTTCCATCCATTTTGCTTTCCCCCTTTGTTTATCTTCTCTCTCTCTCTCTCTCTCTCTCCTTTCACCCTGTTTCTCCTCAAAAGTGTTTTGCTTTTGACCACCATCTTCCCCAATTTGCCCACCCTTCTGTCAGCATGCCACTTCTCTCATCTCCCTCCCTTCCTACTTCCCTGCAGGGTAAGATAGATTTCTATACCGAACTGAGTGTGTATATTATTCCCTTTCTGATCCTATTCCAATGAGAGTAAGGTTCAAGAATTGTCTGCCAAGTCGCCCCCCCTCCATCTTCCCTTTTATTGTAAAAGAGGATTTGAGGGGAAAGATAATGAGTTCAGTTCTGGACATGTTGAGTCAAAGATTTACATGTAAAGATAGTTTTCAACATTCACTTTTATAAGATTTTGAGTTTCAATTTTTTTCCTCCGGCCCTCCCCTCCCCCTCCCCAAGATGGCAAGCAATCAGATATAGGCTATATATGTACAATCATATTAAACATTTTTCCACATTAGTCATGTTGTGAAAGAAAAATCAGAACAAAAAGGAAAAACCATGAGAAAGGAAAAAAGAAAAAAAAAGGAGAGAAAATAGTATGCTTTGATCTGCATTCAGACTCCATAATTCCTTCTTTGGATGTAGACAGCATTTTCCATCATGAGTCTTTTGGAATTGTCTTAGATCATTGTATTGCTGAGAAGAGCTAAGTCTTAATTAAAGTTGATCATTGTACAATGTTGTGAATTAAAGATTTCTATGGGACATCCAGTTTGAGATGTCCAATAAGCAGTTGGGGATGTAAGAGACTGGTGGTCAGGAGAGACGTTAGGACTGGATAAGTAGATTTGGGAATCATCTGCTGAAGGATGACAGTTGAAACCATGAGAGCTGATGAGACCAACAAATGAAATAGTATAGAAGGAGAAGAGAAGAAGGCCCAAGGCAAAGTCTTTGGGTTCTGGTGGTGGGCATGATGTGGATTTAAAAAATAGCAAAAGAGACAGAAAGATCAGTCAGACAGGAAGAGAACCAGGAGAGAGCAATGTCATGAAAATAATCTAGAGCAAAGTGAGTGTCAAGGAGAAGAGGGTGATTGAAACTGCCAGATTACAAAGATGTCAAAAAAATGAGGGCTAAGAAAAGGCTATTAGACTTGGCAATTAAGAAATCATTGATAACTTTGGAGAGAGTAGTTTCAGTTGAATGATGAAGTCAGAAACCAGGCTACAGAGAGTAAAGACAAGAATGAGAGGAAAAGAAGCGGGGACATCAATTTTAGCTGGCCTTCTCAAGGAGGTTAGCTTCCCAAAAGAGGAGAGAGATAGAATGATAGCTAGCAGGAATGGTGAGATCAAGTCAGATGGTCAGAACTTTTTGACGATGAGGGAGACATGGGTATGTTTGTGGACAGTAAAGAAGAAGCCAGGAGAGAGGAAATGCTATAGGAGGCAATATGCTGGAGAAGATGGGATGGAATGGGATTGTGAATTCCACAAGGGCTAGCCTTGGCAAGGAGAAGGGCCACCTCATCAAGTGAGACAAGAGAAAACAAAGATAGTGGGAGAAAGCATCTGAGTGATGCAAGTTAAGGAGGAAAGAAGAAGGAGCTCTTGGTGAATAGTTCATTTTTTTTTCAGAGAAATATGAAGCCAGGTTCTCACCTGAGAGGGTGGGGAGTTGGTGGAGCCATGGGGGCCTTGAAGAGGAATGAAAAGATTTGGAAGAGCTGCTGTGAATATGACTAGAAGGCATAAAAGGATTGTCTTGCTCCAGTGAGGACCCAGTTAATATTATATCACAGAAATTTGTAGTGGACCCAGTTTCATGATTTTCTCCAGCTTCATTTAGTAACACTTGAGTAAGAGCAAAGACAGCAGCAGATGGTGATAGTAATCCCAGGCTGAGATTTGGCAGGGCAAGATCTTTGATTGGGTAAAGGGGCAAGCACTGGACAGAAGAGGGCGATGTAGAGTTGAACTGGTTCACCAAGGGGCTAAGATGGGGAAAGAAAGAGAATGTAGCCAGGGGCAAAGGTGGGAAAGAAACTGGAAAAGAACTGAGGGGGTGGAGGGATTGGTGGTCTTGATGAGGACAAAGAACAGAATTAGGGGATATAAGACAGAGGGAGAGGTGAAATGACAACAGATCATGATAAGATAAGGGAATTTCAGAATTCATATGAAAGTAGAATACTTGTGGGTGATGGTAAGATCAAAGGTATGACTATTTGTGTGTAGCTGAGATGATTTGGAATAGTTCCAGGAATTTAGTAAGTTAAGGAATTTGGAAGTTAGGGTATTTGAGGGAGCCTTATTGTGTGTATTGAAATCCCCTAGTACAAAGGCAGAAGTTGGGGAGGTGAGAAAGAGTGTCAGCCATACACTGAACCCATTGAGGAAGTAAGGAGAAAAGACAACCACTAGAATCTTGATTGGATGATAAGTGTGAATTAAATGAACCTCAAAGCAGGAGAGGGTACCTAACTCCCACCATGACCAGTGAATTGAGAGGAATTGAGTGAAATTTCAGCTAGTGCTAGAAAGGATGACCATTGTGTCATCAAGAGGAAGTCAGATAGATGGAAGGAATGAGAAAGGAAAATGTTTAATAGGAAAACAAGTTTGTTACCTATGGAGCAAGCCTTCCAGAGAGTATAATAGAAGAGATGGGTAGCTTTAGAGGGAGTGGTTGGGAGGGTTGGATTGAGGGATATGGGAATAAGAAATCAGTCAGTGGAGGACAGAGAATGACGTTTGAATGGGGGAAGCTGGGGGCTTCAGAATCACTGGGATGCAGAGGAGTATATTCATTACTGAAGAATGAGTTCAAGCAGGTTATCATTGTCAATGAGGGTTTGGCCTTGAGGTGGAGCTGTCCCAGAGTTTCAAGCAGCTGGGTGTGGTTGGAATAGGGAATTGTTGGGGTTGAAGGGGGGAAGCAACTGCTATGGAGTTGTAGGAGGCTCCTGAAAGGGTTCCTTGAGCACAGTGGAATGGAGGGTGCTAAGAAGCTCCCCTCCTAACTTATGAAGATAGTTCTTCAAACTCAATTGTAAGACATTACATTCGTTTTTTATTGTAGTGTGTGCCCTTCCCCTCAACCCCCTTTGGAGCATTCTCAGTTACCATTTCTAGTGATTACACTGAAGCTTGGGTCATGGGACCAACTTCTGGCTATGTTTAACATCTCTTCTGAGAGTCAGTTGACTGAGAGTCCTAGGTGCATATCTAGGCATGGTGGACAGATCTTCTCTATATTGACATGGTGGTGGGGGTCCACAGTTGCTTACGCATGAGTAAATACATCACCTTGTGATATCTTTGGTCTTCCAAACGAAGTCCAAACAGCAACATGCATCATGCATTCAACTAGCCTGACTTGTACTGGAGTGCCTCAATGCCTTTGTCTATTGTATGTTTCCTTCCTCTAGCATTGATCTTGTGATCACTATTATGATGGAATAAAGAAAACCAAGTAGTTATATCCAGACAACAATTTATTTAGCAATGCATTTGATTGCAAACCAGGTCTAAGGCTCTCAATAGCTAATGACCCAGAACTTGGTTTCTACACAGTTATACAATTTTGAGGGAGGGAAAAACAGGAAAAACAGGATTATAGGGATTGAGACACCTGGTTTCTTATTGATGGAGAAGATGGGAGGACACTGAGGTGAGACAGAGAGTAGTTTTGTGACATTCCTTAAGTAGGGTGACCTTTAGTAGGTGGGAATAATTTTGTGATTTCTCCAAAATCAGGTGACTTACAAGCCGCTGAAACTTAGCTTCACAAAATGGTGGATAAAGACAGTCACAAATGCTGTTTTTAAACGTATCATCATTGAAAGGTTGTGAGAGATTGCAGCAGCTGATGTTTCCCCCTTGTCTGACAAATAAGCAGCAAGGGAGAAACAGAACACCTAAGCAATGGTAGGAGCCAGTGGACATCAAAGGAACAGTGGGCATGGGAAAAAGATCACCAGAGAGAAGATCATACTGTGCTTAGTAGAGGTGCAATGTGAAATGGCCAATACTGCCTTGCAAAAAAGGTTTCATGTCCCAACGATGCTTGGATATTGGCCTGTTAATAGTAATGAATGAGCTACAGAATTCTGTTCTGATCATTCTGTAATATGTCCTATGACTCTTTTGGGCTTTCTAAGGATAAATCACCCATTCTGGGTCCTTATTTGTACACCAAGTACCTTCTGTGACTTTCTTTTTTTTTGGGAAGAAGCCCTAGATAAAAGGAAAAAATAGAATTTTCTCTGGGGTAGTGAGGGTGGGGGTGATGAACCAGTGGATGTGAGAATGGGTAACCCAAACCCCTGAGGAGCATTCAGGCTCTCCTAGAGCCAAACCTGGGTAAACCATGATGAAAGATAAAAGTGATCAGCACCCCAAGGGTTGGAGAGGAAGGGATAGCTCTGGAACCTGAGCTGAATAGCTGCCTCTACCACAAAGGTGGTATTCTACTTCGTCTTACTGGATTCAGGCCAGGGTTCTAGCCTGTCTACATCCTTTTTGATACTGACTTTGTCATCTCCAAGGTTAGCTCTCCCTTCTAGCTTGGTTTCATGTGTACAGGATCATAGGGTTGAGGAGGTCATCTAATGCAAACTGCTCATTTACAAAGGTGAAAAAAGAGGTTCGGGGAGGGGAACTTGTCCCAAGTCACACAGCTATGTAGTAGCAGAGCTTTCATGTAGACTCAAATCCTCTGATTTCATTTACCATATTCTGATAGAGCCTATGAATGGAAGGTCCCAGTGTAACCACCTGCCAAGATCAAAGAGGCCCCAGGATCACAGAACAGGAGAGCTGAATGTAGAGCATCTCACTTGCTGTTGCTCAGGGAGTTCATTCAAAGAAGAATGCAACGGCCATTTGTCTGGATACCCAGATTCGTTTCCATAGAGACCTTTCTCCCATATTTGCCAGATAGAATGGAGGTGCTTGACGATGACTCTGGGACCCAAAGCAGACCAGAAACACTGAACCTTTGTCAAAAATTAGTGCCCACCAACACCCCCACACCTGCTGAAATAGAATCCCAGGACTAAATTTCAGCATATGTGTGTATGCTGTTTCTCAAAATAAATGGTGGGAACCACCGAGCGGGACTATAAATATAGCAGGAAAAGGCAATTTTATTATCTTACCTTTTTTTTTTTTAAGGCAATTGGGGTTAAGTGACTTGCCCAGGGTCACACAGCTAGTAATTGTCATGTATTTGGTCTGAGGCTGGATTTGAACTCAGGTCCTCCTGACTTCACAGGGCCGGTGCTCTATCCACTGCACCACCTAGCTGCCCCTTATCTTGCCTTTTTTTTATGGAGGGAAAACTATCACTGCTGTGAAAGAATGTCTCTAACTCAGCTGTTTTGCACACTCACTGGAAAATGTCTATTTAAAAAGTGCCTTTTCAGAAATGATGAACGAATGCTAAAAGAAAACATATTTTGCAGGATAACAGAGCCCTCTCTCTCATCCCCCCCCATTACACACTCACAGACACCCATACATGGTGGTGTAACGTCTGCTCGCACTTGCTGAGGAGGAATTTATTTAGTCCCAAGATGCCGGGCCTCTTCCACATTGTCCAAGCATAGGCTTAAGCCCTCATCTGTAGTTTGAGCGTTATTGCCCAAACACTCTCCATTTTACAGATGGGGAAACTGAGGCCCATGAAGATGAAGAGACTTGATCAAGAAGACACAGCCAGGAAATGGCAGCGCTGACATTTGAATTTAGACACGGGATGTTTCCACTACACCATTGAAAGTTCAGGCAATTCCCTCCCCCCCCCCCCCCCACGTCTCTCCAGCCCTTTCTCTGGGCAACTACCTTAAATGATAGGCTGACTTTTTTGCTACATTGTTCCTAAGAGGCGGGTCTTTGACCCTGCCCCCATCGCAAACCCAGCCACACTGCTAAGGAGAGTGAAAGTGGTGGTGATTTCTCGCTCTGCAGCCCGGGACTACAAACCCTCCAGCCTCTGTGCCCTGGCCAGAGATCAGACAAGGTGGGAGCCAGCCAGCCAGCTGTCCAGGGAAGCAGAAGCCACCCAAGGAGGTGCCTCAGGCGAGGCAGCTGAGTGATGGCCTCTTCCAAGCCCGAGGGTAGGCCTGTCAGGAACTCAGTTTTCCTAGAGGGGGAGACGGTGCTGACTTTCCAAGGACCCAAGATACGCATGGGTCACTGTATCTGGGTGGCTGTGGAGAACAATCAAGTCAAATACCTAGTCCGTTATCCATCTGAGAGCAGAATCAGTCCAGCCAGGAGAGGGGCTTTGGCCTATCCCAGTGCGCCCCTCTGGCGGCCTCCATTACCTCCGACTCGGCCCACCCCAAGTGGCCCAAGGTTCTGGCCTAGCCATAGTGGCAGCCAAGGCAGTGCCATGCCCCTGGGAACTCCAAGTGAGAGCAGCTTCAGACGTTCCATAACTCTGGGAAGAGGGGGCAGTAACCCCAGAAACTTGGACCCATTGCCTGTTGTCCCAAAGATATTATCTAAAGAGCCACTCTACCCCATTGCCCCCTTTGGCTGGGACTATGAATGGATCCCCGAGGGCAGTGTGCTCCGCTACTCTGCTGCTTACATGCAGAGGGACAGATATGCCTATGTCCTCCTCCAGATAGCTGCTGAGAGGAAGCAGCACCGTGAACGCCCGGTTACTGCCTCCTGGAGCAGCGACCATTGCAACCCAAGTGAAGGCAGTACCGCTGGGGGCTCCGTGGCGCAACCCAGCCTGGAGATAGGTAGGTCGTGTGCTCAAGGGAGAGGAAATAGGCCATCGAGAGACAGGGATGCTACTGCAGAGCCAGAAACAGAATCCCTGGGCAAACAGGAAGTCCAGGTCCAACTGCCCATGGCCCTGAGGGCCCTGCTCATGCACGATTGGGAGCTGGCGAACCTCCAGAAAAAACTCTTCATCCTGCCCGCCAGGAAGACGGTAGCTGCCATCCTAACTGAGTATGCTGCCTTCCAGCCAAACCACCGGTCCGGAGACAAGAAGTGTGCCATCAATGGACTAGTGGATTTGATCAAAGAGTACTTTGACATGGTGCTGGTCACCCAGCTGCTTTACAGTTTTGAGAGACCTCACTATGCCGAGGTCCTGGCCCGTTACCCCACTTGTCAGATGTCCCAGATCTATGGGGGTATTCATCTGCTGTGCCTGTTCCCACAGATGGGCTCCATGCTGGCTTGCTCTCCTCTGAGTGAGGGCAGCCTCAACGTGCTAATGAGCCATTTGCAAGATTTCCTGGAGTATCTAGACAGGGATCCTTCTCAGCTATTTACAGCAGTCCTTGATTACCAGGTGGCTTCTGCTGAGCACCAGCAAAAAGCTGAGTAAGGGCTTGGTGGTCTTGGCTCCCCCCAGATTAGCATTTTTTGGAGCCAATCTATTGAGTATATCAGTCCATATCTTGCCAAAATGATCTGTCCCTGTATTGTGCTTGCAATGTTTCCGAGTTGATGTTTTTCCTTTAAATTTTCCATTAACTACTTCCATGGAGGAAGCCTCTTCTGTCCTTACAGAACAGTAACCAGTGTTTGCAGTAATGGACATAGAGACTGGGATGCCGAGTAGGAGCTTTCCCTGCCTGCTGAGATGACTACAAAGCATGAGGCGTGCTTTGCATTCTGGTGGTTCTATACATCAGCACTTAGGAACTGTGTTAATGCTCAGTGATGAAAGACTTTGATTGATGATTGTTAGTGCCAAAGATATTGCCACTTTAACTGGGTGTGGGTGGTTGGGTTATTGGTACATGGCCTGGTTACCTGTCCCTTTTTTGCAATGTAACCATGCTTCTCTTCCATATGCTTTATTTCTATGCTCCAATTACTGATGTTTTCTGTGTTGATTCCAATGCATAATTAGATGATAGGAGAAAAACACTCATCTGTATCGATAGATGTCTAGGAAAATTGCTCTTTCAAAGTTCTTTTACAAGTGTTGAAAATAGATCGAGTTTGCTGCAAAAAAAGGTGTATGTATTTTTGTGATTCTGTTAATTCCAATAGCCACCAGGGATCCACCCAACTTATAATCACTTGAAGAGTGGGCTTTGCCTTTGACTTGGTGTTGATCTACTTTGACCCTGTAAGACCTAGGCCTCCCAGAAAGAGGATGGGTTCAGATATGGTGTGTGTGGAGGGTATATTCCCATTCCTTCAAGGCGGTAACACCAGGTCTTTATGCTGGCCTCAAGGGCCAGCTGCAGCTAGTAGGTCAAGGTGATAGGACTGGTTTCTGCTGATGTCAACTATCAAGAGAAATAGAGGTAAGCTGGGAATTTCCTCCTGGGAAGGGATAGGGTGGGAGTGTGGATTGTCTCATCAGGACTTCTGTTAGGGCCACAAAGCCTTGCTTTTGAGGCTTCTACCTCAGGGCCAGAGACCCCAGTAGTAGGGCTGACATCAGTACCTTATTTAGCAACTTCCTGTTCTCACCCCTAGTGGAAGGTGGTTCCCTTCATCAGTAACTACCCTGGTGAGCCAATGAGTTGGGAGGAACCAGGGATGAATTGGCCATAGCTTTACTATGGCCCAGGAATCATTGAAGTCTCTTCACTGCCAGTGGCCAGCCTCAATCCTGGGTCCACCTCATACATGCTGGCTCCCTTCTCAGCCCAATAGGAAGGGGCAGGACTAGACCTCTTCAGTGACGACTTAGGATCAGAGACCTAGAGTTGCTAGGGACTCTAGAGGTCCCTTAGCCCCTTCTCGGCACCCAGAGACCCTGAGACAGGAGCAACACTGCTCGTGGACAGAGGTCTGAGTCTGAAGCTCCTGCCTGGCCTTCTATATAGAAATCCCAAAAGGCCAGTCCTGCATCCACTGACTTCCAGTGTGAGAGCGCCCCCAGGATTTTGTGGAAGAAATATCTCCTTTTTAGGTCCATGTGATAGGTAACTGCTCCTGAAATAAATTTACCACAACACAGAAATTATAGAGGAAAGAACCTAGGTTTTCTTATGCTTAGACACAAGTTCAGAGTAGAAAAATAACCCCTACACCCCGATTAGGATTTTAACAAGGCTTCTGGTAGACAAGATTACATCAGAGTGACAGAGAAATTTTTTTTTTAACATATTGCAATCTTGTATGTTCTTTTAGGCTACAAAAGTTAAAAAAATTCATAATCCCATGCTTCCTTCAATGTCATAAAAGTTGAACAAACTTATTTAAGCAGAATCATAATTTGGTACCTCTCCTAAGGAAATAAACCTAGTTAATCTATAGGTAAACTGAGTCAGGTTGCAGATTAAACTACATTTAGATGGTTCATAATGGACTGATTGAAAGGGTATAAATTTACATATCACCAAGATAACCAACAAAACTCAGGGTCAAGGAAATCCTTTCTTAAACAGTCAGCTAGGGGAATCCTCTCCATAAATAACTAAATAATTTTTTGAGGAGCTCAAACTCCCTATTGGCTTCTATCTGAGGAATGTCAAGCAGTCTTCCCTTTTATTTCATGAGTCAGGTTTTAGTCAAGTGAGGTTAATATTAACAGGAAATGGGCTTTTATTTCGCCAAAAGTTTCAAGAAGAATGGTCCTGAGCCATAAACAATAAAACTTAATAAAAAAGAATCAAAGATGAAAAATTATTCTCAGTCTGTTCAAGTCTTTCCAGATGCCACCCCCTGACCAAGCAGCCCAACACCAAGTGGTGCTGTCATGTCTGAACTGCCTTTCTCCAAGGCTGTGGCCTTGACTAGGTCAGTAAAGGCCCAGAGTCAAGAGTGTGCTGAAGCCAACTGAACTTGGCTCAGGAGACCAATAATTACATTTTCAGTGTGAGCATTTATACCTCAGAAATTGGCAAAGACTACGAATCGGGACTGGATTTGTTGTTTGTCAAGACAAGAAAGGGATGGAAAAAAATTTTTTAATAATGCAGATTCAACTCAAAAGTGTATCTACAAAGGCTTGGGTTGGGTCTGACCAACAACAACAGCAACAGCAACAACAACAACACAACAACACAACACAACACATCACAACAACAACAACAACAGTATACCTAGCCATACATTTTTTTCTGGAGGGCTGGTTGTTTAATATTTACCAGCACATCCCTGTCGACAGCCCTGTCTAGTTGGCCCAGCATTGGGCCATTCTGGTAGCTCTCAAGACTTCCTGACTTGTCCCTCTAAGACAGAGGTCCTTGGTTCTTACACCTAACCCCATTGGGTGTTTCGTTTCTATTCATCTCTTCCGGTAGAGTTCAGTGTCTTGCACTTGGAGTTCCACATGAGTGTTCATTTCTCTTGTAACAAATTCAATTGCAACACTTGTCTCATAGACTTGTGATATATATTTTTTTTGTTAACAGGGCTACGCTGGCACCAGATCACACAAATTCCCAGAGGCCTGCAGGAGCCTCAAGATATTATAATAATAATAATAATAATTAACATTTATAAAGCACTAACTATGTGCCAGGCACTGTGCTAAGCTCTTTACAAAATCTCATTTAATCCTTACAACAACCCTGGGAGGTAGGTGCTGTTAATTATCCCCATTTTACATTTGAAGAAACTGAGGCAGAGGTGAAGTGACTTGTTGAGAGTCACACAGCTAGTTAAGTGTCTAAGGCCAGATTTGAACTCAGCTCTTTCTGACTCCAGGCCTGGTACTCCATCCCCTGTTGTACTCAGCTGCCAAGTACACTAGAAACCTTTGGTGGAGGGGTCAGCGCAGGCTACCCAACAAAAAAGTGAAAGATGAGTTGGCAGTCCCTGCTGGCTGTCCTGCTCTGATAGCAAACACCTCTCTATGTCCTGTTATATTGGAAAAGGGAAGCCCTGCTGACTGGGGGTCTAGGAGAGGCAGTGTGGTGTCCTAGAACCTGTAAAAGGACAAACCACTCCAGCATCTTTGCCAAGATAACCCCAAATGAGGTACACTGTACACCATCATCAATGAAAAGGAATCAATAAAATTCTATACATTCAAGTGGTATTGATTAGTGATCAGGGTGACTTCTGTAATACACAGGGGAAATACCTGAAGTCACAGTTATAGAGCCTGGGTTCTTAAGAGGCTTAATTACTTTCCTTTAACGGAATGTACCCTTGAATTTGCTGAGAGAAATTGATGTTTTTTTAGATAATTATTTCTTTTTTTTCTGCTGGGCAGTATGCCATGTGTGTATATATGTGCTTTACAATTTTATATCAAATCAAATCGATAATTTTATTTATCTTGTTCTCTTAAGCAGTGGTCAGTAGAAGTGTTTGGCCTTAGATATTTATTCACTGTATTTTATAGCCCTCTCTATTTTTTATAAAATAATTGTGCTATATATATACTGTAAGACACACTTTTGTATAGGATTGTTCAAATGGGAATGTTTACTATGTGTTCTGCAAAAGTGTTTTTATTTAGCTGGGCCTGAGACTTTTCTTGTGAAGCCAACTTCTGTGATCGATGCTGGTGTTCTTTTGAGCATATTCATTCCTTAGCTTCTACATAACAATTTTTACAGTTGGACCAATTTTCATTTTTTCAGGGAGATTAAAGTAGCAAGTTTGGCAAAAAAAAAATGGAGTCATGAAGAGTCAGACACAATTGATATGGCTAAACAACAACAACAAAACTGGACTTGCAATCAGGAGATCCACATTCATATCTCACCTTAGACCTCAGGTGTTTGTTCTGGGTTCATGTATCAAGAACATATTCACATCATAGAAGGAATTTGAGAGGATCTTTTCTTTTCCCATTTTTACAAAAAGTTTATGTAATGTTGGAATTGAGTGTTTTTTTGAACGTTTGGTAGAATTCTCTTGTAAATCAATGTGGTCCTGAGTTTAAGTAGATCAGACTATACAATTTGTTGACAGTAGTCAAGGACAGATCACTTTGACACGAAATTTCCAAGGGAAAATGCTTCCCAGAAGTTACCATACTTCATGAAGTTGACCTAAGATGATGGAACAAGAAACCTATTGTCTAAGTCAAGAATGGGGAACCTGGGGCCTCGAGGCTACATGTGGCTCCCTAGGTCCTCAAGTGCAGCTCTTTGACTGAATCCCAACCTCACAGAACAAATTCCCAAAATAAAAGGAATTGTTCTGTACAACTGGGACTCAGTCAAAAGGCCACACCTGAGGACCTAGAAGGCCATATATGGCCTCGAGGCTGCAGGTTCCCCACCCCTGAACTCTAAGTGGACATTAAGATGTATTCCCTGTTCCTTTTTCAGTCTCTTGATAATAAACTCATGTTTATTGCAGATTTACTATAGTATAATTGATTGATTTTATGGATCAGTGTTTAATACTTAGTTTTTAAGGGAATATTTTGAATTTTGTATTCTTTTTTCTCTCTATATATATTTGTTTCATAATTGCTATAATGCTCTTTGTATTAAACTGCCTATTTCGCTGAACAAATAGCTGGCTTTATCTCACTCTAATATTAGATGTACTAAAGATAAACATAGTTTTATTTTGGGACAAAGGGGGAATTATGGAAAGTTAATTTGGGGGACAACAGAACTGACTCCATCTTGTTCTATATCAGCCATATTGCTGTATATAACCCCTGAATGAACTACCAGAGCAGTTGCAATAGCTTTTTGCATTTAGTGTCTTCTTTCTTCCTCCAATTGGAACAAAAGGACTTAATTGGTAAAGATGAAGGTTTTCAGAGTCTCTGGAATGTCCCCTTCCCTTTATCTAGCCTGACACTTAGTTCCCTTTGATTTAGTGAGACTAGCTATACTAACAAGAAAACTCCCCTATTTCTCTCCTGTAGCAAATGATATATATTTTCCTTAATAAGCATACTATTTTTTTCTTTGTTTGACCACCTGCATGTTAATGAGAAGTCATCTTTTCTCCCTTTGTTTCTTAAAATGTATAAATATTGCTTGCTGAATTATAAATGACACATTTCCTTATCAACAGCTGATGGGGAATTGCCATACTTTTTTTTTTTAGGTAATTGGGGTTAAGTGACTTGCCCAGGGTCACACAGCTAGTAAGTGTCAAGTGTTTGGTCTGAGGCCGGATTTGAACTCAGGTCCTCCTGACTCCAGGGCCGGTGCTCTATCCGCTGTGCCACCTAGCTGCCCCTGGAATACCATACTCTTAATGTAATAAAGCCTGTCTTCTGATTTGTGCTGGTTATTGACAAGAAAATTCATGCAACACCCTCATGCCTTTTCAGTCTTCTTACACTTTACACCCTGCCAGGTACTATTCGAATCCTTGTACAAGATACTCCATTTCCCAACTTCGGGCATTTTCACTAGCTGTCTCCTGTCTGGAGTTCTCTCCCATCTCATCTTACCAACCCCAGCTTCCTTCAAGTCCCAGTTTAAATTCCACCTTCTACAGGAAACCTTTTTGAATCTCTCTTAATTCTAAGGCCTTCTCTTTGTTGATTTTTTCCTATTTGCTTGTATATAGCTTATTTGTACATAGTCATTTGTGTGCTGTCTCCCCTGAGCCATAGGAATTCACCCCCTGCTGAAACATTTCCCCACAATGTTTAGAGGTTTAGGGGTGCTGAGACCCCAAAATCATAACACACGGGTCCTACCTGAAAGAATTCAACCCGAGCCTTCTTTCAGCCAAAGACAAGGTTTATCCATCATATTGGGCAGATTCTTAAGGAGTCTGAACATTAGTAAACTATTGGCTAGATTTTAAGAATCTGAGCAGCAGCTATATTATAAGAATCCCAGCATCTTAATTTAGACAAGATGGACCTTATATACAGAAAGACTATGGGAGGGATCTAGGAGTGGCCAAGTAGTCCATGAGGTAATAGAGTTACCAAGGCCTTGGGCCATAGGGAGGCAAGCCGATGGAGGGGAGATTGGGTGTAGCCACAATGAAAGGCCAGTTGATGGAATTATAACCTCAGGCAAATGTCAGAGAGTTGGCCAAGTGGGAAAGTCCAGGGTTTTTCCTTTCTGGGGTCTAGATCCCAACCCCATCATTCCCCCCTCAAACAAATGGGACCCAAATTCTTTTGGAGTAAGGGGCAAAAGTCTCGGCTTCTGAAACTGCTTGCTGCTGGCAAGGGGCATAGAGCTGTCCCTGCCTCCAAAGAGGAGGTTGACTGGAACCGAGCACAGGCTGCATCCAGGCATTCTCCACTCCCTCCCCCAGAGTCAAGAGTGTATTTCAGTACCTGGATTGCAAGCAGTCCATGTTAACCTTTCTCATCCCAGGTCAGATTAAGAAAAAGTGCTGGAGAATTGTAGGGGAAACTTGAATCACCCTTCCCCAACTGGGCAGCAGTCACAGCAGGGGCCCCACTGGCAGTGGCCCCAATGGCCCTGTGTCCCTGGGCACCCTGTAGCCTGCTCCTGTAGGTGAAACCTGGGAGTATCACCCAGGTGAAATACATCCTACCCACCCTGCTGCAAGAGCTCAAGAGGCTCCAGCCCCAGGAGCATCTGCAGCTGTGGAGAGGAGGAAAAGAGAATGGGTCAGGGCCCATGGCCAGTATTCCCTGAGCCCTACCACCAAGAATTACTACTACTGGGAAGGCCCTGGCACCAGCCGCCCTAGCCCCTAGGCAGTGCTCTCTGCTGCATCCCCCCAGCACCCAACTGCTACCTGGGAGAATCCGGGTGCCCCTGGCAGGGCCCAGTGTGGCACTACGAGGTGGGGGAGTCAGCCAGCCTTTGCCCTTGGTAAACACACCCTTCTCTGTTCCGGTTGCAGAAATGTATCAACTATGTAATTTATGGCAAGTAATTTTATCTCTGTTTGCTCTAGTTTCCTGATTTATAAAGAGAAAAATAATAATGGTTGTTGTGAGATCAAAATGATATAATGATTGTAAGGTGCTTAACACAATGACTGGCATATGGTAAACACTACATCATTATTATTTCTCTAATTTAATGTAATTGTTCCATATCTGATAAATTTAAAGTGGTTTTAAAATGCCAAAGGTAATAAGATCAATGATTTCTATATGTGAATATTTGGAAATGCAATCGATGTCGCTGAAGTTTATTGTTTATTTAAATTATATTTCTAAAATTCTCTTATATTGTAAAATTTGAGAGATCATTGTAAAACAGAAATGGAGTTAGACAAAGCAATTTTTAATCTGGATTTTATTGCATATGAATTGGGCTTTTAAAAGAATGTGATAAAATTAAGTAATTTGAAAACTTAAGTATTTAATGAGGTCTATTTAGTTATAAACAGGTAATAATAATGACAATTACTGTAATAGCAAATTTTCATTGAAAATCTTGGCTATTATGAAAGTATATGAGGTGGTTTAAAAATGTAGCTTCAACATGCTAATGATAAGATGAATGATTTTTTGTGTAAGGTAATTTGGAAGTGCATTCACCTAAATTTATAATGGGTTTGTTTCAAGTTTATTTTTTTATTTTTTTAATTGTTTAAAATTTTTTTAATTTTTTAATTTTTAAAATTTTTTTCCAAGTTTTAAATACATAATATTGTTCACGGTATTGTTATGTTTCTAAATTTTTTATATTGTATAATTTGGTAAACAATTGTATTAACTATGTTGTTAGAAAAGTAATTCCTCTTATAATCTAGATGTTAGATTAAGGATTATACCTAAGAAAGAAAAAAAAAAGAGGAGAACAAACAGGTTAGGAGGCTGTTAGGCCATTCTATCAGCTCTGCTGACCATGTACTATAATATTCTAAGGTACTATAATTTAAGAAAATTATAAACTTTCAAGTTTTTTCTATATTTAAGAGGAAGTTTCACCTAAAGTTCTTATCAACCCTATGCTAGAGTTTTCCGTGTTGTGAAATTCCTACTGAACAAATGGGAATCCTTGTACAAAATAGGGGTGTGATTTTCAAGCCTGCCTCATCTAGGGATATATGTATATACACACACACACACACACACACACACACACACACACACACACACACATATAAATCTTAATTTGGAGGTTTGTAAACTCCCACATTCACTATCTATGTGAGATCCCAGAATGTAATTATTTTCTTAATTTCTAGTGATATATTTAAAGACAAAGGAAGGAAAAGATACTGAGTAAAATTTTAAAGGCCTGGTAAATTTGTTATTGTGATAAGGCTAATTTAATTGGGTATGTTCTTCTTGGTTCATAAAAACTGAAATTCCGCGCCCCCCCCCCATTACAAATACCTTTTTGACTAGAGAGAGGTGATAACTAGGAATTTTGTGATAACTAGGAATTTGTGGTAACTAAGAATTTAGTTTGATATAGTACTTTGGAAATTTATTTGTTACTTAAAGACATTTTACACCAACTTAGTTTTGATAAATTGCAATTTTAAAGATACAGTTTTTCTTTAAGGTTGAAAAGAGAGACCTATATCATTTTAGAGGTTTCCAACTAATTTACTTCATAAAAGTTTAGTGATTATTCCTTTAACATCAGGATAAACTTTAAGCTATTTTTAAGAAAAGGAAATACTTTTAGGAAGTAATGTTTTGTAAAAATCTTTGGCATGATTTTTAGAAGGCCTACTAAATTTTCATTTATAAGCTAATTTATTGCCAAATTACTGTAATGAGTTGTAATTGGGAGAGATCTTGCTGTTTTGATCTGAGTTTGTAGTCATTCCGTGGCCTAAGCAGGAGTTAAATTGGTGTTTGAACTCATCATATGTGTAAGATTCAATTCCTGATGAGTATAATTAGAGAAGGATAAACAAGCTTGTGAAACAAGGATGTGAATTTATTAAGTTGTGAGGTTAAAGTCAGAATCTCTTTTGTTTTTGTTTAAGGAATAGGATTTCAGTACAGACAGCTATATTAGTGAAGAGTAGTAACTTATGAGCTATCCTGTGTTATCTTAATGGGAAATCTGATTTTACTTATGTCTGTTATTTGATCTGGAATTAGAACACGTGCAGAAATGTATGCAAACAATTTAAGACTTGCCTTAAAGATGTTCCCATTGCTTAAAGGGATTTTGAGAGCAGTAGCATTTTTCTGGCTTGAATCTCTTACTGTTACCAATGTAAGATTATAGTCAATACTTATGATCTAGGATATGTGATCCTTGAAAGCTGAACCCACCTGAAGCTCTGATTATTGGAACTTGCTATTTAAGACTTTATAGGACTGTAATTTACTATTGTTTTGAGCTTTGATTACAGGAATAGTTGTCTGAATTGTCATGAAGCCAATAGTAGAAAACAGCATGTGCTGCAGTCTGGGCTGCTAAAGGTGGTTGTCTGTACCTGGGAAAAATTTTGAGAATGACCTGGCATAGCCTAGGTAGGATTCTCCTGACTCCATTTCCCCATTGTGCTATTTCCTTTCTGAAAAGGAAATATTCCTCATCTGGTTAATCCTGAGCCTTGCTCTTAACATCCTGTGACTGCATGATTGGCTATCAGATATGACTCATGCTTGGAATCGAGCAGAGCTAAGGAAGTTTTTCCCCTCTGTGATGATATATGACATTGTTATAACTATATCCCTCTTTCCTCTTTCATAGCAAATTTCTATAATCAAGAAGTCTCGTAAGTACAATACTAAATCTATTAAATAATAGATTGATACTGGAACATCTCTGAGTTACTATAATAGGATACAAGTATGAATATCTTACAACTTTAACCTATATTTGTAGTCAACAATAATATAGGGATGATATCCTCCTAAGGGGGAAATGATTAGATTTTCCCATTATTAAAGTATCTGTCTGATAGTTTTAAAAAGTAGAAGAGCTCATTTTATGGTTGGACCCTCAAATTTTAAAAGATTCTTATATAGGATTGAGGTAAGGATGGAAACAGTAAATGGTATATAAACTGAGATTCTCTGAAGTTTCAAAATTAGAGAACCAAATTTAAGTGGTTGTACTGAATTATACTAAGTCAGAATTATCTAGGAACTTCTAGATTTGGAACCAGAGAAGCAGAACCCCCTTTTAGAGTTGTCCTGGGAATAAAACCTACTGTCCAAGAAAAGATATCTAGGGACCAGATAACTTAATGAGATATCTGGGACTCAAAAAGTGCTGCTTAAATAGACATTGAGAATGGGTTACTGGGATACAAGAAGAGTTGATATTAGTTAACGTTGATAATAATGATTTTATTGTTTGCATGGCTTATGTTTAAGTTTTCTTGGTTACCCTGATGACACGTAAATCTCCCTTCTCAAAACTGGTCCATTGTGAGCTCTCTAAGCAGTTTGATCTGTGCCTGACTTGATGTAATTATGCAGTTATGGGAATTTTGAGAAAAACTTTATTGTATTATTTGAATCTAACCCTGCATGGCTGGGAAACTGGACCATTTCTATGTGCCTTTGACCAAGGACCTATGTTATGCTGTTTTCTCTCAAATGTCAACCCGTATGTCTTCTAAGAACCCCCAATTAGCTGCCAACTTGTGGGTGTGAATTCCTGGATCATCTGAAGACAGCTGGCTCCAAGTGGACATCTGAGCCCAGAGGAGACCTTGTCCTCTGGTTCCATAAAGCCCTGAAGAGGATGACATCTGGTGCAGATGGCCTTCCCCAAGGATCCAGACCAAACCTGTGAGGAGAAGGGCTCCCTCCCTGCTTGAGCCCCCTTTCCAGATCCTTACATGCTATATGCTGTTTGCCTGTATCTCTAGGCTGCCCTAGTTTTGATTATGGTTTGCCTGGCTGTATGGTTTTCTTTTACTGTGCCCCTTATTACCCTTACCTTGGACTTCTTTTCAGTTTCTTCCTTACTTGCTTTTGGTTGCATTGAAAAGGGCTGCTAAAACTCCCCTTCTCTCTCCCTGAGGAAGAGTGAGGTTTTCCCCATACCTTCTTTGGTCTCCAGGTGGCGCCTTCAGCATACCTTTGACCAAAAGATGGGGTAATTGTAAGTCAACTTGTGCCCCACCCCTCCCCCAACCTGAAAAAGGCCTAAAACCCAGACTGGCCAATTAGAAAAAAGACATTTTGGCCCACTCTGAGTTAATATACCACAATCCTTTGCATTCTCTGAGTGAACCCAAAATTCTCCTCAGCATCCGTAAGGCCAGATGAAGCTGACCAGGAGCATTCTTCTATTTGTGGCTGATAAGGACCAGGTGCCTTAAACTGGACCCTATCTTGATTAATGGTATTCCTCTTGTCATTCAGTTATGATATTTCCTTGTTTATGGCTGACAGAACCCAGGCATCCTGGGGGTACCCTCTTTTCTATGGAAAATATTAGAACAAAATAAAAAGATTTAAAAACATAGAATAAAATATAAGTTATTTCCTTATGAAACAACTGACCAAGGAAACAGGTCAAGGAGAGAAAATCTAACTATCAGGGGACTACCTGAAAACTATGAACATGAGATAGAAATTATGTGCAAGAAATAAGGTAATTTCAGCTATCTTCAAGGTCTAAGGTGCCAAAAACCCTACTGAAGTAAAAATATGATGGATAGCTTGTTGTTGCTGTTGTTCAGTTGTTTTCAGTCATGCTCGACTCTTCCTGACCCCATTTGGGGTTTTCTTGGCAAAGATCCTGGAGTGGTTTGCCATTTCCTTCTCCAGCTCATTTAACAGATGAGGAAACAGGCAAACAGGGTGAAGTGACTTGCCCAGGGCCACACAGCTAGTAAATATCTGAGGTCACATTTGAACTCAGAAAAATGAGTCTTTCTGACTCCAGACCAGCATTCTATCCATTGTGTTACCTAGCTGCCTTTAACTAACAGTAGAGAAGGTCAATCTCTAACCCCTAACACTGTCACTCAGTAATTTCTCCTGCTCCAACCACCACACTCTGGCAGGGTTGCACAAGCCAACCCACAGGCTTGAACCTAACTTAACTCTGCCCCTCCCCACCTTGTGTAGGCATTAGCCTTAGCTCCAGGAATTTTCACCTCACATATATGGGGGGCAGGGGGCTGGTCAGGGAAGATGGCAGGGCCCTCTGCTGTCTGGTTCTAAATGCTGTGCCCAGGTGCACTGACCAGATGAGGTTCCAGGTTGTAGCTCTGGTTCGAGGAGGAGGGAGTACATGCTAATGAGTGTGTAGCAGAGGAGTGGGGACCCTACTGACTGTGGTCACTCATGAGTCCTTGGTTTAGAATCCAGGGCAGAGGGGTGACCTAAAGCTTGCAGCTTCCAGAGGGACCATAAGGAGCAAGAGTGTTTGCAGTGGCAGCATTGCTAGAGGCCCTGGTCAAGGCTCAGGGGTGGAGAGGAGTGCCTGAGGTTACTCATAGACCAGGGATGGGGGTGTGAGTCATTTCCTAATGGACAAATAGCCCAAGGATATGAACAGGCAGTTTGTTAATTTAATATTTTATTTTTTCTTTAATTACATGTAAAAACAATTTTTAACATTTGTTTTTTCAAATTTTGAGTTCCAAATTTTCTCCTTTCCTCCCTTCCCCCCATCCCCACAGTGAGATGGCAAGTAATTTGATATAGGTCATATAAAATGTGCAGTCATATAAAATGTTTTTCCATGTGCAGTCATATAAAATGTATTTCCATGTTGGAAAGAATTGAAACAGGGGGAAAGAATAAAGAGGAGAAAGGGGAGAGTCCCACTGAAGAGCACTCCTATGGGGAAGAGGTATATTCTATAATGGGAGATGGGGACCTTGCCATGGATCCAATATGTAGGAAATTGGTGTACAAGGAGACAACTTATTCTGGGAGAGTGTTGGGCCTCCATGGAACATCCAGCCTCAGGAGAAGGGAAATCAGAGCTCCTTAGGGCAACTGGCATCCAGAAGGTTGGAGGGACATGGACCCAGAAAGAAAATTGCATGGCCAATGGAAAAGAAAATAATCATGAGGAAGTCGGGGGTAGAATTGGATTTGGGACATGGGCACATTTTTAACATGGTGCAATGCTTCTATCCTCTACTTTCCTCATGGATTGGTAGTTCTAAGAGTGACTTATAATAGGAAAAAGAGGTAAGGAGGGCAAGATCTACAAAGGCAATAACATAGAAACTGGTGAGAAAAGGGAACTCAAACTTGGTCTTTTAGAAGCTTTTAATTCCATGAGGAATATAAAAAGGCTAAATAAGGAATAAGTAAGTATACAGAAATGAATCAAAGAATGAATGTTTGGAATAAACAGAAAGAGAAAAGAATTAATGAAGAAAATGAAGTAAAAATACTTCTTAGAAAAAAAGTAAAAAAAAAATGAACAAGTGAAGTTGGAGGGGAGGAGAAGAGGAAGATATTTGAATTAACCTCTTACCTGAGAGGAAAAAAAGGAGAACAATTAGATAACTAATAAAAGGAAGAAAGAAAGAGAAATCAGTAAGTTAAACAAAACTCCAAGATTTGTAAAAAACTTGACAAAGGAGAGAGAAGGAGAGAGAATTTGCGGGAATAGGATTGCCTTAAAGTAGAATAAGCAAAACTAATTGTGGGTACAAAGTACTGACTTAAAAGAGGAAGGGAGGCCTCCCAAATCCTAACTCAGGCAAAAAACAATACTAGAGACAAATACGGAAGAAAAGATAAACCAATAAACCTAATTCTCATAACTTTAAATATGAATGGATTAAACAATCAAATAATGAAAAGAGAGTGACAGATTGGAGTATCCCTTCCCCCTCCCCCCCCAAAAAATGTTGTTTATAAGAAATACACTTGGGGCAGCTAGGTGGCGCAGTGGATAGAGCACTGGCCTTGAAGTCAGGAGGACCTGAGTTCAAATCCAGCCTCAGACCAAACCCTTGACACTTGCTTTATGTGTGACTCTGGACAAGTCACTTAACCCCAATTGCCAAAAAATCTATCTATCTATCTATCTATCTATCTATATCTATATATCTATATATATACATATACATATATATATATATACACTTAAACCAAAGATATACATAGAATAAAAATGAGAGGCTAAAACAAAATTTAATATGTATCAGGCAAATCCAAAAAAACAAGAGTTGAAATCATGCTATCATAAAAAGCAAAATAAAAAATTTATGATATAAACAAAAATAAGGAAATCATATTCTGCTTAATATAGGCAATAAACCAATACCCATAATTAAAGCTATATGCTCTGTGATGGACTGTCTGATGTTGGCAGCTACCAGGTTGGGTACTGTGGCAAGGGTAGGGTAAGATCTGGGTATTTTGGAAGTCGAGGCAGGGACTGTGGTAGGCAGAGTCGTGTGCACTGGGATGGGCTGGATACGGAGAAGCCCTGAGGCAATTGGGCAGTGCTCTGTGACATAAGCTGGGTACAAGGAAGTAGTAGGGGCCTGAGCTCCTGAGGCAAGGGGTGGTGCCACGTGGGAGTGGGATGGCAGAGGACTGAGTTCCCTCTGCTTAGTCCCCTCCCTATATGCAACGTCATCCCCAGATGCCTCTTGTGACCTTCCTGACTTCCTTGGTCCCTTTGTGCAGCACTGACCCAGTCCCCTCCTGAGTCTGACTTCCTAGGTCACGTACTCTTGTCCAGGCGTCAATCCCAGATGCCTCCTTCCTGTATCCAATCCTGGCCTCCTACGTCACTCCCTCCCCCTTGGTGTGCTAAACTCAGACAGCCCCTTCCGGTATCTGACCCTACAATCATTGGCTAGTAGCGGGCTGGGGAGGAGGGGCTAAGTAGGTACTTAGGAACAAGCGTGGTCAGATCACACACGTGCGCTCTCCCCTGGCTCCTGCCCTGTTGCTCTGGCCTTGCTGCTTGGGCTTGCTATGATGGTTTGCTGTGTTGGCCTCTGAATAAAGCTCTGGTGTTGATGCCTCCCGATGGCTCGTCTCTGTGTGGTGATCCGGCTCAGAACCGAAGACCCAGGTGTGGGTAAGACTCTGGTAGTGTACTTCTTTTAAGAGAAGTGGGTACTGGCGCACGACTGGCAGAAGGTCGGCGTGCGGCCAGTATAATGCTCCAAATGGCATAGCATCTAAAGTCATAAAGGAAAAACATTAATGTAATTGCAAGATAACACAATTTTACTAGGGGACTTCAATATACCTCTCTCAGAATTGGACAACTCAAACAAAGTTTTTTTTTTTAAAAGGGAAAATATAGAATTGAACAAATCATTGGAGAAACCAGAGCTAAAAGATTTATAATACCTTATGAATAGGGCCACTAAAGAGTATACATATTTCTTGCTACCACATGAAACTTTTATAAAAACTGACCATGTATTAGGTCATGGAGATTTTACAAATAAATGTAAAAAATACTAAATACTAAACACATCCCTTACAGATCACAATGCAGTAAAAAATAGTTCAGGGAGTACAATCAAAAGACACAAATCCAAATAGAGTTTTAACAATGAAATCCGGGGCAGTTAGGTGGCACAGTGGATAGAGCTCTGACCTTGGAGTCAGGAGGACCTGAGTTCAAATGTGGCCTCAGACATTTGACACTTACTAGCTGTGTGACCCTGGACAAGTCACTTAACCCTGATTGCCTCACCAAAAAAAAAGCAAAAAATAAAAATAAAAAATAAAAAACAGTGAAATCCTGGATGAATGGGTCAAGGAACAAATCGTATAAATAATTAATAATTATGTGAAAGATACAGATAATGATGAAACAACAAGTAAAGCAGGCTTAGAGGAAAAATTATATCCCTAAAAGCATACCTTAGCAAAATAGAAAAGGAGATTAATGAACTGAATAAACATTTAAAAAGTTAGAAACAAATAAGCAAATCACAAATAAGCATACAAGAGGAAGATCTGAGGAAAAAAAGATAAATTGGAAACCAAAAAGACCCTAGAAATGATAAATGAAACTAAAATTATCAGAACCCCATTATGTACCATTAAATTCCAAGAATACTGAGAACAAAAAAGAGAGATACATCCAAAACTACAAAATATAGATTCTGTTGCTTGGCTTCCACTGCAGCAGGGGCCTTGCACATTTACTCCCAATCTTTTTCTGCAGCCATCTTGGATCTGTGTTCCCAGAGGTTTGCTGGAGCCACCTCAAACTGGCTTCTGAGAAATAGGAAGTAGCTACAAACCAGAGTTTGATTTAGTTTTGTTGGTTGTTTAGACTTAAGATAGTGTTAATAATGCAAAATAATCTTAAAAGGATGTGCATACATTTTCTCTCTACAGAGCCAGTTGTTAAACATTTACCAACACACCCCTGTATTGCTCTATAAACATTGCTTGAGTTCAGCAGGAGAGCAGTATTTTGTTCCCTAAGCAGGTTCAGAAAATGGAATCTTCACCAGACTGGAGACCTGGTGATCTATAGATGACTACTACTACTACTACTACTACTACTACTACTACTACTACTGCTACTACTACTGCTACTACTACTACTACTACTACTAATTAATTATGAATTTAATGATATAATAACCTGAAGATGAGGATATTTTCCCAGTATTCAGAGACTAAACACCATCTGATTTATCATTCATACTGTTTTTATCAATAAAGTTTAAACTTCTTGTTGGATGAGAAAATACGTACATAATATCCCCAAACTAACAGAACAACAGAGATCTTAAATAATTTAATCTCAAATAAGGAAATGAATGTGAAAGAAATACTAAAAAGAGGGAGAAGTTCCTATTCCTGATGGATTTATAGAAAAATCCTATCAAATTTTTAAAAAACATTAAATACAAATACTACACAAATGATTCTTTAAAATTGAGAAAGTATAGCACTCATTTCTGCTAAAAACCCTATAAAGTATAAGCATTGAAGGACCTTTTTAACCAAAAGAAAGCATCATACATGATCAGATTCTCTAGGAGCTTTACCAAAAGTATAGAAGGAAAGTGAAGATGCCCCCTCTCCCTACTATGATTTAGTTCCAGAAAAGTACTGCATTAATGAATATTGGTACAAAAATTAAAATGTGAATATTTAATTTAACAAACCAACATATGTTCCTCCCCACCAAATCTTCCATGTTGATTCAGTAGGGTTTGAAGGAATTCAGGATGATTTAAAACTAGGAAAATAATTAGTATTTCTAGCCTCACTGTACACTATCTTCCCTCCTGCACTATGATCTAGCCAAACTGATCTTATTTCTGTTCCTCCTATGTGACACTCCATCTCACACCACTAGCCATTCTACCATGCCTAAAATGCACTGTCTCTTGACCTCTGTGTCATGGAATCCCTCTCTTCCTATAAGACACAGATCAGGAACTACCATGGAATTTTTCTTGAATTTCTGAACAGCTAGTGCTCTCCCACCTAAATGACCTTGAATTTAACTATGCTATGTAGTTGTATTTATTCTCCTCATATTTATTCTGTGTGTACTTATGTTTATGTATGTACTTGTCTTCCCTGTTAGAATGTAAGCCCCTTGAGGGTAGAGATTGTTTCACTCTTTGTACCCCTGGCAACTAGCACAGTGCTTGGCCTATAGTAGGAGCTTAATAAATACTTGGTGATTGGTTGATAGAAATGGTAGTAATAACAATATGGTGTGAAAGAAATTTAAGGCATAAAGAAAGGCAAAGAGGAAAGAGAACTTTTTCTATTTGCTGATGTCATGGAGGCTTACTTAGAAAATTCTAGAGAAACAGCAAGGAAACTAACTTTGCATGAGCAAAGTTGCAGATTACAAAGCAAATCCACAAAAATCAGCTGCATTTCTATGTAGTAACAACAAAACCAAGAGGCAATAATAGCAAGGGAAAGCCCTTTCAAAATAACCATAAAATGCGCAAAAGATTTGGGGTGCTCCCTATAATCTACTATATGCAATACCTATATAGATGCCTTACTCAGTGCTCCTAAAAGGAATGATGGGGCTTTATCTAAAATATGTAGTCTGAAGAAGGATGGATGGGAAGGTGGTCACAGGTGGGAACTCAGAGGAGTTCAAATACCGCACAATTACCCAGGGAAGCTGAAAAAATGTTTCTATTAAAAAGAAATGAGAAGTATCACATGTAGCTCCTTCACTTTACCAAGAGGGCAAAAACACACCACCAGAATCTTTCAAAGAAGCATATTATTTTTGTTTTTTTTGTTATTGATCTGGTCGGTTATGCTGATAGTTTTCCTAATATTGAACTAGCCCTGCATTCTTGGCATAAATTCCACCTGGTCATAGGATATGATCTTTGTGAAATATTTCTATAATTTCCTTGCTTCCATTTAATTTAAAAATTTTCCATTGACATTCATTAGGGGAATTGGTCTATAGTTTTCTTTCTCTGTTTTTGCTCTCCCTGGTTTAGGTATCAAAACCACATTTGTGTCATAGAAGGAATTTGGTAGGACTCCTTCTTTACCTATTTTTTTTCAAACAGTTTCTATAGTATTGGGATTACTTGTTCCTTAACTGTTTGGTAGAATTCACTTGTGAATTCACCTAGGGATTTTTTTCTGAGGGACCTCATTTATGGTTTGTTTCATTTTTTCTAAGGTAAGGATATTTAAGTATTTTCTTTTCTGTTAAACTGAGCAATTTATATTTTTGTTAATATTCATCTATTTCATTTAGATTGTCAGTTTTACTGGCATACAATTATGCAAAAAACTCCTAATAATTGCTTTAATTTCATTTTTATTGGTGGTACATTTACCCTTTTCATTTTTGAAACTGATAATTTTGTCTTCTTTATTTTTTAAAATCAAGTTAACCAATGGTTTATTTATTCTATTGTTGTTTCTTTTTTTCATAAAACCATTTCCTAGTTTTATTTATATCAGTTCAATGTTTTTTTTACTTTCAATTTTATTAATCTTTTCTTTGATTTTCAGGATTTACATTTTGGTGTTTAATTGGGGATATTTAATTTGTTCTTTTTCTAGTTTTTTTTTTTAGTTGCATGTCCAATTCATTGATCTGCTCTTTTTCTTTTTTATTGATGTATGCATTTAGAGATATATATTTTCCCCTAAGTACTACTATTCTTCTCTCTCTCTCTGTCTCTCTGTCTCTCTGTCTCTCTGTCTCTCTCTGTCTCTCTATCTACCCTGCCCCTCATCTAAAGTCTGTTTTGCTTCTGACTACTGCCTCCCTTTATATACCCTTCCTTCTATCAACCCCACCCCTCTTCTCTTATCTCCTTTCCCTCCCACTTCCCTGTAGGATAAGAGATTTCTATATCCAACTGAGGGTGTATGTTATTTCCTCATCGAGCCAATTCTGATGAGACTAAGGTTCAAGCATTGCCACCCCCACATTTTCCCTTCCACTGTAAAAGATTTTTCTTGTGTACCCCATTTATGTGAGATAATTTCTCCCATTCTTCCTCTCCCCCTTCTAGTGTGCTCTTTTTTCTCACCCTCCTATTCTTCTTTTTAAATCATCCCATAATAATATAATCAAACATATCCCCCTCACTTTCTCTCCTCTGACACTGCCACCACCCTGGTGCCTGTACCATATACCTAGACTTGCTATAGTAGTCTGTTGGTGGGTCTGCCTGCCTCAAATCTCCCCTACTCCAATTTGTCCTCCATTCAGAGTCAAATTGATCTTCCCAAACAGAGGCCTGATGATATTACACTCTCCCTCCCCTCTACTCAGTGAATTCTTGTGATGCTATATTACCTATAGGATTAAACATAGAATATTCCAAAAATCTTAGTTGTTAAAGCTTAAAATTTACATTAAGACTTTTGGATACCCTATATAAAATCCTCTGGTTGGATTTTAAAATGTTTCATAATCTGATCCCTTCCTACCTTTTCTGTCTTCTTACATCTTAATACCCTTCCCCTCTCCCCCACTCCAATACTCTATGATCCAGGGACAGTGGCCTCTCTGCTGTTCCTCAAACAAGACACTCTATCTTTAGACCTTGTAGTATGAACAACAAATTATGAAAATCTTTGTACTGATAAAATTTAGGAAAGCAACACCTGTCATTAATACACCCATTGGCGTAGGTCCTTAACTGTGCAAAGGAAATGACTAACATACTACTTCCTACATGGCAAATTGAAGGGAACAAAAATAAAGAATGTCAGCCCCAGATCTGATCTCTTACAGATTTCCTACTATCTTTGGTTTTTGTTCTATGGCAAGCCTGCCTATAAAGTGAGTCTTTGAGCTACATTACAGCTGGTTCCAGCACATTCCTACATAAGGACCTACCTTAATGATTGGTCTGCATTCCAACAGTCAGTCAACAAACATTACTGAATGCCTCCTTTTTTTTCCAGGCACTGTATGTACATTGCAGCTACAAAGAAAGATAAAAAGTTTCTACTCTCAAACAGCTCACATTCTAATGGGGGAGACATCCATGCACATACAAGATCTATACAGAGTAGATAAAAGAAAATCTGACAGAGAGGGCATTAGCAACTAGGGAAACCAGGATAACCCTCCTGGAGAAGATAGAACTTGAAGTGAGTCTTAAATGAAGTCAGGTTAAACAGGAGGCAGAGTCAAGAAACCAGAGCCTTCCAGACAAGGGACAGATCATGAAAAAGCACAAAGTCTAGAAATGGAATATAAAATTATAGGCATAGAGCGACCATTTTTTGATCTCATAAATATATCTAAAATCAAAAGCAAGCATCATATGCAATGGGGATACCCTACAAGCTTTACCAATAAATACTGGAATAAAGCAAGGGTGCCAACTCTCTCTGATGTTACTTGATGTAGTTCTAAAAATAAGACAATAAGACAAGAGAAAGTAATTATTATGAATGATAATATTAATAGTGAACACTTTAAGGTTTGCAAAGTGCTTTCTTTACATGTTATCTCATTTTAAAGGCACAAAGATGCAAAGACAAGATAAAACTATCCCTATTTGCCAATGACATGATGGTTTACTTAGAAGTTCTAGGGAATAGGCAAAGATGCTAATCAAGATAATTAATAGCATTCATTCATTCAATAAACATTTATTAAGCACCTACTATGTGCTAGACACTATTTTGGGGATACAAAAAGAGGCAAAAGATAGTCCCTACCCTCAAGGAACTTATAATCTATTGGGGGAGAAAACATGCAAACAAATGTATACAAATCAAGTTATATACAGGACAAATAAGAAATAATTAAAAGAGGGAAAGCACTGGAATTAAAAGAAACACTGGGCTTAAGGAAGACTTCCTGTAGAAGGTAGGATTTTAATTTAGACTTAAAGGAAACTAGGGAAATCAGTAGTAGGAGAGGAGGAGGGAGAGTATTCTAGGCATGAGGTATAGCCAGAGAGAATCTTTGGAGCCAAGAGATGGAAAGTCTTGTTTTGTAGAATAGCCAGAAAGCCAGCATTACTGGATTGATGAGTACATGTTGGGGAGTAAGGTGAAAGAAGACTGGAAAGGCAGGAAAGGTCTAGGTTATGAAGGGCTTTGAATGCTATCCAAGAGATCTGTCAAAAACACTACCATCCTCTCAGGTGCCCAGGATTGTAACCTCAAAGTCAACTTCTAATAGGACAAACTGCCTTTTATTGCCTGGAACGAGGCCTCCACCTCACTCTTCATTCATTGAATTTAAACCATGTCCCCCTATCCTCCTCCAATTCCTCTTCATATTTCTTTCCTCCTGTTAGAATATAAGATTGTTGAGGGCAGGGACTGGCATTTGCTTGAATATGAGTCCTCAACACTTAGCACAGTGCATGACACATAGCACTTAAAAATGTTCTGTCTTTCTATCTCTATGTTTCTGTCTCTCTTTGTCTCTGTCTCTGTTTCTGTCTCTCTCTCCTTCTTCCTCCTCTTTCTGCCCCTCTCCATCTAACCCAAGATCCTGACTATCCTTTAATCCTCATGGAAGAGTGTGCTGGAATCAGCTCTAATCAGCCTTTAAGAGATGAATTTTACATTTTAAGTGTGAACATTTACATCTTAGAAGTTAGCAAATGCTACACAGGACTTGATTTATGGTTTTGTTGATTATCTAAATTTAAGAAAATGATAGAGAAAATTTTAACAATGAAGCCTAAACCTAAAAAGGTGTCATTTGCATATCACACCCCTCCTCAGGGCTGGTTGTTAAATATTTCCTAGCACATCTCACTGCCACCATGCCAAATCTTGTCATTATCATCTTCATAAAATCTCTTGCATCCATCCCATTCTCTCCACTCATAAAACCAACCTCTTCACTTGGACTACTGTAACAGCCTCTTAAATGGTCTTCCTACTTCACATCTTTCTCCTCTCCAATCCATCCTTCATTCAGATGCTAAAGAGATATAACTGGGGATTATGTCTGATCATGTTGAGCTTCTTCTCAATAAATTCAGTGGTTCCCAAGGATCCTCTATTTGTCATTGAAAGTCGTTCATACTCTGACTGCAATCTACCTTTATAGCCTTATCAACATGATTTCCCCTTTATTTAGTCTATGGTCCAGCCAAACTGGCCAGTTCACTGTTTTTTGTACATGACACTTAATTTCCCAGCTACATGCTTTTACACAACTTGTCCTTCATGACTAGAATGCATTCCACCATTACCATTGCCTCTTAGAAACCCTAGTTTCCCTAAAAGTTCAACTCAAACCTTACCTTCTACAGGTATATAAACTTTTGATGCCTCCCCACTTGTTAGTGTATTCCCTCCCAAATTACCTTATATGTGTGTATATTTTGTATATACTTATATTTTTACATGTTTTCTCCACCAATAGGATGTATGGAACTTGAGAACAGTGGCTACTTTCTTTTTTGTCTTTGGATCCCCAGCCCCTAATACAGGGTCTAACACATAGTAAGTGCTTAATAAATGCTTTCAGACCAATTAATTGACGTTGAGAAAAATAGCAGTCTTATACTGCTATCTAGAATCCAGACTGAATATTGTAGCTTAGTAGCTTGAGAGTAAAGCCTCCTGGCCACTTATGACATTTTGCCATGTCAAGTCCAACTCCTAGAATTATGCTCTGAGCCATTATAAACTCTCTTTCATTTGGATTTTAACTCATATGACAGCTCATTCTGTTTAACTGAGAAAATACGGAAACAAATAAAATCATGGATTTATGAAGTCAAGTGAGGAATGAATTCCTACAGTCTAAATTGAAATTCAAACAAAACCTTGAAACCAGGCCTCTTCATCTTTTAATCTTATGAAAAGTTATGCAATACAGTGTTCCCGCCTCTCTACTATGTTCTCCATCCCTCTCCTGATGAAGCACTCAGTTGTGAACAAAGCAGACTCTCTTTGCATCCATTACGAGTCTTTTCAAATGTATGGATTATACCTACCACTATTATTCCCTCACCACCCACTTAATACTTAAACCTATAAATAGGTCTATCATAAATGATGACGATTATAGATTTAGCCACCATAAAAGACCTCAGAGGCCATCTCATCTATTCTTTCTTTTTAAAAACATTTCTTATATATTATTTATTTATTTTTTAACAATTTGCTTTTAAAATTTTGAGTTCCAGAGAAGTGGAGCCAAGATGACAGAGTAAAGGCAGGGACTCACTTGAGCTCTCCCCCAAACCTCTCCAAATACCTTTAAAAATGACTCTAAGCAAATTCTCAAGCAGCAGAACCCACAAAAAGATAGAATGAAACAAATTCCCAGCTCAAGAGAACTTGAAAGGTCAGCAGGAAAGGTCTGTTGCACTAGGGTGAGAGGGGAGTACAGTCCAGCTCAGGCCAAGCCAGTGCAGACCATGTGCCAGCAAAACCGGAGCAGGCTTCAGGGTAACTGAATCACTGGCAGCAGTGGTGATTTCCAGACATCTCAGCCCACAGATGTCAAAGACAACTTAAAAGGTCAGCAGAAAAGGTCTGTCTGACCTGGGTGAGAGTGGAGTGCAGTCCAGCACAGGTCACACAGTAGGAGCAGGCCTTGGGAGTGACTGAATCAGCAGTGGCAGCAGCAGCAACTGCTTCCTGAGCTGTCAGCCCATGGATGGTAAGGGGGTCAAACAACTGGTCAGAAGGAGATTACAGAGGTCTCTTTGCTACCACACTTAAAAGAAGACAACAAAGTCAAAGCTCCTACATCCAAAACCTCCAAGACAAATATAAATTGGGCTCAGGCCATGGAAGAGCTCAAAAAGGATTTTAAAAATCAAATAAGAGAGGTAGAGGAATAATTGGGAAGAGAAGTGAGAGTGAGAGAGCAAGAAAATCATGAAAAATGAATCAACAGCTTGGTAAAGGAGACACAAAAATACTGAAGAAAATACTTTAAAAAACAGACTAGGGAAAAAAAAAAACAGACTAGGCCACATGGTAAAAAGAGGTCCAAAAAGCCAATAAGGAGAAGAATGCCTTAAAAAGCAGAATTGGTGAAATGGAAAAAGAGGTCCAAAAGTTCACTGAAGAAAAGACATCCTTAAAAATTAGAATGGAGCAAATGGAAGTTAATGACTTTATGAAACATCAAGAAACAATAAAACAAAACCAAAAGAATGAAAAAATAGAAGGTGATGTGAAATATCTCATTGGAAAAACAACTGACCTGGAAAATAGATTCAGGAGAGATAATTTAAAAATTATTGCACTTCCTGAAAGCCATGATAAAAAAATAGCCTAGATATCATCTTTCAAGGAATTATCAAGAAAACTGATATTCTAGAACCAGAGGGTAAAATACAAGTTGAAAGAATCCACCAATCATCCCCTGAAAGAGATCCCCAAATGAAAACTGCCAGGAATATTATATCCAAATTCCAGAGTTTTCAGGTCAAGGAGAAAATATTGCAAGCAGCCAGAAAGAAACAATTCAAGTATTGTGGAAACACAATCAGGATAACACAAGATTTAGCAGCTTCTACATTAAAAGATCAGAGGGCTTAGAATATGACATTCCATAGGGCAAAGGAGTTGGAATTACAACCAAGAATCACCTACCCTGCAAAACTGAGTATAATCCTTCAGGGGAAAAATGGACATTCAATGAGATGAAGGACTTTTAAGTATTCTTGATGAAAAGACTAGAGCTGAATAGAAAGTTTAACTTTCAAATACAAGAGTCAAGAGAAGCATAAAAAGGTAAACGGGAAAGGGAAATCATAAGGGACTTAATAAGGTTAGACTGTTTCCATGCCTACATGGGAAGATGATATTTGTAACTCATAAGACTTTTTTCATTATTAGGGTAGTTAGAATGAACATATATAGACAGAGGGCACAGGTGTGAGTTGAATATGAAGGAATGATATGTAAAAGATAAAATTAAGGAGTGAGAGAGGAATATGCTGGGAGAAAAAGAAAGGGAGATGTAGAATGAGGTAAATTATCTCACATAAAAAAGGCAAGAAAAAGCTTTTACAGTGGAGGGGAAGAGAGGAGAGGTGAGGGGGAGTGAGTGAATTTTACTCATATCAGAATTGGCTCAAAGAAGGAATAACATACACATTCAATTTGGTATAGAAATCTATTTTACCTTACAGGAAAGTAGGAGGGGAAGGGGATAAGAGAAGGGGGGCAGTGATAGAAGGGAAGGCAGATTGGGGGATGGGGTAGTCAGAAGCAAAACACTTTTGAGGAGGGACAAGGTGAAAGGAGAGAGAAAATAGAATAAATGTGAGGGGGGAATAGGATGGAGGGAAATACAATAGTAACTGTGAAAAAATTTCTGAAGCAAGTTTCTCTAATAATTTCTCAAACATATAGAGAACTGAGTCAAATTTATAGAAGTAAGAATCATTCTCCAATTGATAAATGGTCCAAAGATGTGATCAGTTTCCAGATGAAGTAATCAAAGCTATCTATAGTCATGTGAAAAGATACTCTAACTCACTATTGATTGGAGAAATGCAAATTAAAACAATTCTGAGGTACTACCTCATACCTATTAGATTGACTGATAGGACAGAAAGGTAAATGACAAATGTTGGAGAGAATGTGGGGAAAATGAGACTTTAGTGCATTGTTGGTGGAGTTGTGAACTGACTCAACCATTCTGTAGAGCAATTTGGAACTATGCCAAAAGTGCTAGAAAATCATACATACCCTCTGACCTAGCAATATTATTACTAGATCTGCATCCCAAAAGAGATAAAAAACAAAAAGGAAAAGGACCTATGTGTACAAAAATATCTATAACAGCTCTTTTCTGGGGGTAAAGAATTGTAAGTTGAGGGGATGCCCATCAATTGGGGAATGGCTGAAGAAGTTGTAGTATGTGATTATGATGGAATGATATTGTACTATAAGAAAAGATGAGCAGGATGCTCTCAGAAAAATCTAGAAAGACTTACATAACTGATGTGAAGTGAAATATACTGTGTACAAAGTAACAACAATATTTTAAGATGATCAGCTGTGAATGACTTAGCTATTTTCAGCAATGCAATGATCTAAGACAACTCTGAAGGACTTATGATGAAAAATGCTATCCATCCCCAGAGAAAGAACTGATGGTGTCTGAGTACAGATTGAAGGATGCTTTTTTAACTTTTTTTATTTTTCTTAAGTTTTTTTGTCTGTTTTCTTTCACAACATGACTATTATGGATTTTTTTTGCATGATTACACATGTATAACCTATATTGAATTGTTTGCCTTCTCAATGAGGGAGTTGGGGAAGGGAGAGAATTTGGAACTCAATGTTTTAAAAACTAATGTTAAAAATTGTTTTTACATGCAACTGGGGAGAAATAAAATACTAAATAAGAAAAAAGTGAAAAGTTAAAAAAATAAATTTTGAGTTCTAAATTCTCTTCCTCCTTCCCACCCTCCTTCACCCACTGAGAAGGCAATCAATTATGCATGTGAAATCATACAAATATATTTTTATATTAGCCATATTTTTTTTAAAATCAAGAAAAATAAAGAAAGAGAGAAAATTATACTTCAATTTGTACTCATAGTTTATCAGTTTTCTCTCTGGAGGTGAATAGCACTTTTTCATTATGAATCCTTTGAAATTGTCCTGGATCAATTGTCCTTTATTTTTAACTCTGTGTGAGTCTTTCTGTTTCAATTATGTCTCTTGTAAATAATATATTGTTGGATTCTGGTTTCTAATTCATTCTGATATCCACTTCCATTTTATGGGTGAGCTCATCCCATTCACATTCACAGTTATGATCACTAACTGTGTTTTTGTCTCCATCCCATTTTCTTCTGTTTCTTCTTCTCTCTACTTTTGTCTTGTCCCTCCTCAAAAGTCTGTTTTGCTTCTAATCATTGCCTCCCTTAATCTGTCCTCCTCTTTATCATTCCTCCATTTTCTCTTATTGCCTTCCCTTCTTATTTACTTATTGGGTAAGTTACATTTCTGTACACAACTGTGTATATATGCATTTCCCTCTTTGAACCAGTTCCAATGAGAATGAGGTTCAAGCATTGCCTGCCATCCCCTCCAGTTTCCCCTCCACTGTAAAAGCTCTTCCTCACACCCCTCTTTTATGTGAGAACATTTTCCTCATTCTACCTCCTCCCAAGGCATCCCTCTTTATCATCCCTTCATCTTTTTTGGAGATCATTCCAACATAATTGACTCACATCTATGTCCTCTGTCTATATAAACTCTTTTTAACTGCCCTAATAATGATAACATTCTAAGGAGTTACATGCATCATCTTTCCACATAGTAATGTAAACAGCTTAACTTTATTGAGTCCCTTATGATTACTCTTTCATACTTATCTTTTTATGCTTCTCTTGAATCTTATGTTTGAATGTCAGATTTTCTATTTGGCACTGGTCTTTTCATCAGAAATGCTTGAAATGCTCTATTTCATTAAATAAACATTTATTTTACACTGAAGGATTATAGTACTAGGCATGGGGAGCCTGCAGCCTTGAGGCCACACATAGCCTGCTAAGTCTTTGGGGGTGACTTTTTGACTGAGTCCAAATTTTACAGAACAAATCCTTTTATTAAGGGGATTTTTTTTCTGTGAAGTTTGGATTTAGCCAAAGGGCCACGATTGAGGACCTAGAGGGCTACATATGGCTTTAAGGCTGCAGATTCCCCACCCCTGGATTATACTTAGTTTTGCTGGGTAGATTATTCTTGATTGTAATACTAGCTCCTTTGCCCTCCAGAATATCATATTCCAAGCCCTCTTGTCCTTTAACATGGAAGCCACTAAATCTTGTGTGATCTTGACTGTGGCTCCACAATATTCAAATTGTTTCTTTCTGGCTCCTTGAAATGTATTTTCTTTGACCTGGGAGCCATGAAATTTGGCTATAATATTCCTGTGAGGTATCATTTTGAGATCTCTTTCAGGAGGTGATCGGTAGATTCTTTCCATTTGTGTTTTATCCTCTGGATCTAAGATATTAAGCAGTTTTCCTTGATGATGATGATGATTTTATATATATATATACATATATATATATACATACATATGATGGCTAGGTTCTTTTTTGATCACGTCTTTCAAGTAGTCCAATAATTCTTAAATTCTCTCTCTTTGATCTATTTTCCATATCAGTTGTTTTCTGATGAAATATTTCACATTTTCTTCAAACTTTCATTCTTCTGATTTTGTTTCATTGTTTCTTGATGTCTCATGTAGTCATTAGTTTCCATTTGCTGAATTCTAATTTTTAAGGAATTATTTTCTTTTTTTCATTAATTTATTTTTATTTTTCAACATTCACTTCTATAAGCTTTTGAGTTTTAAAATTTCTCCCCCTCTCTCCCCACCTTCCTCCCCAAGACGGCATGCAATCTGATATAGGCTCTATATAATAGGAATGTATATTCCTATTAAACATATTTTCACATTAGTCATGTTGTAAAGAAGAATTAGAACCAATAGGAGGATCCACAAGAAAGAAGAAACAAAACAAAACAGAAGAGGAAAAAAAGAGCAAATAGTATGCTTCGATCTGCATTAAAAATCCATAGTTCTTTCTCTGGATGTGGATAACATTTTCCATCATGAGACTTTTGGAAATGTCTTAGATCCTTGCATTGCTGAGAAGAGCTAAGTCTACCAAAGTTAGTCATCGCACAATGTGGCTGTTATTGTGTACAATGTTCTCCTGGTTCTGCTCACTTCACTCAGCATCAGTCCACACAAGTCTTTCCAGATTTTTCTGAAGTCCACCTGCTCATCATTTTTTATAACGCAATAGTGTTCCATTACATTCATATACCACAACTTGTTCAACCATTCCCCAATTGATGGGCATCCCCTCAATTTTCAATTCTTTGCCACCACATATAGAGCTGCTATAAATATTTTTGTACATGTGGGTCCTTTTCCCATTTGTATGATCTCTTTGGGATATAGCCCTAGAAGTGCTATTGCTGGGTCAAAGGGTACGCACATTTTTATAACCCTTTGGGCATAGTTCCAAATTGCTCTCCAAAATGGTTGGATCAATTCACAACTCCACAAACAATGGATTAATGTTCCAATTTTTTTTTTATTTTTGGTGAGGCAATCAGGGTTAAGTGACTTGCCCAGGGTCACACAGCTAGTAAGTATCAAGTGTCTGAAGTCGGATTTGAACTTAGGTCCTCCTGATTCCAAGACTGGAGCTCTATCCACTGCACCACCTAGCTGCCCCTAATGTTCTAATTTTCCCACATCTTCTCCAAGATTTATCATTTTCCTGTTTTGTCATGTTAGTCAACCTGATAGATGTGATGTGGTACCTTAGAGTTGTTTTGATTTGAATTTCTCTAATCAATAGTGATTTAGAGCATTTTTGCATATGACTATAGATAGCTTTAATTTCTTCATCTGAAAACTGCCTGTTCATATCCTTTGACCATTTCTCAATTGGGGAAAAGGAATTATTTTCTTCAGTGAGATTTTGTACCTCTTTTTCCATTTGGCCAATTCTGTTTTTTAAGGAGTTCTTTTCTTCGGTGAGTTTTTGTGCCTCTTTTACCAAGCTGTTAATTCTCTACATAATTTTTTTGCATCACTCTCATTTCCTTTCTCAGGTTTTCCTCTACCACTCTTTTTTTGTGCTTCAAAGAATTCTTGTTGGGCTTGGGTCCAATTAGCATTTTTATTTGTGGCTTTGTTTGTAGCTGCTTTCATACTGTTGTCTTCTTCTGAATTTATATCTTGGTCTTCCCTGCCACCATAGTAGCGTTTTATGGTCAAATTCTTTTTATTTTTGTTATTGTTTGCTCATTTTTTCCAGTCCATTTCTTGACTTGAAACTTTATGTTAAAGTGGAGCTGCTCACCTGAGGGTGAGGAGGCACTGTGCTAAGCTTCAGGCTTTCTCAGGCTGCTGTTTTCAGAGCCAGTTCTGGGAGTCTGCAAGTTTTTGGTGCTTCCAATGTTGGTGTGGTCCAGGGAGAAGTGTGGGTACTGTTCTCTTGGTATGCACTCTGGTCTTTCAGAAAGGTCCTCTGCTCCCCTGCAGCCACTGATGCAAACACTCTCTTTGCCTTGGAAGCATGACCCTGATCCCTTGTGACCAACCCCCACTGCTTCTCTCCACCATGGAACTGCAACCCAGAACTGTGTATGGTCAATAGAGTTGCCAACCAGCACCAGCTCTACCCACTGCCAGCAAGGGGTCCCCTGTAATCCATTTTTGACCCTATGTTCAATTCCCTTACTGTCTCTAGGCTAAGAGCTCCCAAAGCTATTACTACCGCTATGGCCACTGTTGTCACTCAGGTGTGTGTGGGCTCCAAATAGGCCTTCACTCCCGTGTCACAAGCTTCTGCCAACCTCATAAGTTTTCTTAGACTAGAAAAATGTCTTGCCCTGACCTTTTGTTGGCTCTGCTGCTCCAAAATTTGATTTGGGACATTATTTTAAAGTTGTTTGGAGGGAAATATTAGGAGAATTCAGCTGGGTTACTTCTAATCTGCCATCTTGAGATTATCTCATCTAACTTTCATTTGACAGAGGAGGAAACTGAAGCCCACAGCAGTGAGATGAAGTGACTTACTTGATATAATTCTGCTAGTCTGAATCTGGATTTGAACTCAGCTGCTCCTGACTTGAAGTCCAGTGTTGTATCCATGAGATCATGTTGTCTTTCATAGTTTCATCTTACAATGAAGTTAGATTCTGACCCTGGAACTTTGACCTCTTCTTGCTTAGGTCTGGGTTTCCACAGTCCTCCTTGGATATCTCCAACAGTGCTTTGGTTAAATGACTCCTCACTGTCTTTCACACCCATCTCCAATGTGTTGCCCGAGCTTGCTAATTTCACCTTTGCACCACCTCTCGAATACACCCCACTCTCTCCTCTGACATGGTGATCACCCTTGTGCAGGCTCTCATCACTTCACACCTGGATTATTGTAATAGCTGCTGGGGGGGGAGTCTGCCTGCTTCAAGTCAGTCCCCACTCCAATTTAACCTCCATTCATTAACCAAAGTGATTTTCCCAAGGCACAGATCATCTCCCCCCACCCAACTCAATAAACACCAGTGGCTCCCTATCACCCCCAAGATCAAATACAAAATTCTCTGTTTAGTGTTTAAAGTGCTTCATTATCTAGCCCCCTTTTAGACCTTACACCATGTAATTACACACTTTAATCTTCAGTGTAGTGCCACTGGCCTCTTTGCTCTTCCACCAATAAGGCTCTGCATTTCTTGGCCTCAAGCATTTTCTCTGACTCTCTCCAAGGCTGGAATGTTCTCCTTCCTCATTTCCATTTATTGGCTTCTTTGGACTCCTTTAAGTCCCACTAAAATCCCATCTTTTACAGAAAACCTTTCCCAACCCCTCTTAATTCTAGTGCCTTCCCTCTCTTAGTTATTTTCTAACTCTCCTGTATAGTCCTTTTTTTTACATATATGTTTGCTTTCTCTCCCATTATCTTATGAGCTCCTTGAGGGCAAGGATTGTCTTTTGCTTCTTTTTGTACCCCCAGTGCCTGGCACATAGTAGGCCCTTAATAAATGTTTCTCAACTGACTGACTAGTCACTGAGTGGTATTCAGGGAAAGAAACAGCTAGAAGAAGCAACCAGAGACCCATCTCAGCAAACAAGCACATGTCTCCCATTGCCACGTGCTGGTGCTTCAAGCCTCCATTGCTGCTGGGATGAGGAGAGGAAACAAATCTCCCACCACTTCCTAGAGGTCCAAGGGAGAGAAAATTCTGGGAAAGAAATCTCTAGAAAGATCCCGGGACATTTCTCCTTAGTTCACTTATATACCACAGAGACAGAGAATGTCTTTTGATAAGAATAGAGTAGGTCCTGCTGGGCCTCAGTGAACCAAAATGAAGAGGCAGCTTCAGTCTCTGGATCAGTCAGGAGCTCACCATGTCTTCCCAGTCAGGAGCTCACCATGTCTTCCCAGTCAGGGGCCAGTGTATATGTCTAGCTGTACTGGAGGTGCTCCAGGCTAACAAAAGTCCACTTCATGAATCCACCTCAGGTAGAGAGCAGGTTCCACCAAATCACTCAAGGGTCTCCAGCTAGAGATGGTTTTGCTTAATCATTTTTCTCTTTGTTACTAATGAGGTAATAACTCATCTAAGGGGAGTGAGGAGTAGGAGGATAGATCCAGAAATGACTGGGATACAAAAATAAAAAAAGCCACCAATAACATGGTGTTTAACACCCCAGTTGTTCCTATCGTCAGACCACTCCTTTGTTAGGGAATAGCTTTTAGTCATGACCCCATTTTACAGAAGAGGAAACTGAGGATCAGAAGGTTGAACTTGGGACTTATCCAGGATCTCCCAGCTACTACATTTTAGAGTCTGGATTGGATCTCAAGTCAAAGGATCAGGAGATAGGATCATGTTGTCCAAACCCTTTGTTTGCAGATAGAGACAGAGGAGAAGTTACTTGTATAAAGTTACACCTCTGATCAATAGGAGAGCCAAGATTCAGCCCATGCTTTCTGATACCAAATTTATGACCATTAGTCTTTCCACAACATCATGGTGAATGGTACTTTCATTTACTAAAAAAAGCAGACAGGTTTTGGGGTAAGGAGCAGACATCTATTCAGCCTATGTGTAAGGTCAGCCCTGACTGTCTACAAGCTTCACTATGTTACATGTTAGGATCCCTTCAATTTCTAGGCCAATGGTCTCAGAGCCATCATTTGGGAGCTTACAATGATCCCACCCAGCCTGTGGGAATGAAAATGCCAGACCAGAGGATACAAGAGAATCTTCCAGGGTGGAAAGGAGACTGTGGCTTCTGACTTGTGTTTCCTCCACCTATGTGGGGTCACTTGTACTGAACCAACCCCAGTTGCCATCCTAGTTCCTGCTTCAGACAAATGGCCTCCATTTCTGAGATGACTTATCAGTGTTGGGGTTATGATTGTCCTTGAGGCTGTGAACACGGGCTCTGTAATGACTATATTATATGTTAGACCTTCCCTTCTTCACTGGGGAGAAGGACAGTGGGATTACACAACAACCAGCCAATCGGAAGGACTTCTGAGGCTCAGAGCTGCTTGACATACCAGTGATCCTTTGTGAGTGAAATCTAACTGAATTTGGAGATGCCTGCCGTGGGCAGATCAACCTTGAACAGCTCAAAAGCAATTTTGAACAGCAGTTGCAGACTTAAGACTTTCCAAACATAGACTCGGGAATTTCCAAACACCTTACTCCTAGCTTAATTGTTTCTAAAGATGGCTTCCCCTTAACCCCTGCTCCCTCCTCAAACGCCTTTGGAAACCATAAATATCTCACCCTTTTGCACTCCCCTTTTGAGCAGCTGAGAATCTCCCTCTCTGCTCCACTTGGGCAAGCTCCTCTCAGACAATAAATGCTTTTGTAACCTGTGATTGGACTCAGCTTCATTCCATATCCTTTTTGGGCCTGGCATAGGAGGGGGTCTTCCTTTAACAAGGTCAAGGTTCATTTCTCAACCTGGCTTCCCCAGCAACAGGCACAAGTCATTGCATAAATGCAGGAAGCAGGTTATGACATACTTTCAGGATTGGGTTAGATCTCCTTGCATTGCTCTGATTGCGAGCACCACTTATTCTAAGGAAGAGCAGCCTTTGGCCACTGAAAGACAATGCGCCCCACTCAACAACAGGCAATCCAAGGCCCCTTGTGCAGTCTCAATCCATTTCTGGGGCTGGAGCCCCATCAGTGAGCCACTTCAAAGAAAGATGCTGCTAATATAGAAGCTAAAAGAGAGTAATGAGAATAATAAATAATAGCTCTCATTTCTCTAGACTTTTAGGTCTAGAAACTGCTTTGCTCCACATAGCCCAATGAGGTAGGGGGAACAAAGGATTGTGGGAGGATGAGTACCATGAATCTGGAGGTATAGATCCCTGGGAAGATGGAGGCCACCAGAAGGAGAGGACTGAACTCTATTGACCCCAGGTGGGTGGGTGGGACCTCAATCTCGGGGTAGTTCCTGGGGAAGAAGGCACCACCAGAGAGGAAAGAGGAGCATCTGGACAGAGCTGGGTGAGGGCTCTGTCTCCAGCCCCAGCATCTCCACACTTCCTGTCCTGCTTGGAAACAGGTTTCTCTTCCCCTCCAGAGTCCAGGTTGTTGGCTTGGTGCCTACTTGTGCTTCCTCCTTAAGGAACTTCCCAAATCTAGAACCTGTCAGTGGGAAGGGCCCTCTCAGCACCACTGCCCACCTGTCCTCCTTTGGTCATGCCATCTTCCATGCCTAGAATAATAGGCAGTGTGGTATAGTGAATAGAGACCTAGACTTGAAATCAGGAAGATCCGAGTTTAAATCCTGACTGAGGCAATCACAACCCTTGTGTCTTTTGAACAAATCACTTTAGCTCTATGGACCTCATTTCCCTCTTCTAAAAACGAAGGCATTGGATTAGATGACTCCCTCTAAGGTCCCCCAAATCTCCAGTTCTCTGTTCCTGTGAGCCTTGGAGTGGACTTTACCACCAACTCCACTTGCTTAAATTCTTCCAGGTCTTGAAGGCCCAGTTCAGGTGCCACCTCCTCCTGAAGCCTTGCCTATCTACCTGCCCACTTCAGCTAGTAGTGAGCCTCTCCTCCCTGGAAAGAGTTCGTTTAGACCTTTCTTTTGTACTTGTCATAGTTCTAAACACTGAACTCCCCTGAAGAGGTGCAGGATGCTAAGAGGATGTGAGAAAGGCCTTCAGCAGGCTGAGTGGACCTTCTGTGGAGAAATGACAGTAGGACATGGAGGAGTGACCCAGGACAGGCTGGAAGAGGGGACAGGAGACCGGTTATATCTGCATCCTTGGAGGGAACATCCACATTGATGAGATCTCAGACCTTTGGTCATATCGGGAGTATAGGCCTTTGTGGTCATGTCTCACTTCCTGTCTCCCCATAGTTATTTCATCTTCCTGTCATCTCCCTCTACTCTGAGCATAGGACCCTGTAGGTTACAGGAGCTTCACAAATGTCATTTGAATGAACTCTAGGGTAATGACTTCATTTTACTGATAGGGAAACTGAGATCCAGGGAGAAGAAGTGTACTGTCTTAAGCCACACATTGTCTAAGTGGCAGAGCCAGGATTTGAACCAACCACAGTCTCAGAAAACTAGTCCAAACTCTGTGGTTATGCCACTTTGACCTTTCTTTTTTTTAGGCAATTGAGGTTAAGTGACCCAGGGTCACACAGCTAGTGAGTGTCAAGTGTTTGGTCTGATTCCAGATTTGAGCTCAGGTTCTTCTGACTTCAGGGTTGGTGCTCTATCCACTGTGCCACCTAGCTGCTCCGCCACTTTGACTTGTAAGGAGGGAGACTAGCCTTTCAGTGTCCTGCCCCAGGCATCAGTTGTCTTTGTGATTTACACTTATAATGCTGCCCCTCTAATAATTCGAGCTTGCCTGTGTACACACATCTCACACACACACACACACACACACACACACACACACACACACAGACGCACATTCATTCATTCATAATTCCCTGAGAATGGAAAGCTTTGTATTCCAGACCTTTCCCCTATTCCATCCCATCCTAGTGTCTTATCATAGATGTAGACCTAGAAAAGACCCTTAGAGATGATTTAGTCTGATCCCTTAACTTTGCAGATTCAAAAACTGAGGCCCAGGGAAGTTAAGTCATTTGTCTGGGGGCAATCAGGTCCTAAGCATCAGAGTCAGGACCTCTGACACCGCCCTATTTTCTGAGCTTATTCTGGAAATGGATTGGGGGTATGGGGTGATGGAGCTGGTGGTTCATTGGGGAACAAGAGTAGGGCCCTTTGTGAGCTCCTCCTCAGGAAGAGGTATGAAGGATGGACTAGAAAGTCAATTTAGGCTTGATGTCAGGAAAACATACCTAACAACTGGCTCTAACAATTAGAGCTGTCTCGAAGTAGAATGGGCCACGTCAGGAGCTGGTGAGCTCCCCCACCTTGGTGGTCTTCAAGTAGAGGCTAGAGGTTAGGACAGTATGCAATAGTACAGACCTGGGGCTGCTCCTTGATGTGACCCATCTACACTATCTTTGTGTATCATCTCTCCTTGTGACCCTCCCTTCTTTCTGTCTCTGTCTCTGCCTCTCTGTCTCTCTGTCTGTGTCTCTCTGCCTCTCTCTCTCTCTGTCTCTGTCTCGGTCTCTGTCTCTGCCTCTCTGTCTTTGTCTCTCTGTCTTTGTCTCTGTCTCTCTCTCTCTCTTCCCTGCCAGGTTTTTTTTTTTCTTTCTTTGTTTTTATTTCATTATGCTACTCACGTGTCTTAAAATTGCAGTGATATAAAATTGCAAAGGTTTCCCTTTTAAATCCTGAGTACTTCCTTATTTAAAAAAAATACTCCTTATTTATTATCAGTAATAGCAACCAATCACAGACTTCCTCAATGAAGCCATTGCATTGAATTATATTTATTGGTTTTTTCCTTGTTTGTTTCTATATCTAAAGAAGGCTATGTATTTTCCCATTTCTTCATTACCTGCATGACTCAAGACCTGCCCTTTAGTTCATAGCTTCCCCACTGTGCTGATAGAAACTCTACAAAATACATATTGCATTTAATATTAAAATCATGCATTTTTATTGTTTTTCAAATTAACTTGACCTTGCAAATACATATATGAGTACTCACATATTCTCTCCTCTATGCCGTCTCTAGCTCATTATCCTGTTTATGAGCACTGAATGATTCTTTTAAAAATCATATATATATAAAACACTTGAATATTTCATTTATATATTTTCTATATTCATCTATGAGTATTCATATATATGGCAACAGTCTCTCCCCTATAGAGTATAAATTAATATTTATGTAAATGAATATATCAAGAATATATGACAATCTATGCATATGAAGACAGAAAATATATATATGTGTGTGTATATATATACACACATCCACATCATTCCTCGGTATGAATACTCATTTATTTTTTCTATAAATTCATTTATATGATTTATAAATTCTATCTGCTTATAAACATTGGCAATCATTCTCTCTTCTCTTACATATATGAGTATTAACCCATTCACTCTCTATTCCTATCTATGAGTACTCATATTTTCTCTATTCATAGATTTGTTCATATACATTCTCTCTCCCTATTCACATATAAGAGTTCTCCTACATGCTCTCAGTATTCCTAAAAGTATTCCATGCTTCCGTCCTTGTGAGAGAATAGATGAAGACTCCTGTCCATGTACACACAGAGTTTATCAATACTCACATATAGGAATTATAGACAGAGAATAAGAGCACTTGTATGTAGAGGAATATAGAATTAATGAATACTGATAAATGAAGTACTCATACAGAAATATAAAAAGACTACAAGAGTGTTCATATATGTAAACATATAAAGAGAACACATGATGAATCATATATGTGAGTCACAAGAGACAATATAGTATCCTTATATGAACTGAACACATGATTGCTTATATATATGTGACTATAGAAGAATAAGGGAGAACTCATGCATGTTGACTAACATATAGAGAGGATATATTAGTGCTGAAATATGAACAGCCAGGAAGTATGGAGGAGTATTCATAATAAGGAGAATATATCTATATTCAAATGTATGAGTACAGTGAGAAAAGAGGTAAGTACTGATATCTGTCAAAATACATATGGAAGATAGGAATGCTCACCTATGAGGAGATATGTCCAGGTCTTCTAGCATCTTTGTCCATGAGATTTTCCTTTAGGAGGTAAGCTCTTGGCTTCTTTTGCCTTTGTCTGTCTGACCTCTCTACCTCCTACATCAAACAAATATTTCTGAAGGTACTTTTGAGAAACTCGTTCTTGTCTTCACCTTGATTACTAAGTGATATCAATTAATTTTTAGTACGGTTGCGTGTGTGTGTGTATGTGTGTGTGTGTGTGTGTGTGTAAATGTGGCAGCATTTGCATTTCTGTGTATCTCTCTTTCTGTGCATGAGTGTATGTGTGTGTCCAAATGTGAAAGTGTGGGAGTATGTGTTTCTGTATGTCTGTGTGTGTGTGAGTGTGTGTGTGTGTGTGTGCGTGTATTTATGCCCTAACCTCCATCCCACACCCTGTGAAATCATTGCTAGCACAGTGGAATGGGTCAGATTGGAGTGTGTTTCATGGAGGCCACATCTTTCTGTGTTGTACTTTCCTTTGGATTTCTATTAAATACGGTATTTGCTCCAATCAGTTTGGGCCTATTGAGGAAATGTTTATAGTGGTGAAGGTACTCTCTTATGTTTCTGGCCTCATTTTGACAAACAGTTGGATTTGGCTCCTGCTTATGGCCTCTCCTCACTGTTTGCAGCAGGAGAGAATCTTAGTGATAGTTGTCCACAAGACTGATCTTTGCTGGTTGGGGGAGAAGCCCTCTTTCCCTGGTGGGCAGAACCCCACTGACCTGCCCAGGGTGGGAAAGGAAAGGGCACATGAGCTCTGGTCAAAGGGTTATTCAGGCTTCCTTTCCCATCATGATTCCTAGAGCCCCCTTCTATAACCCAGGCAGGTCCCTTTGCACAGCTGAAAATTCCCCCTTCTGTTCTGTTCTGTATATTCTGTTCTGCACCCTCCTTCCCTTCAATGAAAGCCCAACTGCCACCCAGCCCACCTCCACCAAACAGTTCTTGATCCCTGCCTCTCCAGGCCTGGCCTCCTTTGGCCAAGGCTTTGCCACCACTACCACACTGGGCATGACCAAAGCACATCTTTTCCCTCACTACACCAGAAGCTCTCTGAGGGCAGGAAACAAGGACCTTGCCTAGGCTATCGCTTCTAAGCTCCAGGAAAATGTTCAAGTAGGGCTCTGAGTGAAGGAGGTGGGGGTCATTATCCTTATTTCAGAAATGGAAGAAATTCATTCAAGGAAGGCATGGAATTTGCTCATGCTCACCCAACTAACTGTGTATCCCAGGCTGGCCCAAAGTTGAGGGGTGAGGAATTTGATTTACTTTTTACTTAACCCCACACGCCTAAATGAAGACACCCAGAAGCCTTAGTTTTACAGTGAACCTGTCCAGCAGCTTCTGGGGAGAGCCTTCCCAGGGACCTTCAGCACATGAAGCTTGGCTGTCAGAGGAGGGAGAGGCCAAGATGGAAGCCAGCTAGCCTGGCAGGCAGGAGAGACCCGGGGCCAAGGCCTGGGTCTGCCCCTTACTGGCTGTGTGATCTTGACCATGTCCCTGCCCTCCTCTTGACCTCAGTTACCCTTTTTCTCAAATGAAGATTTGGACTGGATGACCTCTGAGACCTCTTTTAGCCCTCCATCCTATCCAAATCAACAAGGACATTCAGACCTCATCCCTATATCCATACACTTCCCCCCTCCCCAGCAAACTAGCCCTCACCCCCCAGATGAGAAAACTCTGCTAGTCTCATCCTTTTCCCTTGGGGCAGCTCTCAGTCAGGAAATTCTGCCCTTATTCTAACCCTAAAGTTTGGAATAAAACCCCTGGTTCTTCCTGGATCTGCCTCCTGAACCAGAGGTGCCCTGCCCCCTGTTGTGGTTTAGGGGTGCTGACACAGTTTAAAGTTGCTGGAACCCTCACAATGTCAGGGTACAAGGCAGAGTTGCCTGGAACGAATTCACACACTCGAGCCATCCCTTAGTGAAGTGGCAAAGTTTATTGTAATGCTTAGAGTAGCAGGAGAAGTTCCTAAGGAACCTGCAACCTGATAGGAGTAATGCTAAAGCTTATATGGAAAAGGGACAGGGAGAGCACTGCCACTGTGGGTGGGATTAGGGAGTGGTCACTATATGCAAGTAGTCTGGGTGCTGGGCTGCTGAAATGGATGAGAAAACTCAGGGAGTCAACATTGATAGCTCTGGTGAAGGGACAAGATAGAAGGATTGCCAGAGCATGGTCTTTGGGGATCTGGCGCCACAGAAAGAGTCCTTGGGCCTGGCACCCTTGAGATAGCTTTTATCTGAGGAATTACAGGGTCAGGCCTGCATGTGGCAAAGTGGACCCCCCGCTGAGCGCCGATGGCTGGTGACGTCAGCTTAGATATTGGTGAGGCTGGAGTCTCCCACCCCACAACGGCGCCCCTCCCTCCACTGACATCTATGAGCCTTCCCACTCACCCCATTCCCTGCAGTCAGCATCCTTCCCCTACACGCCTTCTCTGGCTCATTTTCCCCTCCCCCAACCCTCTCCTGCTCATTTTCCCTTCTCCCAAAGACGTTTTCGGACAGATTTTCCCTCCCCCACCGCCCCTACAAGTGTCTCGAGCTCCCAGCGGGGTGTCCTGACTGTTATCATTCGGGGAGCAGGTGGAGGGAGGGAGAAGACCCGAGGGACCGGGACTGAAGCCCAGGGACCCCCTGCTGTCTGTCCAGGCGGCCCTCTGTCCCCCTCTTCAAAACCACCGGGCTTTGTGTATTCTTGTCCAGGAAGGCTCAAATATTTCCTCTGTATATTCATGTAACGGAGTTATCCTCCGTTCCCTCTGTCTATTCTTCTTCATGAATACTGAATGACTCTCTTTATAATGGTATATATATTTATATAAAGGAAAGAATTCTTATATTTCATTTCTAAATATTTTCTATATTCATCCAAGTGTCTCCATATATATCATTACATTCTCTCCTATAAAGTCAAAATTCATATTTATGTAACTGAATATAGAGAATATATGACAACTCATATATATAAGAGAATATACTCATATAGATATAAGCACTCACATTCTTTCTCTTCATTCCTAGGTAAGAGTGCTCATTTCCCATTTCCCTACCATGGGCAACCTGGGGTCTGGGGCTTACGTTTCCTGGACCCTTGTCCCCCCTGCTCAGGAGGTTGAACCTCAGGGGGGCTTTGGGCGGGTCCCCTGGCCCTTATTCCCTCTCAGGTATCGTCTCCCAGCCCTAAGGGTCCTCAGGGAGCCCCCAGCCAAGCCCAGCTGAGCCTAAGCAAGGTGGACCCCCCGCAGAGGGCCCAGAGCTGGTGACGTCAGCGCCCACCTTGGTGAGGCAGGAGCAGCCCCTCCCGCCAAAGCGGCTCCTCCCTTCACTGGCCCTCAGATGCATCTCACCCGTCTCTCTGCAGTCAACATCCCTCTTCCATACAAACTCTCGGGCTCGTTATCCCCTCCCCCACCGCCGCTGCAAGTGTCTCGTGCTCCCAGCAGGGTGTCCTGACTGTTATTCGGGGAGGGGGAAGGGAGGGAGAGGACTCCAGGGATGAGGACTGATGCCCAGCGACCCCCTGCTGTCTGTCCAGACGGCCCTCTGTCCCCCTCTTCAAAACCACTGGGCTTTGTGTGTTCTTATCCAGGAAGGCTCAGATTTGTCCTCTATATTCATTGCCTCTCTAATCTTCCATTTTCTCTCTCTATTCCTCTTTATTAGTACTGCATGACTCTCCTTATTATCCTATATATGTACCAATACACATTTATAGGATTGTATCATCCTACATATAGAAAAGAACTTGAACATTTCATTTACAGATATTCTCTATCTTCATCTATGCTTTTTCATATATAAGACTACAGTGTCTCTCCTATAGAGTATAACTTCATACTTATGCAAATGAATATATATGTAATATATTAACTCATATCTATGAAGACAAAGAATATATTTATATATGTTAATACTCATGTTCTTTCTCTTTATTACTATGTACATGAAGTAATTTATTTTTATAGAAATTCATTTATATGACTCATTCATTTTATCTCCTCATACACATTAATAATCATTTCTTCTTCTCCTACATATGTGAGTACTCACATATTCACTCTCTTTTCATATCTTTGAGTACCCATATTTTCTCTACTCATTTATCTATGTATAGGTATGTAGGTAAGTAGGTATACATTTTCTCTGTACAGGGAGAAGAGTACTCATATTCTCTCTATATTTCCCAAAGTATCCACCGCTTCTCTCCCTGTGAGCAAATATATGAAGATTCCTGTCTATGAGTACCCAGAGCATATCAGGACTCAAACATAGGAATATAGACAGAGAATAAGGATATCTGTATGTAGAGGAATAGAGAGTGAATGAGTCCTTACAAATGAAGTACCCATATAGGAATATAGAAAGGCTCTATGAATGCTTATATATGCCAAGAGATAATATATGCATAATCATAATATGAGTCACAAGAGAAAACATAGTATATTTATATATACTGCATACAAGATAGCTCATATATATATATATACATGACTATAAAGAGTATATGATGGAACCCACATATATTGATTCATATAAAGAGAGGATACATGACTAATGAAATAAGAATAACAAGGGAGTATAGGAGAGAATTCATACATACAAACCACAAAGAGAACATAGTAATGCTCAGATGTATGGATATATATAGAGAAGAATGAGTACTTGGACATTTCAAAATACAAATTGAAGACAGGAATCCTTATCTATGAGGAGCTATCTCCCATCCTCTTTTGCCATAAGGTTTTCTTTAAGAGGTAAGGTTCTCAGCCTTGCTTGGCCTCTGGCTGTCCCATGTCTCCCTGTCCTCAGTCAAGCAGATATTTCTGAAGGCACTTTTGAGACCCTCTTTTGTCTCCTCACAGTTATTCCTAATTAATATAGATTGAAATTCTTTATCAAATGATTGTATTGAGGGGTTCATGAATGTGTGTGTGTGTGTGTGTGTAAGGGTGGAAGTGAGTGTGTGTATGTGAGTATGTGTGTGTATGTGAGTATGTGTGTGTATGTGAGTTTGTGTGTGTGTGTATGTATGTGTGTTTATGTCCTAGCTTCCATTCCACCCCTTGTTCAATCATTGCTAAAATCTTGGAGTAAGTCAGATTGGAGTGTGTTTAATGTAGGCTACATCTTTCTCCATTATACCTTCCTTTGAATTTCTATTAACTACAGTATTTGCTCCAATCAGTTTGGGCCTGTTGAGGAAGTGTTTATACCCCTCTTAGTAAAGTTGCTCTCCTATATTTCAGACCTCATCTTCTTCCTCTTCAGGCTGTTTGTAGGAGGGTACGATCTTAGTGATAGACGTCCACAAGGCTGATCTCTGCAGGTTGGAGCAGAAGCCCTCTTTCCCTGGTGGGCAGAACCCCACTGACCTTCCAAGGATGAGAAAGGAAAGGACACATGAGCTCTTTTTATGGGGTTATTCTGCTTCCTTTCCCACCCTGATTCCCAGAGCCCCCTTCTGCAGCCCAAGCAGGTCCCTTTGCACTGCTGAAAATTCCCCGCCTCCTGTTCTGTTCTGTTCTGTATATTCTGTTCTGCACCTTTCTTCCCCTCAATGAAAGCTCAACTACCACCTAGCCCACCTCCACCAAGCAGTTCTTTCTCTGCATGGCTTGCCTCCTTTGGTCAAGGCTTTGCCACCACTACTATATCCAGCATATTCAAGTCACTCCTTTTCCCTCCCCAAACCAGGAGTTCTCTGAGGGCAGGGACTTTGCCTAGGCTAACACCTCTAAGTCCCAGGAAAATGTTCCAGTGGGGCTCTGAGTGAAGCAGGTAGGGGTGATCCCCTTATTTCACAAATAGAAGAAACTCATTCATGGAAGGCATGGGATTTTCTTAGGCTCACCCTGCTAACTGTGTTTGGGCTGACCCAATGTTGGGGTGGGGCTTGGCTTGCCCTTCCCTTAACCCCACAATCATAACTGAAGACCCCCCAGAAACCCTAGCTTTATGGGTAATCTGCCCACCAGCTTCTGGAGAGTGCCTTCCCAAGACCATTGGCTCATAGAGCTTGGCTGTTAGAGAAGGGAAAGGCCAAGATGGAAACCAGCTAGCCTGGCAGGCAGGAAGAGACCCAGGTTCAAAGCCTGGGTTTGCCCCTTACTGGCTGTGTAACCTTGGCCATGTCCCTGCCCTCCTCTTGAACTCAGTTACCCTTTTCTCAAATGAAGAGGTTGGACCAGATGAGCTCTGAGGTCTCCATCCTATCCTAACCAATAAGCACTATTCCTCCAACATATCCATACCCCGCTCCATGCTTGTAAACTAATCCTGGCCCAGAGCCCTGCTAGTCTAATGCTTTTCCTTGGGCAGCCCCCAATCAGCAACATCTGCCCTATTCTAAACCAAAAAACTGGAATAAAACCTATGGTTATTCCTGGACCTGCCTCCTGAACCCGACATCTCTGTGGAGATATGTCCAGATCTTCCAGCATCTAAGCCTGTTTTGCTTTTGTCTTCCTGACCTCTCCAAAGCCCAAATCAAGCAGATGTTTCTAAAGGCACTCTTTCCCCCCTCACTTAATAGTATTTTATTTTTTTCAAATTAAATGTAAAGATAGTATTCAACATTCACTTTTATAAGATTTTGAGTTCCAATTTTTTTCTCCCTCTTTCCCTCCCCTCACCCCTCTTCAACATGGCAAACAATCTGATAGAGGTTATACATATACAATCATATTAAACATATTTCCACATTAGTCATGTTGTGAAAGAAGAATCAGAACAAGAAGGGAAAACCATGAGAAAGAAAAAACAAAAAACAAAAAACAAAAAAAGAGCAAATAGTATGCTTCGATCTGCATTCAGACTTCATAGTTCTTTCTCTGGATAGAGACAGCATTTTCCATCATGAATGTTTTGGAATTGTCTTAGATCCTTGTATTCCTGAGAAGAGCTAAGTCTATCAAAGTTGGTCATCACACAATGTTGCTGTTACTGTGTACAATGTTCTGGTTCTGCTCACTTCACTCTGCATCAGTTCATGTAAGTCTTTCCAGGTTTTTCCGAAATTCACCTGCTCATCATTTCTTATAGAACAATAGTATTCCATTACATTTATATACATTCAACTTGTACAGCCATTCCCCAACTGATGGGCATCCCCTCAATTACCAATTCTTTGCCACCACAAAAAGAGCTGCTATAAATATTTTTGTACATGTGAGTCCTTTTCCCTTTTTAATAATCTCTTTGGGATACAGACCTAGTAGTGGTATTGCTGGATCAAAGGGTATGTATGCACAGTTTGGTTGCTCTTTGGGCATAGTTCCAAATTGCTCTCCAGAATGGTTGGATCAGGTCACAACTCCACCAATAATGCATTAGTGTTCCAATTTTCCCACTTCTCCAACATTTATAATTTTCCTGTTTTGTCATGTTAGCCAATCTGGTAGGTGTGAGGTGGTACCTTACAGTTGTTTTAATTTGCATTTCTCTAATCAATAGTGATTTAAAGCATTTTTTTTTCATATGACTATAGATGGTTTTAATTTTTTCATCTGAGAACTGCCTGTTCATATCCTTTGAGCATTTATCAATTGGGGAATGACTTGTATTCTTATAAATTTGATTTGATTCTCTTTATATTTTAGGAATGAGGCCTTTATCAGACACACTGGCTATAAAATTGTTTCCCAGCTTTCTCCTTTCCTTCTAATCTTGGTTGCATTGGCTTTGTGCAAAAAACTTTTTAATTTAATGTAATCAAAAGTAACCATTTTGCATTTCATAATGCTCTCTATATCTTGTTTGGTCATAAATTCTTCCCTTCTCCATAGATCTGACAGGTAAACTATTCCTTGCTCTACCAATTTGCTTATGGTATCACCTTTTATGTCTAAATCATGTACACATTTTGACCTCATCTTGGTATATGGTTCAAGATATTGGTCTATGTCTAGTTTCTGCCATACTATTTTCCAGTTT